>NC_064641.1:632359322-632663489 GCF_023864345.2 Schistocerca serialis cubense | reverse complement strand
CTCATTCCAAGACGTAATTAATTCCGTTCCAAATGAATCCACTATGTTATCTCCGTCTATTATACTGAAAAACGTTGAACCACCAAACAAAATTAAAGAATTAGTAAACTTCCCTAAATGTCGTCGACTAAGACACCACGAAATAATTGACATTGCGCTGAACAACATCAAACGTGCCGCAGAGCGCCGGAGAAGACAGCAAAAACAGGTTTGTAGACGCCGAGACTTTCACATTGGACAGAAAATATTAGTACGTACACATTATTTATACAGTAAAATAAAAGGTAAGTGCAGTAAATTTGAACTTCTATACGCAGGTCCATATCGGATTCGCAGCATCCCTCACCCCAATGTTGTACACGTCGAAACTTTGAGAACTAGAAAATCGAAAGGCAACCACCATATCTCAAACATTAAACCGTTTATTGAATGAAGACACTTTATGATTCAACACACTATGATGTCATTTATTAATGCAATTATTTCACTTGACTAATTACTGATGATTACCGCATTTTTTCTTGGCAAGTGCCCGGCAAGGTAAGGTTAGCAGGTCGCTTCTCTTGTCGTTACACATCAGACCGTGCACATTTTCCACTTTTTTTGTGTATATGATTGTACTCCAGTTTTGTTTGTATGCACTGTGAAATAGTTAAGATATAACACACACCAGTTGACTTTGACATTTTTTTTTTGCCTTATGACATCTCAACATCGTGACTGTTTTACATTTTGCTGCTGCATTGTATTATTCTGTGTACATTTTTGCATCTGAACACTGTCAATGTCTTTGACATATTACGTTTTCTGTCATGTTATGCTGTATGGTTAATTATGTCACCATAAACCAGTCATTATTTAATGGGTATATGATTTAAATGTAAGACATTAATCTTTGTTCATCAATTTCAGTAAGAAATGGTGCCTGTAAGAAATAAATTCAACAGAAATGGGAATTTCACCTACGGAATAAACGAAAGAAGATGCAATAACTTTATGAGGAAGAGTAAAAGGATCAGGATTAACAAGCATTAACAAGAATATACTATACTCATCGTAGAATAGCAGTCTTAGCTAATTTTTTCTTTCAGAATACAAGGTGATTGATGCAGGCTGTCAGACTGAACTACACATCTAAGTTTTAGTGATGAAATATGCTAGAGATAAGGAATAGTTGTATAATGAGTAATGAAGTGATTTTTTGCAGATGATAATGAATACTGATGAATAATGATGAAGGATATGGTATTATGAATAATGAAGTTTTTATTTACAGGTGATGATAATAATGAAGTTATGATAATATGGATAATGAAGTGATTGATAATGAAGTTTTCTCTTTACAGATGAGGATAATGTTGAAGTTTTATATTTATGCTATGTAGTTATTTAAGTATTTGTTGCAGTTTGTTTTGACAGCAGGTGTTATATTGCATAGTAGGATGACGGAAAGTTTTGGAAAGGACAGCTATGGAACACATTTTATACACATTTCACTACTTGTTAATTCGAAGTTCACTATTTTTCAGCATAATGTGCGTTTCTTCTTTCAGGTCAATAATCCATTTTGTATTTTTTCCAGGAGATGCTTGTCATGATACTTACTAAAACTGTTACTTATTATACCTGTTCTAGTACTTGCATTTTTTTTTTTACCCATTTGTGTTTACCATTTATAAATGTAATCACATATACTGCCTTGTTACATAACCTTGCTACAGCTGACTCATGACGAATGACGTTACCTATCCTCATTTGCAGCAATAGGTCAAAAGCAAAAAGTGTTATGCCTCAGCAATTAATTATCGATCCCAACGCAATGCACTGCTAACAAAAATATGTATTAACAGTCCCAAATAGTGATACCAGTTTGAGAAAATTCTGAATAATACTGATTAGCTCTGAAGAGTATGTCACTTGAGTAATGACTTCTTAATGAGACAACAAAAATACACATATATATAAAATAATGCTTAGTAACTGGCTAGTAAATGCCACTGTTATTGTAACTTCGTAATGACAAAAATACACATATATATATAATAATGCTTAGTAACTGGCTAATAATTGCCACTGTTATTGTAATGAGACTACTTATAATCCCCATGATTATTAATGCTATGACTATAATTAACTGATTTTTAATAATGACTTTGTAATGATCTGAATAATACTGAATGAGGAACAATGCTTTATACTATTCGATACCTGATGGCCACTGAGTGCCAATAATCAGTGTCACTTAATGAATTGTTATTAATTATGCCATTAATTAGCTCTTGTTTTCAATGTTCATACTTTGTAATTGGAAATGAATGTGACTGTTTAATAATGCTTTGTAATTAGAAGAAGACTAATGATTCTTACTAGATTGGAATGACACATAATTAATTAACTATGCTATTGTTTCATGATGCTTTGTAATTAGGAGAAGGTTAATGATTAATACAATATTGAAATGACAAATGATTAATTAACTATGCTTTATAATTGGAAGTGAATGTGACTGTTTAATAATGCTTTGTAATTATGAAAAAGCTAATGATTATTACTATTGAGATGACAAATGATTAATTAACTATGCCATACTTTGTAACTGGAAAAGAATGCGATTGTTTCATGATGCTTTGTAATTAGGAGAAGGTTAATGATTAATACTATATTGGAATGACAAATGATTAATTAACTATGCTATGCTTTGTAACTGGAAAAGAATGCGATTATTTAATAATGCTTTGTAACTAGGAAAAGAAGATTACTGATTCTATGTAAAACAATTAATGAACATTTTTCTGTAATACTACATACATGGTACAGAAATGTTCAATAAGTGGGCTATGAATGCCGCAAACTACTACTGTAATTGACAATATTATGTGACTTAATGTCCTTCACCTTATGAGCTAACTACCCTGACTTGCTGCGATGTCCATTTGTCCTGTTTATCCTAGTGATCATGGAGCACTATATTTGGTTTTGCACTAATTCTACGTTGATGTGCCGTGTACGAGCGTGGTGTTGACACGACATGCTGTCCACCACCGTGAGCGATGAAGACGTTATTATGGTCCCACTGTTTGGTGTACCTAATATACTGCCAAAATAAAAAAAAAATGGAATATTACTACGACAGTTCAGTGTCTTGGCTACGCTGATAAATTCTGAGGGGAAAAGAACTTCAAGTTGTGTTACTTGGTGTTGTACTTCTGTGGAAAGATATGGACTTTCAGAACAGCTGTGTGCAATCTAAAGTGCTACAACTATGATGCAATCCTTCCCTTTCCTATCCTAATTCTTGTCACATAGTGAAAATCATTTTTGCTAACATTATTTATGTTCATGGCTATACATTTTTTCAATTCGCTAAACTCCAGTGCGAGTACACTTATGTCACTGGTCGACATGATTTTTTTGCTATTATGTTTATTTATTGCCAAAATGCTAAAGACATTTTTTTGATTTGTTCTGAAGTACAGTATATGTGCACTTTTGTCTTTTATATTGTATATACATTTTTTATTTTCTGAACTACAGTGCATGTGCACTTCTGTTAGGTGTTAATATGTTTTCTACTGAACTTCAGTGCCTGTACACTTTTCTCATTTTTCAATATGATTTCTACTATTCTGTATATTCAATACTTTAATGCGTATGCACTTACGTCATTTGTTACTAATTGAACATACATTTCATCAATTACTGATATGTTCTCAACTGCAGTGCATGTGCACTCATGTCACTTGTCAACATAATATTTTGCCAGTCTGTATTTGTTCTGAATATGCTAAAGAATTTTTTTTCAGTGCCTGTGCACTTTGTTATCTGTCAAATAATTTGTATATACATTTTTCTGATTTGCTACTATGTTTTGTACTCACATTTTGTCTTTGTCTCATATATTTTGTACTTAGTGCGCGTGCACAACATTTAAATATTCTGTGAGTTGTAGAATTTTGTTAGTTAAAGAAAAATTTTGCCGCGCTTGGCAAGTCCAAATGACTCACCATCGCTGCCAAATTTTTGCCCCCCCAGTGGAGGGTTATGAAACACGTATGTAACATAGCAGCGATGGCGAGGCATTGTAGCATCTGTGACCAGAGAGTATGCGCTTGACCGCGCGAGTGTTGCCAGCGGTTCTCAGTCTGTCAGTCAGTCGTTGCGAGTCTGTAGCTCTGTCTAGTTGAGAGCAGTACTCTGTCAGTAGTCGTTGCGAGTCTGTCAGTCGTTGCGAGTCTGTCAGTCAGTCGTTGCGAGTCTGTAGCTCTGTCTAGTTGAGAGCAGTACTCTGTCAGTAGTCGTCGCGTGCAGTACGCCAGTAGTCGTCATGCAGAGCGGTCGGTCAGTGGTAGCAGTCCAGTGGGATTGCGTGATGTGGTCTGTCGGCAACACTGGTCAAGATGCTGAATGAGGTATACTGTTAATTAAGATAATCATCGGATAATGTAAAGTTTAATTATTGTAACTAATTTTCAACAAGTGCCCCCAATAATAACTTTGATTTCAAAAGCAACTTTACATAAAAATTTTCATTTAAATGTAAAGTTTAACTATTGTAACTAATTTTCAACAAGTGCCCCCAATAATAACCTTGATTTCAAAAGCAATTTTTACATAAAATTTTCATTTTTATTGAAGTAACTATTTCGTTCCACTTCCCCTAAACAAAAGTTTCAGTTTTCAATTAGATTACAAAAAAAAAAAAGGAATATTATTATTTGCAATGCAGTTCCTCCAAGCGGTGCGCAACAACAAGAGCAGAAATTTGACTAGGTGTTGCAATGAGGTAAGAATTTAATTTTGATTTTTTTGCACAGGGCCAAAGACCGATATTTCGGTTTAATTGAATCATTATTATCACTGAGATTTTCTTATCACTGAATGGACTTTAATTTTTTATGAAGAACTTATACTTGAGTCAGATTGCGATTCTCACTTTTATTGTCATTAAATTTAATTGCAGGGAGGTTACGTTTGGCTCCCATTCATTTATTATTTCTGTCTTTAAAATTTCAGTGGAGAGGTTACACTTAGCGCAATGTCCATTAGCATTCATAAAAAATATTTCTGTCTTGTAAAAATTTTTGTGGGGAGGTTACAAATGTCAGGAAAAAGGAGGATGTTACATATATTTGCAACTATATTCTGTTAAACTATCCCAGCATCCCGTAGTTTGGAACCATAACACTACCAAGCCTTATTGTTACCACAATAAAAGAAGGAAAAAACGACGCACCATGAAGTAGTTATCCGAATACGACAGAAATCAGTGGTTTTGATGTACATGTACAGAGAGACAATTTCAGAAAAACTGGATTATTTATTCAAAAATTGAGCAATCAATTACTCGTCACTCCATCTGTGATCCTTATGAAAAAAGTTATTCGGCTTGGCATTCATCGATAGGCTTTCCAGATGTTCTTCTAAGGGATGTCGTGCCAAATTCAGTCCAATTGGCGCGTTAGGTCGTCAAAATCTCGAGCTGGTTGGAAGGCCCTGGCCATAATGCTCCAAAAGTTCTCAGTCCGCGAGAGGTCCGGCGGCCACGCTGGCCAAGGTAGGACTCGGCAAGCACGAAGACAAGAGAAGTCTTCGTTGGTCATCGGAGCACAGTTCAAATCGGGAATCTTCGCTGAAGACAATTCCAGACCGAAAGCGTGTCGCCCTGGGCAGCGGTGAAACACCAACCTGACTCTCGCCCGCCACACGGCCCGGCCCAACTGATATTGATGGTCTGGAGTGCTATTTCTTTTCATAGCAGGATCCCTTTCGTTGTCACCCGCGGCACCCTTGCGGCAAAGCAGTATGTTGAAGATATTCTACTGCCCGTTTTGTTCCCCTGCATGGCAAGCCATCCTGGGCTTACATTTCACCACGACAATGCCCGTCCGCACACGGCAAGAGTTTCTACCGCTTGTTTTCGTGCTTTCCAAATTCTACATTGGCCAGCATAGTCACCGGATCTCTCCCCAATTAAAAACGCTTGAATCATTAGGGGCAGAGTCCTTCACCTAGCTCAGAATTTTGAAGATCAAAGCGCCAATTGGACAGAATTTGGCACGATATCCCTCAGGAGGGCATCGAACGACTCTATCCATCAACGTGAAGCCGAAAAACTGCTTGTATAAGGAACAGAGGTGGACCAAGGCGTTACTGACTCGCTCAATTTGTGGAGATCTTCTTTGTCTCATTGCGTACATCACATCTACCCATTTCCGTCCCATTCGAATAATTCCTTTGTGGTGCTACTTTTTGGCTTGGAATGTTTACTTAATATAATTTCGACACTACACCATGCAGCACATCTAGCGCCTACTTTGGGCCCCTAGCTATCAGGAACCCTGCAATACTCTCCCTTATAATGTAGGAGGTTTGGAGGTTTAGCAGAACTAAATTGAAATTAATATTATGTGCGCACCATTGAGCAGGATTATTAAAATACTAATAATAATAGGTAACTGAGACAGAAATTCCAGTTTTGAAGAATATATTCGCGTCAATTCCACTTCATAGCACAACATTCAAGAATCATAATTGGCACAAGAATTTTATTTACAGGCTTTGTTCTATTATTGTCTGCTCTACAACATTACAAATGTGCACCACAATATTATATAAAGAAATTATGCTTAGCTGCTTACAGGCGTTGATATAGTCAACGGGGACAGTCGAAAATCTGTGTCCCGACCGGGACTCGAAACCGGGATCTCCTGCTTACATGGCAGACGATCTATCCATCCAAGCCACCGAGGACAAAGAGGATAGTCCGACTGCAAGGACTTATCTTTGGCACGCCACCCGTGAGACCCACATTCCCAACTTATTGTCACGCACTATATTCGTAGTGTCCCTGCCCATCATACTCATAACTCGCGGCTTTTTGCCGATTCCCGTAAGAGATCAGGTACTGTTTGTGCATCCGCACAGAAGAAGATGGTCAAATGGGCGGTGAGCCTTAATTATATATATATATATATATATATATATATATATATATATAATTAAATTAGAAACCACGCGAGAGCAACTTGGACGTGCGCAACTGAACGAAATGGGAGAAGATATCTGGAAGCAACATTTATCCAGTAGTCGATGTCAAACGCCGGATAATAATGGGGGTAATAATGGCAATAATGCAGTTTACACAGTACTTTCTGTATGGGTTGTCCAGTTAAATACCTTTCAGCCGTCTAGCTTCCAACCTTATTTTATTTGGCAACCAGTTCCAGCATTTTACTACTGCGTGGTGAGTCCGCAGGTGATGGTTTAATTGATCACAATAGCAAAAATTTACTAGTACCAGTATTTTTGGGCCCTGTTGTGATCAGAACCGAGGTAGAGTCAGGGGCCTGAAGATGGCGTAATAAAACGCTGAAACTGGTTGCCAAATAAAATAAGGTTGGAAACTAGACGGATGAAAGGTGTTTAATTTGACATCCTCTATGGAACAGCCGAGTGTTGCAACCATCTATAAAAAGATGGACGTCCAGAGACTTTTTGTATTGTTCACTTTAAAACCATTATGAAATTGTATTTCCATTTTCTTTCATGTGCTGTAAATAAGTTCAGTTCGGTTCAGCCTTTAACGACGAGGGAACAGAAGATAGTTATCCACCCCGCTGCTGGTCAGCACCCAGCTTTACCCGAAACAGTTTAATGGGCGCTATTTTCAAGTTTTTCTGATAGTAATAGAAAAACTGCATTTTCTTTGCGAGGGGAATCTAAAGTTTTTATGAACTGAATTAGGAGAAGAATTGTTTTCCAACCTGATGCAGTTTCTCTGCCAGTGATACACTTACGCTCCTTTCCAATAAAGCATCGTGTGAGGGTTCAGCATTACGGAATTTATCTATATAAATCATCAGAGCTGTACCGCAGTGACTAGAATTAGCGAAATAAAAAATATCGCTTTCTTAAAATTTTTGTTGTAAATTAATTTCGAACCAAGATATTATAATGCCATTCCCTAGCAGTTCTCAGGCTCACAACTTAATGAAATGATGAATTACTTATCTGGATTGTAAGTACAGACATTGCAACGCGGGCGGAAGCAGAACCTCAGTGGTATATATCATGGCGGCTGCAGTGTAACACGTGTTAAGTTCGGCTCGCGAAATTTAGTTGATTTCGAAGGTGTTCTCGCAGGTGGTGCTGTCTAGTACAAGTGGAAATCGTGTAAACAACAGTGTTCTGTGCAGTAGTGCTATTTTTTTTCTGTGCTCCGCCAATATCTTCGAGAAAATGGTAAACAGAAGAGTGAACAGCAGCGCGTCCAGCAGCGGGGAAGCCGCAGGTGAGGCGGGTCTGCTCTTGGCGGAAGGTGCGGCCGCGGCTCCCGGTATAGCGGAGCTGGTCCGCTCTGAGGTAAACGCTGCGCTTCGCGATAAAAACAATCTCGATCTGATAGCAGGCACTATATCAGATACTGTAACGGCAGCAGTATTGGCCAAAATGCGTGAAACTGTTGAGGCCAATACTGCCGAAATTACAGCACTAAAAAAGTCGGTGTCTGAATACGAGAAAAAGGCACGAGAGCTAGAGGTGAAACTATCTGCCGCAACAGACGATCTAGAACAGTACCAAAGGCGAAATAGTCTACGACTGTTTGGAGTAGCAGAAAATAAGGAAGAAGACGCAAACAACCTGCTTATAGAGGTTGCGCGTGAAAAATTAGGTGTTGAAGTGACCAAGGCAGACATTGACAGGAGCCATCGGGTGGGACGAAAACTACCAGGTGCTACCAAACCTCGTCCAATAGTAATTAAATTTCTCTCGTACTGGAAAAGGGCAGAGATCTTTACCCAGAAGAAGAAGTTAGCAAGGACAGGGCTTACAATAAGGGAAGATCTGACACACGAACGGCTAAAGATTTTAAACAGTGCCATATCCCATTTCGGTCTTCAGAATGTGTGGACTCAGGATGGCAGAGTAATCATTAAGACAGCAGCTGGAAAGAAGACAGTCACAAACATGACAGAACTGAATAGTATTAAGTGAAGCTACTCGAGTCAAAAGTGCAAACTTAACACCATTTGCAAATTGTAACAGCCCTATACTCAGATATAGTCTTGTAACTGTATTAACTTTGCAATTATACCCATATTTGTACCTTCAACTAATTGTTTTTGTAACTGTATTAACTTTTCACTATTTTTTTGTGTCTGTAGCTCTAACCATTACTTAATTTTAGTTACTGCCAATACTTTTTTCATTTTCTCAGTTTATTCTCTTCCATTCTGTAATAGTTCTAGTGCAATTATTAGTGTCTCCTTTAGTTCATTAATCACCCATCTCTTCGGTTTAAATTGTTCATAACAAAAATCACCATCAGTATCACTTTAGCAAATTTCAATCTAATTGTAGCTTCCTACAATAATCACTACCAGTATCACTTTAGTAAATTTCATTTTAATTCTAGCTTCCTACGATAATCTATTAATTATTAAGCTTACTTCTCTCTGCTGGCAGCATCGGTCTCTTAAATCACTCCCCTTTCCCTTATTTTCACCCTAACCTGTTTCAAATACACTAATTACATTTCTCCTCTTGCGACATACGATACACAGTGACACACAGCCGTCACTATTATTGGTCATATTCTCCTTGTACCGAATACCACTAATCCATTTTCTATACTCCCACAACCTCAGGAAATCTCTTGCAGTCGCCTTTCTTTCGGCACTCGCGGAGTCACAAACAGGGCGCGCAAAATCTCGGACACCCCTGTGTTATGTCACTTGGCGGAAGCACTGGCCAGTGCCCCTCGCGGCAGGTAGTGCCTAACAAAGGGACAAACCAGTCTGCCACCCTACTCCAGGGTGCTCAGCGGAACGCGTCAGAGCTTTTAGCAGCTCACTGCAACATCCAGTCTTTACCTGCACATTGCGAAGAACTTAGCCTCCTCTTCAACCAACTAAACTACCACGTAATCCTCTTATCCGAAACGTGGTTGAAACCACACATATCCACTGCATCTATTCATCTCCCAGGGTACACATTTCTTAGGGCAGACAGATCAAAAAAGCGAGGTGGCGGGGTCGGCGCGTATATACGAACAGATCTCAAAGCGAAAGTCTTATGTACGTCAAATCCTGCTGAAGAAAAAGAGGCTGAATTCATGTTCATTGAAATAAATATACAAAGTCGGAAATTCTTGACTGGCGTCGTGTACAAGCCGCCAAAAATAAACTCCATGAGTTCCTTCCAGTCGGAATTACATTCACTCCAGTGTCAATACGAACATGTCATCGTAATGGGTGACTTGAACGTAGACCTGCTAAGAGACACTCCCTCCGCAATAAACCTAAGAACACTGTTTAGTTGCAATAGCATGAACATTCTTCCATTACAACCTACACACCATACGGCGCACAGTCATACTCTTATAGACGTAATCGCAACGAAACAGACTGACAAAGTAAGAGATGTTGGTCAAACATCGGCCCCTGGCCTCTCAGCACATGATGTAATATTCCTGGCCTACTCTGTGCAGCCCCCAAGGATCAAATCGCGTTACATAACTTGTAGGAACATGAAACGTATTGACCTTGACGCTCTAACAGCCGATTGCTCAGAAATCTCATGGCATCAAATAATCAGAGAACCTACAATCGACGGCAAAATTAATGAACTTGGTGATAAACTCACTGCCCTCTATGACAAACATGCACCTGTGCGCACAATCCGTGTAAGAAAATCTCCTGCTCCATGGCTGACAGCTGAATTACGTCAAATGATGACTAATGGGGATGCTGCCCACAGATCCGAAACCCGAGCGTTTCGAAGAATACAGAAAGCTACGGAACAGAGTGAAACAATGCATTCGCAATGCTAAAATCAGGCACGCTCGCACCCTTGTAAGCAGCGATCTGACGCCCACGACTCTATGGAAGAATCTCCGTAGCTTGGGGGTCGGAAAGGCAAAATCGGAAACTACTTTTCATGTGTCAGCTAACGAATTAAATGAATTCTTCTCTGCACCTCTGAATACCAGCACGGCTGACAATTACCGTCCACAAGAATCCCCAAACAGGATAACTAACAACGATAGCTTCCATCTAAAACATGTAACAACAAATACGGCAAGAAAAGCAATAATGAGAATCTCTTCTGATGCAATAGGCAACGACAGTATCGGTATAACCATGATTAAGAATGTTGCCGATATCTTAGTACCTGTATTAACTGACATATTTAATTTTTCCCTCGTGAACGGAATATACCCCACTGCATGGAAAAGAAGCATAATTCGACCCATCCCTAAGATCGAAAACCCGCAACTGCCTAGTGATTACCGACCAATTAGCATACTGCCTGCTGTTTCCAAAGCACTCGAATATATTGTTCATGACCAAATCACTGAACACTTGCATGAATTCAGCCTATATGACAAATTTCAATCCGGTTTCCTAAACATCACAGCACAAACACTGCTCTAATTAAAGTAACAGATGACCTGAAATGTGCCATCGACAATCGAAAGGCAACAATATTGACGCTACTGGACTTCAGCAAAGCTTTTGACGCTGTTAACTTTGACATATTGCTCAGAAAAATGCAACAGCTTAATTTCTCTGATAGTGCAATGAGATGGTTTGAAAGCTACTTAAAAGACAGACAGCAATGTGTTGTCTGCGTAAATGAAAAATCTTCCTGGAAACATGTTTCCTCGGGAGTGCCACAAGGATCAGTCTTAGGACCACTTTTGTTTTCTTTATATGTCAACGATATTTCGTCGGTTCTGTCCTCCTGTAAATATCATTTCTATGCCGACGACCTCCAGCTCTACCTAAGCGTCAGACCTGAAGACGTAAACACTGCAATCGCTCAGATGAATGATGATCTGTCTTCGGTAGTGACATGGGCGAAAAGCCTGGGGCTTAAACTAAATGCAAAAAAGACGCAAGTAATCTTAATAGCCCATCAGAAATTAATAAGTTCAGATTTCCGCGAAAGGCTACCTCCTATTCTACTCGACGGTACTCCAATACCATATCAGAAAACAGTGAAGAACTTGGGTGTAACTTTGGATGAGCATCTCAACTGGGCGGAGAATACAGTCGCAGTGTGCCGAAAGACGTCTGCTTGTCTCTATGCTCTCAAAAAGTTTCGGAACATATTTCCACAGGACTTGAAACGCCAGCTCGTGCAAGCACTCGTTCTACCGAACCTCCACTATTGTGATGTGACTCAACAAGGCACGAGTAGTGAAAACAATAGACGGCTAGAGCTAACCATGAATGCCTGTGTGCGTTACACCTGCAACATTCGCCGATATGATCATGTTAGTGCTTCATACGCCGAGCTAAAGTGGTTGCGGCCGGACAAATTGCGTGACTACCACACTCTATGTCTACTTCACAGACTCCTCGTCGCGCAAGCACCCCAGTACCTTGCTTCAGAGATTAAAAACCTGTCATGCCATCATAATGGAAACACGAGGTTACTCTTATTTGGTATCCTAACTGTGCCCACTCACAAAACAAAAACTTTTGCAAACTCCTTCTCAGTTGCCGCTGTCCGCCTCTGGAACAAACTGCCCCTTACTTTGCGCAAAATTCAATCTCCTGCTGCTTTTAAGAAGAAGTTGAAGCATTTCCTACTATCATCCTCATAAAGTTCTCCACAAAATTAATGTACCAGGCCAATCCTCTCATCTGTCAAATAGCAAAGCTAGCGTCTTCTATCTTGCTCCTGAGATGCCTTCCCCTTCATCTGTCTCTATTAGCCAGGCAATCTTCTTTTCCTTTATATTTCCTTAATTATGTTTCATCATGTCTATTCTTCTCCTCCCTTCACCATGAGTCTCCCTCATACTCCCTGCTGCCAGCACTCCTATCTAAAATTTGTCTCTTCAATAATGTCTAATTATAACAGTACTCATGATCTACGAATATAAACTCTATATGTATGTATTTTTCCAGGTGTACCTTTCTAATTGTTTATTTCACTTTTTGTACTAGATGTAGTTTAACATGCCTACTAAAACGTATGAATGTAAAATAAGTAGAATGCCTGGTTAGATGTAAGAGAGGGCCTGATGGCCCTAATCTTGCCAGGTTAAATAAATCAATAAATAAATAAATAAATATATATATATTTAATGCACTTGGCCGGAAATAAAGGCAAGTTACAGCTTAATGTCTCGTCGATACTGTGGTCACTTAGACAAAGGATTTCTTGTGTTGAAAAATGTATACTGAGGAAGCAGGCATAGCGTGTTAAGATAACGTTCAGGCTTTCTCCAGAAGCGATTTAGGCAAATAACGGAAGGCATAAATAAGAAAGGGTAGGCGGAGATTTGTACCCCCTTCTTGACGAAAGCGATTCCACTTCGGTGTAGTCCGACAGACTAATGAGTGTCCATTGGTCACTGGAAATTTTTTCTTATTTGGATTTCCACTTTTTAACTGCAGATCTGTATTAAGATGGAATAATTGTACTGAACTATCTTTTAAAAGAAATGTTATTGTAAATCTTCTCTGTTCCAGCATACATAACGAATTACCTTTCTTTTTAATAGTGAGTAGTACCTTCCATTAGCATTTGAGATGAAAAAACTAGCCAAACTGCCCAAGAGACTTGTGAATTAGCAGCAGTTGTGTATGTTGAATGTTATTTCATCATGATGATCCAAAGTAGGAACGTCAAGGAACAGACAAATGTTACAGTACAAGTGAGCTATTTTTCTCGCTGGAAAGACACGTCAACAACTTAAAACGATCCTAAACTTTGTTGTGCTATCATTTTTGTAGAACCTGATAAACCGATTGCGGCTTTACCTTCTCCATAAAGCGTCATGGGAAGACAGTTTTAGAGGCGCACGCAGCTAGTACAGGGAATATCCTGCCTGTTATTGTTGGTTTTATAAATCAGATTAGCTACTTCATAGCAGTACCGGGGCTAAGCAAAATTTCATACAGTGAAATTTCCTCAGTGTCAATGTGAATAAACTTCAAATTCTCCCGTACTGAATAGTAGGGAAGTGAGAGTGCTAAACAGAAATTGACTACTAGATTAGTGAGAAAAAAAAGAAGAAATGGGACAACAGTCCGACAAATAGCGTCAGCTGGAATGGTAGCCGATGTCAAGTCGAATATATGATAACTGAAAAAACGGATATGTAAAGCAAATATTTTCCGTGCCTCACTTATAGTGGGTGCAGCACATACCCATAATGTCGACGACGCGGAGGGTATCCATGATGGGCTCCATGACCTCCTCCGGAATGTGGGTCAGCTTGTTGTTCTGCAAGTTGAGAGTCTCGAGCGAGTTCAGGTTGTCGAAGACCATGGCAGGCAATATCTTGATGCTGAAACACAAAAGACCTCCATTAATTAATTCGCCGTGTTTTTATCGGCTGAGAGATTATACATTTTCACTTCTTCATCATTTATTAAATTTACATTTCATAGAATCTGCAGCTTATTACTCATGTGGTACATCATATGATTAGAAAAATGTATATTGTATAAGCAGACAAAGAGCATATAGTGGCCGGTAAAATATCATAACAAGTAATAGTAACTGGAAACAAAATTTTATTTGTGTTATTTAGGGAAAAATACACTCATAAAAAGAAACCCGACGCGCCACGAAGGAATTATCCGAATGGGATGGATATCGGTAAATGTGATGTACATGTAAAAATAAAAGAGTGATTACAATTTCAGAATAAATTGGATGATGTATTCAAGAGAAAGAGCTTCACTAACTATGTAAGTCAATAATGCATTGGTCCAATTATGGCCTTTATTCAGGCAATTATTAACGGCTTGGCATTGACTGACAGAGTTGTAGGATGTTCTGTTGAGAGATATCATGCTAAATTTTGTCCAAATGGTGTTTTACTACAAACGTTCTCAATTCGGGAGGGGTCCGGCGACGTTCCTGGCCAAGAAAGGGTGTGGAAAGCGCGAAGACAAGCAGTACAAACACTCGCTTTGTGCGGATGGGCATTATCTTGCTGAAATATAGGTCCATGATAGCTTGTTGTGAAGGGGAACGAAATGAGGCGAAGAATATCTTCGACGTTCTACTGTGTTGTGAGGGTCCTGCTGATGACAACCAAAGCCATGCTGCTATGGAAAGAAATGGAATCCCAGACCATCACTCCTGGGGCCCTATTCTGTATCTTTCCGCCATTTTGCCGATCGGTTCGGTATGCGAGCGCACTGAACGGTCTTGTTTTCGAAACAGGCCCCAAACATTATTCAGGACGCATTTCGAAAGCAATGCCGAACGGTCCTAGCGAACCGTAACGCTATTGTCAGTTCTCCTCGCGCCAACCAATGAGAATCAATCTGCCTCAGATCCGCACATGCGCACTGCAGCGCCACGAACTCGAAGAGGCTAGCAGCCGACACAGGCGTGGTATTCTTCACAGTACCGAAAAGCGTGGTTGGAGTACGTAATACTGTTCAAATTTCGCTGACCACGGGCTTCCATGAATGCATGATAACGACAGAACGTTGACTGTCTTCTGGAAACTGTCGTAAATGTCACATTATGTCATTTTATTCTTATTCACATTGACGTCTTGTTTTGGATTTTACGCTTGGGAATATGAGTTAGGAATGGATTGTTGTACCACATTGTACAAATACATCTATAGAAACACCCGAAAAATTCGTTATTTTTCCTGTTTTCCGTCGTTCCTTTGTTCCTTCAAAATTCATTGAGGTATGTTCCGTCTATGCAACTAATTGAAGGTAGTTTGTTTATTGCCATACGCGTTTCGCTTCCTGTATTCGTGATGATGCTTCACACACAAAATAGGTGAAACGGGTATGGGAATAAACTGCCTTCAATTAGTTGCATAGACGGAACACATCTCCAAGAGCCCGAAAAATTGTGTAACAGAGTGTCAAAGAATAAGATTATGCATAGCTTGTGGTTGTGCTCGCTCCTTGAGATCCAAATGATGAATAGTCTACTTCCCTATATGATATATCAACGATTTGGTTCATAAAAACAAAATTTAAAAAATAGCCTTTTTGAGAGAGTGTGGCGAGTGCAGCTATAGAAGTTCGTTGTAGTTTGTAACATGCATCTGATGAATCAAAATGTTTCATATATGGTGGTATAGTCTGAAAATATTGTGGCGGGAAGCTTTCATATCTGTCTACTGTTGTTGACGATTCGATCGCGGATAAATACTTGTGACAAGCTAAAGTACAAAGACGATTGCTGCTAGTCTCAATCGCAGTAATTTACGTTGTGCTCTTAGATTCCTGTCTGATCACACTCTCGCGAATTGCTACGTGTTCCGAAAAACATGGTGAATTATTTGTGACGAGAAGTATGAATGTCACTGTCAGTTGTTTCACGCACAGTAATTTCATCTTTCATTTCTTGAGCATATGGAAGTCACGAAATCGGAGATACTCGTTGCAATACGAGTTTTACGAAGCATCAGCATCTGGTAGGGACATCAGTGATAATGGTTCTTGAAACAAGTATATTTAAGAAGGTCACATAATGCAGCGTTATTCATCAGTACCTCCAACGTTGCAGAAGACGACTATACAAAAACTATGGTAGGTACAAAAAATATATAGATATCAGTGGATAGAGCATAAAAAAAAAATGTTTCAAATGGCTCTGAGCACTATGGGACTTAACTTCTAAGGTCATCAGTCCCCTAGAACTTAGAACTACTTAAACCTAACCAACCTAAGGACATCACACACATCCATGCCCGAGGCAGGATTCGAACCTGCGACCGTAGCGGTGACGCGGTTCCAGACTGTAGCGCCTTTAACCGCTTGGCCACACCGGCCGGAAAAAAAAACAAAAAAAAAAAAACAAACAAAAAAACTGGTCGTTCCTAACATTTGCAAAGGCGTTCTGTAACAAGTATCGATAAGGAGCATCAGTCCAGTTCTCTAACTCACTTCAGAGTTGCTCAATATAGGCACCATTTGTGACACGTCAAACGTCAATATGTGCGGGCACTTCATTGAGGTCGCTGCTAGTTCTGCTGACAAGGAAGGCATAACAACAGCAGCCTCCTTCGGATATCTGTTCATTGAGTATCCTATCTGCAGGCCAGAACTAATTCTAGGTGACATTACAGGGGAGATGGTCTGTCTACGTGTTCTCACACACCTGCCTTCTCATGGTGCGCTTTGAAACTACGCCATGGCGCTTGTAATGAATCAAAACTTTGTTAAATGCTCTATCCTCTAGTATACCACCTTTCTCCGAATGTCTTTTAGCTTTTAGGCAGTTGTTGTGTGAAACCCTGTTATTCATGACACTGTTATGATGTGTCAATAACTCTAGTAATTACTTCCTGGAGGCCGAGTGTGGGGAGGGAAATAAAGTATTGACAATTGCTTGCATCTAAATGTTAATCGTTTATGATTTACCGGAAGCAATTTCTGTTAAAACAGGTCCTGATCCTGGTGCAAATCTATATTAAGACGATACTGGGTTTTTCAGGTGGCTCCGATGGGTCTGATATATCTTCAATGCACTCTCCATTTCATCAGCAATGAAATCCACAACCATGCCTGGCCCCAGACTCGTTTGTGTTAGTGGACTTTGGTTATTTATATTCATGAGAGTACTATATACTGGCTGTAGATCAGGGGCCATAGTTTACATTGATGTTATCTCTGGAGTGCCATGCTTGATTTTTTTCATTCTGGTTATAGATTTCCACCATCGTATATTGCGACACTTTGAGAAAACAGTGACAACTGCAAATTCACGGACATATTTTACGTGGTTTTGAGATAAAAAAGTATTGGAAGAGTTGTGACGTACAAAATACTCTCAAAAACAATATTTAGTTCACTAAGGTTGTGTTACGTGTTTCTGCAGTGTGAGGACATCAGTGTATGGATACGTGTAGAATCTAATGAGTAAAAAATGAGCAAGTACAGCTGCCACGAGCATTGAATGAACAGAGAAACCGTGCAATAAGGCTATGATGCGAAATATCAGACACTAAATTTCCAAATACCATCGCAGTGAGCGACCTTAAGTAATAAAAAATTTCAAAAATGGTGGTTCTGCGTCTAACCATTACTTCAGCAAAAACTGTGTCTCATTTTGGTGCGATTCCCTCCGCACACTCGGCACCGAACTGAAAGACCTTTTTGCGTCAAAAGGCGATCTCTTAGTTACGTAGTCTAAGTTTGATGCTTTCTGGAAAAATGAACAGTTGATGTCAGTGTGAGTTTCTGGAAGATGTTTATTTAGTGGCTGAAAAATAATCGAACAAAATAGTTTACAAAGTGTGAGATACCAAGTTCTAAGGCGAACATGTTTCTTACTGCTTTAGTTCATAGAGCTAAATTGGCTTTAGTCGATTTCAGCAACACGAGTGGCCTTTAGTGTTTTTACGGCGGAATGGTTTTGACCTACTACCGGAAGTTAAAGCTAGACACACACGACTCGTCCTAGGTTCTATGAAGAGTTTGCTGACTTTGTATGCTATTAGTAAATCTTTGTGATCGATACAGGCGGTTGAGATCTCGAATCATTGTCGTGGTTGTTAGTTGCTTAGTGGAAAAAATCCTGGAAGACACTGACGGTGCAGTGCTGATACGTATGACCACAATTTAGTAGTGATAAGTCTTATCGGAGAACAGCCCAGTGGCTTCCTGTAGCAGGAGAGCACTCTGTCTGTAGGCGTGTTCAGAGGTCCTTTCTGCAAGTAACATCACTCGATTACTACTTAAGTAGTTACGCGCTCCGAAAATTAGGCAGTACTGACTTGCATTCCCATATACCTTAACGCGTCATTCGAGGCAAAGAAAGCAGGCGTGTGGCAGGTAAATATGTGTGTCGCAGCCTCTTGATCGCAAAATGCTACACAAAGGATGCATTAATGTAGATCTTGCACACTTCGCACATGGCATGAGGATACAAACACAAATCTTATGGGAAGTGTATTTGGTCTTTATATGGTATATCACCGGGACAAGGACAGATCAGCTGTGATTAGTAAAACACATACACTGAAATCGAGGGCATATTCGTTAATACCATGATCACAACAAGGAAAGGGTACGCCGTGCTGGGCAGACGCATAAATCGATCGCGGGTAACCACGTAGTAAGTGCATCGATCACTTGATAAAACTAGGCGACTTCCGGGACCTCTCGATCTGTAATAACGTTCTTTATGAACGTCTCCTTTACTCTGGACATTGGGGGCAAGTTTTGCTCTGAGATGAGGAGCTTGGCACGGGCGAGGAAGACGTAGTCGGCCACATCAAAGCAGTCAGGCGACGGGTGAGCAAAAAGAAGAGAGGCGAGCTGAGGGGTTGATGCAGTGGACTGCATTCAGGACCACAGCAGACCAAATTCCTGTCCGTCCACCCACCTTGGATCTTGTGTAGCGCCTAAGGCGACTGCCGAAGTGGTTCCTTTGAAAGGACGCGATAGATTTCCGTCCCTATAAGGGCCTCTCCTCCGTTTCTAATGACCTCCCCTTGACGACAAGTGAAACCCTTCCTTAAAGAAGCAGTGGAATGACGAGAACTAAAGTAGAAAAAGGAGTTTCGATTTAGGTGGCGCTTGGATTTCTGTTGTACCTCGATCCTGGAGTGAAAGCTCCGTGTGGGAAACCGCTTGAAATCCGCCAGAGGGAGGTATTTACAAGGAGTTCCTGTCACAGTCTATCAAAGAATCAGTGTGCGCCAACGTCTCAAGATGCGAACCACAAGTTTATCAAATCGACTAAATAATCATCGAAAGAAACAAAAACTATTACCAGTGTAAAAAGTATTCGAATGCTTTTAGCTTTTGTCTTTCAGAGTTTTCTGAACTAAATGGTTGTGATAAAGATTATATGGGCGGAATATTTCATAATACTGGTAGTTGTTTGTTAAGACTGATGTACAAAACGCAAACATAGTTCACACATAATCCTCAAATCGTAGTACTTGAGAAAAAATCCGGACACATAGGCAGCAGAGTATATGTGGACAGTCCATGATTTTTTTCTCTCTCTTTTTTTTTTTTTTTTTTTTTTTTTTTTTGAGTGGGCGATATTTCGAGCTCTTCCGATCTCCTAAGGGGCATGAATCAACAGCCACGATGCCATTATAACCACAATGGTTAGTACAGCCAATAAATCTTGTAAAAATAGCTGTATGTGTGAAACAGTGGGTCAGTGTAAGGAAAGACGTCAAGGCCCTCATTGGTTAGGTCAAATGAGTGCAAAATAATCTGATAAATCCGCAAAGGAGAAAAGATCTTTCCAAGAACCCTAGAAAAATTTAATGCTACAGAAATTCGCTAAGTATATCGAAAACTTCGATCTACTCACCGACGGCTCTGACGTGGAAGGAGAAGAAAGCGAAAACTATCTTAAATCTCGTATTAAAAAAAAAAAATAATAATCATCCAGGAAGTTCGTACATAGTTACCGTCACTCAAATTTGAAACTGATGTTGTAGAAATAAACATTGCTGGTACCAGTTGAAAAATGAATAAAACACCAGGCGCCGGTGGAACTCTGAAGTGTGTTACATAAAAGTGGCAACGTATCTGACGTGCAAAATTATGCCCCAATATCGTTAAAATCTGTCTGCTGTTGGAGCTTTGACTGCAGTCTTGGTCTGAATATTTTTAGTTTCCTAGAGGGGGAAAATCTTCTGTTCAGAAACCAGCGTGGGTTTAGAAAGCATCTCTCGTGCGTCACACACATCGCCCTTTACACACATACTCTCAAGCGAGCATTCTTGGGACGAGGCGAACTTGAAGTTCTGCACTGCCTTGACTGTTGCTTTGATTCAGGATAGTAAGTATAGCACCAAGTTTGGTCACTAGTAATTAAAAAAAAAAAAACTTTGGATCATTTCGGAATTCTTTCGAATCACAGTGTGCTTCCACGCGACCTTGTTTTTGTTCATCAGTCAGCAGTCTTGGCATTAATTTGGAAGCCACCCTTTTCATTCCCAAATCTTCTGTGACAATTCGCAGCAATGAACTCCAAGTCATTGGCGACAGCTCCACAATTTCTTCAACGGTCCGCCGTCGATCTTCGTTGATGACTGCACGATCGCTGTCAACATTTTCACGTGTTTGGGTCGTGGAAGGACGATCAGAACGAGTTTTGTCATCGGTTGACATTTCACAATTTCTGCAACGGGAAAATCACTCAAACGCTTGGGTTTTCTACATCTACATCTGCATGGATACTCTTCATATCACATTTAAGTGCCTGGCAGACGGTTCATCGAACCAGCTTCACAAGTCTCTACTATTCCAATCTCGTATAGTGTGCGGAAAAAATGAACACCTATAGCCGGCCGGAGTGGCCGTACGGTTCTAGGCGCAACAGTCTGGAGCCGCGTGACCGCTACGGTCGCAGTTTCGAATCCTGCCTTGGGCATGGATGTGTGTGATGTCCTTCGATTAGTTAGGTTTAAGTAGTTCTACGTTCTAGGGGATTCATGACCACAGCAGTTAAGTCCCATAGTGCTCAGAGCCATTTGAACCATTTTTTGAACACCCATATCTTTCCGTACGAGCTCTGATTTCCCTTATTTTATCGTCGTGATCGTTCCTCCCTATGTAGCTCGGTGTCAACAAAATATTTTCGCATTCGGAGGAGAAAGTTGGTGATTGGAATTTCGTGAGAAGATTCCGTCGCAACGAAAAACGCCTTTATTTTAACGATTTCCAGCCCAAATCCTGTATCATTTCTGTGACACTCTCTCCCATATTTCGCGATAATGCAAAACGTGCTGCCTTTCTTTGAACTTTTTCGATGTACTGCGTCAGTCCTACCTGGTAAGGATCCCACACCGCTCAGCAGTATTCTAAAAGAGGACGGACGAGCGTAGTGTAGGCAGTCTCCTTAGTAGGTCTGTTACATTTTCTAAGTGCCCTGCCAATAAAACGCAGTCTTTGGTTAGCCTTCCCCACAACATTTTCTGTGTGTTCTTTCCAATTTAAGTTGGTTCAAAAATGGTTCAAATGGCTCTGAGCACTATGGGACTTAACATCTATGGTCATCAGTCCCCTAGAACTTAGAACTACTTAAACCTAACTAACCTAAGGACAACACACAACACCCAGCCATCACGAGGCAGAGAAAATCCCTGACCCCGCCGGGAATCGAACCCGGGAACCCGGGCGTGGGAAGCGAGAACGCTACCGCACGACGACGAGATGCGGGCCCAATTTAAGTTGTTCGTAATTGTAATACCTAGGTATTTAGTTGAATTTACGGCTTTTAGATTAGACTGATTTATCGTCTAACCGAAGTTTAACGAGTTCTTTTTAGTACTCATGTGGATGACCTGACTCTTTTCGTTATTCAGGGTCAAGTGCCACTTTTGGCACCATTCAGATATTTTTTCTAAATCTTTTGCGGTTTGTTTTGATCTTCTGATGACTTTGTTAGTCGATAAACGACAGCGTCATCTGCAAACAACAGATTGTCTCCCAAATCGTTTATAC
The DNA here is from genome assembly GCF_023864345.2 of Schistocerca serialis cubense. Taxonomy (NCBI): domain Eukaryota; kingdom Metazoa; phylum Arthropoda; class Insecta; order Orthoptera; family Acrididae; genus Schistocerca; species Schistocerca serialis. The sequence goes on along the minus strand of NC_064641.1, from coordinate 632,641,065 downwards.
AGATAAGGAACAGCAAAGGGCCTATAACACTACCTTGGGGAACGCCACAAACACTTCTGTTTTACTCGATGACTTTCCGTCAATTACCACGAACTGTGATCTTTGTGATAGGAAATCACAAATCCAGTCACATAACTGAGACGATATTCCATCAGTATGTAATTTCAATACGAGCCGCTTGTGTGGTACAGTGTCAAAAGCCTTACGGAAATCCAGAAATACGGAATCGATCTGAAATCCCTTTTCAATAGCACTCAACACTTCAAGTGAATAGAGCTAGTTGTGTTTCACCGGAACGATGTTTTCTAAACCCATATTGACTGTGTGTCAATAGACAGTTTTCTTCGAGGTAATTCATAATGTTCAAACACAGTATATGTTCTAAAATCCTGCTACATATCGACGTTAACGATATGGGCCTGTAATTTAGTGGATTGCTCCTACTGCCTTCTTGAATATTGGTGTGACCTGTGCAACTTTCCAGTCTTTGGGTACGGATCTTTCGTCGAGCGAACGGTTGTATATTATTGTCAAGTAGGGAGCTAAAGCATCAGCATACTCCGAAAGGAACCTAGCATCGTCCTTGTACGCCATTTTTAACATTTTAAGAGTTTCTGTTCCACTTTTTAATGACAAAAAGCAGAAATTCACCACCGCACTCTGTTCATGAAAATCACGCATTGCAAACACGAACATCACATAGAACAGTTATCTCTACGAACGCTAATCTTCTTCAGTGACAGCACTCGGCTTAGTGACTGCAATATTCGCTCTATGCGCTCCTAACGGCAAAAAGCGGTACTACGAAAGCGCAGCCCACCAAAAGATTCGTACCCGCTCGCATACTTTGGGTGTAATCACATTAGATATGGCTACAGAAGTATGTACGACATTGCACGCCTATGTTATTCCGAATTACGATGCAATATTCCTTTGGACACGCATGCAGTAGAACCATTATGAAATACATGAAATGTATTCGCAATTACGAATATGGATAATCATCAGCTGTATAAATAGGACAACGGCAATGGAAATTTGTTCCGGACAGAGACTCGAATTCGGGTTTCCCACTTATCGCAAGCGGTTGCCTTACCGTTACGTTACCCGAGCACAATTCACGGCCAGATCCAACGTTCCAAATGTCGTCAGCCATGTGTCTACAATCTGCACTCTCACGACCGTTACGTATATTCCTGACAGGCAAAACATTTTACTTGAAAACCGCTTGCCCGGTGTCGGTGGATAAATTCGATATTCCAGTAATTCGGAATAACACAGGCACTGCAATATAGATCCGCCGACACCGGCCAAGTGGGTTTCAAGTAAAATGACTCGCCTGTACAGGAATATACGTAATGGTCGTACGAGTACAGGTTGACGAGATACGGATGTTTGGATCTGGAAGTAAGTCTGGCTCGGATCGCCTAATGGCCAGCCGTGGACAGACACTCTTCCTGTGCACACAGTGCGGAGACGGGCGGCCGCGCCGGCCAGCTTTCACATCGCCGTGCGGTGCTGAGGTGGGAAGCCGAGCAGCGTGTACGGGCGTGGTCTACGTGTTTGGTGTATCATTATCTGTAAGTACAATGTCGACAATTAAGACAGCCAATGTGCTTTCGATCGCGCTACTTTGCGGCCGACGACATTTGAGATTGACGAGAATATCTTTGAAGATTTGAAATTGCCTGTAGGTATAGTCGACAAGTTCTAATTCGACTTTGTGCAATACTCATTATTTGTCAAATTTATTTCGAGTCACGCTAACGAGAAATTTGTAGAGGAACATGTTGGTGTGAGACAATTTCGGCATACTGTGGGCAGCCTTAGTAATGTCCAGATCTTGCCCTTGAGATACGGAGTGAGAACCGTCACAGTTTTTAATACGGCACCTGAAAGAAATAATGAGCTTATTGCACGTCATCTGTAGCTGTACGGCGTTGTCTTGTCGGTCACCAACGAAAAATGGTCGAATGCGCATCGTTACTCAGTTAACAGAGCCGTGAGAAGTGTACGTGTAGATTTAAGAAAGCGCATAACTTCTTATGTTTTCATTGGCGGCTGCCGCGCGCGGGTAACTTACATTGGGCAACCTGCTACGTGATCTGCCATTAAATGGAACATATACAGATAAACTGCACACGTCGACGTCCATTTCAGGCTCCACGTGAACGTCCTGTACACGGTAGCGAGAGACTTGTTTCATTTTTGGGTTAGATAGTTGCCGGGACTGTAATCTAGCCCCGACACACGGATCAGGTTTACGAAGCGTAAATGCCAGCTCAGGTTGAAAACGTGCCAAAGACATTCAAGGAAGGATGGGCGTCACTTCAGCCCGTCATCCACATTTGGAAAGTTGCCGCAGGATAGCAAAGACTCGCCGATCACCTCTGGAAATACACTCCTGGAAATTGAAATAAGAACACCGTGAATTCATTGTCCCAGGAAGGGGAAACTTTATTGACACATTCCTGGGGTCAGATACATCACATGATCACACTGACAGAACCACAGGCACATAGACACAGGCAACAGAGCATGCACAATGTCGGCACTAGTACAGTGTATATCCACCTTTCGCAGCAATGCAGGCTGCTATTCTCCCATGGAGACGATCGTAGAGATGCTGGATGTAGTCCTGTGGAACGGCTTGCCATGCCATTTCCACCTGGCGCCTCAGTTGGACCAGCGTTCGTGCTGGACGTGCAGACCGCGTGAGACGACGCTTCATCCAGTCCCAAACATGCTCAATGGGGGACAGATCCGGAGATCTTGCTGGCCAGGGTAGTTGACTTACACCTTCTAGAGCACGTTGGGTGGCACGGGATACATGCGGACGTGCATTGTCCTGTTGGAACAGCAAGTTCCCTTGCCGGTCTAGGAATGGTAGAACGATGGGTTCGATGACGGTTTGGATGTACCGTGCACTATTCAGTGTCCCCTCGACGATCACCAGTGGTGTACGGCCAGTGTAGGAGATCGCTCCCCACACCATGATGCCGGGTGTTGGCCCTGTGTGCCTCGGTCGTATGCAGTCCTGATTGTGGCGCTCACCTGCACGGCGCCAAACACGCATACGACCATCATTGGCACCAAGGCAGAAGCGACTCTCATCGCTGAAGACGACACGTCTCCATTCGTCCCTCCATTCACGCCTGTCGCGACACCACTGGAGGCGGGCTGCACGATGTTGGGGCGTGAGCGGAAGACGGCCTAACGGTGTGCGGGACCGTAGCCCAGCTTCATGGAGACGGTTGCGAATGGTCCTCGCCGATACCCCAGGAGCAACAGTGTCCCTAATTTGCTGGGAAGTGGCGGTGCGGTCCCCTACGGCACTGCGTAGGATCCTACGGTCTTGGCGTGCATCCGTGCGTCGCTGCGGTCCGGTCCCAGGTCGACGGGCACGTGCACCTTCCGCCGACGACTGGCGACAGCATCGATGTACTGTGGAGACCTCACGCCCCACGTGTTGAGCAATTCGGCGGTACGTCCACCCGGCCTCCCGCATGCCCACTATACGCCCTCGCTCAAAGTCCGTCAACTGCACATACGGTTCACGTCCACGCTGTCGCGGCATGCTACCAGTGTTAAAGACTACGATGGAGCTCCGTATGCCACGGCAAACTGGCTGACACTGACGGCGGCGGTGCACAAATGCTGCGCAGCTAGCGCCATTCGACGGCCAACACCGCGTTTCCTGGTGTGTCCGCTGTGCCGTGCGTGTGATCATTGCTTGTACAGCCCTCTCGCAGTGTCCGGAGCAAGTATGGTGGGTCTGACACACCGGTGTCAATGTGTTCTTTTTTCCATTTCCAGGAGTGTATTTCGAGTGAGGTGGAGGAGCAGGTGCGGATCAGTTTGCCTGAACCACCCTTAACGGAAGAGATGCCGATAGAAACGAAAAAAGGATTTCGATGTAGAAGCAAAGGGCGCAGTGGCAAAGAGAAGAAGCCGGATAATTTGATCGACATGCCATGTCAGAAAGTGGAAGCGAAGCTGAATCTCCGTCTTCTTGCTCAGAGCGATGCGAGAACACTGAGAGGCAAAAACGCATTGACGAGCAATCCAAACGCCTGAAGGCATTGCTGAGGGCTGAGAAGGAACAGGGAACAGCACTGGAGGCTAAGAGGAAGAGCGAGCTGGGCAGCGAGCATCTGCTGCAGCGACCCGCAGGAACTCGCTGACGTCAGCCGCAGCCGTGCGTGGCGGCCAGGCGGACGCGTCCACGTCGATGGACTCCGCCGGCGGCGGCGGGCAGGGCGGCGCGCGGTTAGCACGTCACACAGTCAGCCACGGGTTCGTGGTGGCAGCAGCAAGAGGAGATGCAGCAGTAGCTGCCCTCTAGCATGTCTACCGCAAAACAACTCTCTACCCTTCCTGCACACGCAATGGTTTTGACATTTCGGTTCATACTCCAGGCGTTACAAACGAACTTTCTGTGAGGGCGTCGGAAAGGATGAACCCAACACTGAGATCTAATCGCCCTACGTAGCACCAAGTGCGATATCAAAACCCATAAAACACTGAATCGACAAATAAACTGGTATAGGCAAGCGTATTCACATACAGAGATACGTAAACAGGCAAAATATGGCGCTGCGGTCGGCAACGCCTATATAAGACAATAAGTGTCAGGCGCAGTTGTTAGATCGGTTACTGCTGCTGCGATGGCAGGTTATCAAGATATAAGTGAGTTTGAAAGTGGTGTTAGAGTCGGCACACGAGCGATGGGACACAGCATCTCCGAGATAGCGATGAAGTGGGGATTTTCTTGTACGACCATTTCACGAGTGCCGTGAATATCACGAATCCGGTAAAATATTAAATCGTCGACATCGCCACGGCCGGAAAAAGATCCTGCAAGAACGGGACCAACGATGACTGAAGAGAATCGTTCAACGTGACAGAAGTGCGGCCCTTACGCAAATCGCTGCAGATTTCAGTGGTGGACTATCAAGAAGCATCACAGTGCATGTCAGCAGGGGCTGTTCAAACTGGTGAAGGCTCTATGATGATGTGGGACGTATGCAGTTGGAATGATATGGGACCCTTGATACGTTTAGATACGACTCGACACATACGTAAGCATACTGCCTGATCACATGCATCCGTTCATGTTCATTGTGCATTCCGACGGACTTATGCAATTCCAGCCGGACAATGTCACACCCCACACGTCCAGGATTGCTACAGAGTGGCTCCAGGAAAACTCTTCTGAATTTAAACACTTCCGCTGGCCACCAAACCCCCCCAGACATGAACATTATTGAACATATCTTAGATGCCTTGCAACGTGCTGTTCAGAAGAGATCTCCACTATTCTTACGGATTTATGGACAGCCCTGCAGGATTCATGGTGTCAACTCCCTCCAGCACTACATCAGACATTAGTCGAGTCCATGCCACGTCGTGTTGTGGCACTTCTCCGTGGAGGCCCTACACGATATTAGGCAGGTGTACCGGTTTCTTTGGCTCTTCAGTGTATTGCTATACTTAACGTCTATAAAATTTAAAGCGTGGCGAGGCACCGTTCGCTAGTAGATTTGTTGTATGGCACCTGCGCTGACTTTGCCAAACTGCAGGAGGTAGTCACACTCTTAGAAGTGACCGGTTATGTATTTATTACACACATCAAAAAAAGTTTTGCATCACCTCGGTTCCGAGAGTTCTGGAACTTGTACAGAAAATTGGAATAGAGATCAACATAAGCATCATTTCCGGCCTTTTTATTGCTCACGGAAACCACGCATTAAATGTTGTAGCACCATACAGCGAGACCTTCAGACGTGGTGGTCCAGGTTGCTGTACGCACCGGTACATCTAATACCCAGTAGCACGTCCTCTTGCATTGATGCATGCCTGTATTCGTCGTGGCATACTATTCACAATTTCATCAAGACACTGTTGGTCCAGATTGTTCCACTCCTCAACGGCGATTAGACGTAAATTCCTCAGAGTAGTTGGTGGGTCACGTCGTCCATCAACAGCCCTTTTCAATCTATCCCGGGCATGTTCGATAGGGTTCATGTCTGGAGAACATGCGAGTCGAGCGATGTTATCCTGAAGAAAGTCATTCACAAGATGGGCACGATGGGGTCGCGAATTGCCGTCCATGAAGACGAATGCCTCACCAATATGCTGCAGATATGGTTGCACTATCGGTCGGAGGATGGCATTCACGCATCCGTACAGCCTTTACGGCGCCTTCCGTGACCACCAGCGGCGTACGTTGACTCTACATAATTCTACCCCAAAACAGCAGCGAACCTCCAGCTTGCGGCACTCCCTGTACAGTGTGTCTAAGGCGTTCACCCTGATAGGGTGCCTCCAAACACGTCTCCGGCGATTGTCTGGTTGAAGGCATATGCAACACTCATCGGTGAAGAGAACGTGATGTCAATCCTGAGCGGTCCATTCGGCATGTTGTTGCTCCCATCTGTACCGCATTGCAAGGTGTCGTAGTTGCAAAGATGTACCTCGCCATGGACATCGAAAGTGAAGTTGTGCATCATGCAGCCTATTGCGCACAGTTTGAGTCTTAACACGACGTCCTGTGGCTGCACGAAAACCGTTATTGAACATGGTGTCGTTGCTGTCAGGGTTCCTCCGAGCCATATTCCGTAGGTAGCGGTCATCCATTGCAGTAGTAGCCCTTGGGCGGCCTGTGCGAAGCATATCGTCGACAGTTCCTGTCTCTCTGTATCTCCTCCATGTCCGAACAACATCGCTTTGTTTCACTCTGAGACGCCTAGACACTTCCCTTGTTGAGAACTCCTCCTGGCACAAAGTAACAGTGTGGACGCGATCTAACCACGGTATTGACCGCTTAGGCATGGTTGAACTACACATGACTTGAGCCGCGTACCTTCTTCCTGGTGGAATGACTGGAACTGATAGACTGTCGGACCCCCTCCGTCTAATAGGCGCTGCACAAGCATGTTTTTTTACATCTTTTAGCTGGTTTAGTGACATCTCTGAAGAGTCGAAGGGACTGTGACACAATATTCACAGTCAACGTGTATCTTCAGGAATTCTGGGAACGTGGGTGATGCAAAACCTTTTTTTATATGTGTATAACATAAATATGCAAGATTTATAACATAAATATGCAAGATTCTATCCTTTTTCGCCACGGTATGCCCTTTACGGACGTGCAGCGGCTGCCTAGAGGTCGTAGCATTTCTCTTCGAGTGAATGGCGTACAGATTGTAATTCGTATACGCGTCTCAGGTAGCTGCCATAATAGAGAACGTTCGAATTTTTAGAAAAATGTGGTTCCCATGCTTCTTAGAGGTTATCATTCACATCTTACTTTCGGTGGTTACTTCAATTGTGTGCTTAAAGACAGAGAACAAACTCCTAACTAACAGAGGTGTAGAACCTGAATGTTTAATTCATGGCATTCGTCTTCACAATACGTGGGAAAAACTGCACGGTGATCGAGTAGCGCACACCTTCGTAACTAGTCACTCCGCCAGTCGTGTGGATAGGATCTGTGCGTCTCGTACAGCTCGGTGATACACTGTGGGCTGTCACACAGCTCCTGTCAACATCTCCGACCACTGCGCGCATTAGTGTTACCTTAATCTACAGCGTCAGCAAATTTACCGCGGCGAGGTTACTGGAAACTCAGTGTCAATCTTCTGCGGGATGCGCAACTTAATTAGGAGGTGAAACTAGTGTGGTAACAACTCCAGCGGCACCGACGTCGTTACACTAGCGTTCTACGGTGATGGATTCAGTGTGCCAAGCCAAAATTACGCCTCACCATCATGAGCTACGTGCGACAGAAAAGTTTTTGACAGAAACAGACTATTGAATTTTATACCGCTGTTTGAGAGAACTGTATAGAAAACTAACAATCTTTAACAATAAAGCGATATAAGGCGAAAATAATGGTGATTAAACGGAAACGAATGTAGGGAATCATCGTGCGTGCCCTGCCAAAAGAGGCTGCCGCAGAAGAACAAGCCTATCTGCACCATGTTTTGAGAACAACCATGCGATGTAAAGAGAAGGTGAGTAAAGCCGTCGTTGATGTCGCTCAGAATGCCATAACGAAGCAACGTAACATCCTCTTCGACTTTTACGACTTTTATAGTCAACATTACAAGATGCAACCGCTTGACGGAGAGTCTTACGACAATTTTCTTATGACCTTGAGCTGCCGCTTGTCACACAGGAATACTGCAGACCTGCCATGCGTTTTCACAGAGGACGAATTCAAACCAGCGGTCCACAGTGCAAAGAATGGGAAATCACAAGGACCCGACGGCTTCAGCGCTAAGTTTTACCAGGGCTACTGGAACCAGGGTTACTGAGGAAGTAGACTGTGAACGTCTTTAAAACTGTCATGGAATTTCTCAGCAATTGCGCACATCTGTCGTTTGTCAGTACTCTTTCCGTCAGAGGAGGTTTCCGATTCTAGTTTACGGTAAGGTCTCTTGATATGTACTGACACACCACCATTATTTGCTGTTGGAATTGAATATGTAGCTATAATTCAGTATTCTCTTTTTACTCGACTGTACACCTCTGCTTAACTTTAAAGGCATTAAATATTCTCCCGTATCGAAGATTACAACCTATAATTCCTAACATCAGTTTAATACTCCAAACGAGAGTGTGATGTCCGGTTTGAGTCACTTCACAAAACTCATTCATCCTCACTGGCCACCATTTCATAATTCTTTGCCATTTAAATTTACTGAAAGCGAGTAAATATGTTCACTGTTCAGATAAAAGCGCAATTAATGCGCAGTACAATAACTGAAAGAACTGTCATCTCCAAACTACGCAGCTTCATTAAACAGCAAATATTTTGCATCGTTACGAACACATTTGAGTGTTTCTGTATTTACCTCTCCCTTATTTGAACTGCACTCACGTCTCTTTATTATTCACAGCAATAAATGCCAAAGCAACAGGTCCAACGATCTGTTAAGGAATACAATAACACAGCAATTACAACAACAGAATATGGTAAACATATTATTGTCGACTATGTGGCCTGCCGTTCAGCATCACTAAAACTTTTCTGCGAATAGTTAGTGAATATTATATACTATAAAAATATTTGTATGTTGTAGAGTTAACCAATGCATTTATCTACATCTACATCTACATCTACATTTATACTCCGCAAGCCACCCAACGGTGTGTGGCGGAGGGCACTTTACGTGCCACTGTCATTACCTCCCTTTCCTGTTCCAGTCGCGTATGGTTCGCGGGAAGAACGAGTGTCTGAAAGCCTCCGTGCGCGCTCTAATCTCTCTAATTTTACATTCGTGATCTCCTCGGGAGGTATAACGCACCCTCTCGAAACCTGGCGAGCAAGCTACACCGCGATGCAGAGCGACTCTCTTGCAGAGTCTGCCACTTGAGTTTATTAAACATCTCCGTAACGCTATCACGATTACCAAATAACCCTGTGACGAAACGCGCCGCTCTTCTTTGGATCTTCTCTATCTCTTCCTCTAATTCAATAACCCCGAGGTCCACATTGTAGGAGATTAACAGATGACATTTTTGTTTAGGACTGGGCATACACAAACTGTATAGAGGAGTGCAATTGTCATCCCTCATTTTAAAAAGAAAAACAGAATAATTGTATCAATTACAGAGTGATAATTTCGATAGGCATACACTGTAAGATATATTTTAGAATGATTTGCAAGAGACAGCACGGTATAATTAAAAATACTCCTTCCAGAGCAACACAATGGTTTCAGGAAAGGAAACGTAGTTATCCTAAACACATTACAAAAGTTCTGTAAGTTATGTACCTAGGTACTTAAATAATGATTAAAAGAGCTGCAAGAAATTCACACATAAACCAGGGTGTCACGTAACGGTTGAGTTGATCACTAATATGATTTAATGTATATACTGACGATATCTGAAGAAGATGGAAACAAGAAGTACATCCTGGATTACAGACATCACGACATGGAACCATAAACACTTGAATTTCTGTAGACGATCAGTTTATTGTATTTGACGCTTAAAAGAAACTGCCGGCCGAAGTGGCCGTGCGGTTAAAGGCGCTGCAGTCTGGAACCGCAAGACCGCTACGGTCGCAGGTTCGAATCCTGCCTCGGGCATGGCTGTTTGTTATGTCCTTAGGTTAGTTAGGTTTAACTAGTTCTAAGTTCTAGGGGACTAATGACCTCAGCAGTTGAGTCCCATAGTGCTCAGAGCCATTTCAACCATTAAAAGAAACTGCAGTGTACCATACATAAGTTGCACCTGCTGTGGAAAGAATACAATATGGATATCTCAACTAATAAAAACCGAGATTATGACATATAAAGGAGTTGAACCAGCCAAATAAAATTTGTAATGAATAATAGAGTAAGTGAACAAGTTAACAGTTTTAATTAATTTGGAAAGCAAATGAGTTGCCAGCATAACAAAGATAGAGATAATAAACTTAATCAGTTTCAGTATATATATGGCGGTTTTAACAGAACGTGCAAAATCCAAGTTAGAAAGAAAACAAAAATGCTGTACGGCAGTGAAACTTGAGTTCTCACTAAGAGGGCTGAGAGTAAAATACAGGCAGGTGAAATGAGATTTCCAAAAGCGGTAAAAGGCTCCTACCGCCTAGACCGGATTAGGAATGAAAAAATTAGAGGACTGAATGATGAAGGGAGAACAGCACAATACACAATAGAGAAATGTAAAAACAGGTGGAAAGAGCATGTGAGCAGAATGCCAGAAGGAAGACTGACAAAACAGATTTTGAGACACAGTCAGACAGGGAACTGAAACACTGGTAGGCCCATACAGTTGGACTCATATGGAACAGGAAATTAGCCTGATGCTTGAATGTGGCAGATGTTGATAATTTTGTGTTTCAACAGCAATTACGAGACCGTCAGCATGTTATGGGGTATCTGCTGATCTATAAATTTCACGCCCATTTACTGAATTCCTTATTGCATTATTAAATGATGCATACGCTGAATCTGACATGGCGTTGGACGAAGAATTTGAGATGGTCAGCACAGTTCAGTGCTGCGGCTCTGGTCGCCCACATCGACAGCAGAAAAAGGCTTACGTGATCCGATGGGACGGCAGCTTTAAGGCTATGGACAGCGGCGACGCAGGCAGCCGCTGCTTATTCACTGATAGTGTCTCCGATGTCTGGTGGACCCGTTCGTTCGCGGCCTGCCGTGTTCATGGGTTATATCTACGAAGGCAGTTCAATAAGTAATGCAACACATTTTTTTTCTGAAACAGGGGTTGTTTTATTCAGCATTGAAATACACCAGGTTATTCCCCAATCTTTTAGCTACACAACACTATTTCTCAACGTAATCTCCATTCAATGCTACGGCCTTACGCCACCTTGAAATGAGGGCCTGTATACCTGCACGGTACCATTCCACTGGTCGATGTCGGAGCCAACGTCGTACTGCATCAATAACTTCTTCATCATCCGCGTAGTGCCTCCCACGGATTGCGTCCTTCATTGGGGCAAACATATGGAAATCCGACGGTGCGAGATCGGGGCTGTAGGGTGCATGAGGAAGAACAGTCCACTGAAGTTTTGTGAGCTCCTCTCTGGTGCGAAGACTTGTGTGAGGTCTTGCGTTGTCATGAAGAAGGAGAAGTTCGTTCAGATTTTTGTGCCTACGAACACGCTGAAGTCGTTTCTTCAATTTCTGAAGAGTAGCACAATACACTTCAGAGTTGATCGTTTGACCATGGGGACGGACATCGAACAGAATAACCCCTTCAGCGTCCCAGAAGACTGTAACCATGTCTTTACCGGCTGAGGGTATGGCTTTAAACTTTTTCTTGGTAGGGGAGTGGGTGTGGCGCCACTCCATTTATTGCCGTTTTGTTTCAGGTTCGAAGTGATGAACCCGTGTTTCATCGCCTGTAACAATCTTTGACAAGAAATTGTCACCCTCAGCCACATGACGAGCAAGCAATTCCGCACAGATGGTTCTCCTTTGCTCTTTATGGTGTTCGGTTAGACAACGAGGGACCCAGCGGGAACAAACCTTTGAATATCCCAACTGGCGAACAATTGTGACAGCACTACCAACAGAGATGTCAAGTTGAGCACTGAGTTGTTTGATGGTGATCCGTCGATCATCTCGAACGAGTGTGTTCGCACGCTCCGCCATTGCAGGAGTCACAGCTGTGCACGGCCGGCCCGCACGCGGGAGATCAGACAGTCTTGCTTGACCTTGCGGCGATGACACACGCTTTGCCCAACGGCTCACCGTGCTTTTGTCCACTGCCAGATCACTGTAGACACTCTGCAAGCGCCTATGAATATCTGAGATGCCCTGGTTTTCCGCCAAAAGAAACTCGATCACTGCCCATTGTTTGCAACGCACATCCGTTACAGACGCCATTTTAACAGCTCCGTACAGCGCTGCCACCTGTCGGAAGTCAATGAAACTATACGAGACGAAGCGGGAATGTTTGAAAATATTCCACAAGAAATTTCCGGTTTTTTCAACCAAAATTGGCCGAGAAAAAAAATGTGTTGCATTACTTATTGAACTGCCCTCGTACATTTATTCTCCGCAAGCCACCCAACGGTGTGTGGCGGAGGGCACTTTACGTACCACTGTCATTACCTCCCTTTCCTGTTCCAGTCGCGTATGGTTCGCGGGAAGAACGACTGTCTGAAAGCCTCCGTGCGCGCTCGAATCTCTCTAATTTTATATTCGTGATCTCCTCGGGAGGTATAAGTAGGGGGAAGCAATATATTCGATGCCTCATCCAGAAACGCACCCTCTCGAAACCTGGCGAGCAAGCTACACCGCGATGCAGAGCGCCTCTCTTGCAGAGTCTGCCAATTGAGTTTGTTAAACATCTCCGTAACGCTATCACGGTTACCAAATAACCCTGTGACGAAACGAGCCGCTCTTCTTTGGATCTTCTCTATCTCCTCCGTCAACCCGATCTGGTACGGATCCCACACTGATGAACAATACTCAAGTACAGGTCGAACGAGTGTTTTGTAAGCCACCTCCTTTGTTGATGGACTACATTTTCTAAGGACTCTCCCAATGAATCTCAACCTCGTACCCGCCTTACCAACAATTAATTTTATATGATCATTCCACTTCAAATCGTTCCGCACGCATACTCCCAGATATTTTACAGAAGTTACTGCTACCAGTGTTTGTTCCGCTATCATATACTCATACAATAAAGGATCCTTCTTTCTATGTATTAACAATACATTACATTTGTCTATGTTAAGGCTCTTGTTTTTTGATTCGTACTCAGAGTATTCGCGAAAAGCATTGTCGACTGTTAATCGCGGGTTGTTTCAGGAGAATTGGCATACTACTGCTAGTGGATGGTTACGTACGCATTGTGCTCTAAGAGTTCTTATCCAAAACTCCTAAGATTTGAACACTGAAATACCAATTGGTGTCACCACACACAACCTTCCTGAATCAGTGTTTGCGAGATGAGTAGTTTATTGTTGGTGAGCATATTTCCAATGTCGTGTTCCAGTGAGTTCGCGATTTTTTGATGACTCATCTGAAAGAGCAGCATCTTACTATATAGCTGTTGAAACGCACCAAATATTGAAGCAGGTTCATGGAGACGACGCTTTAGGGCAGACACAAACTTACGACTGGTATAAGCGTTTCAAAATCTAGCGGACATTGACTGATGTTACGACTGCAATCACACGAGAAGACGCTCAACAAGTGGGGGATCTGATTCTGAAAGATTGTAGACAGACCATAAAATACCTCAGTAACATGTAGAGAATAAATTAAGGTTAATATGAATCATTGAACAGGTGACGGACTGCGGCGAAGTTTGTGCCACAACTGCTCCAAGGCGATTAGAAGCAACATCGCCTGGAAGTCTGTAGGCATTTTAAACAACTGCTTGAAGACGACCCATATTTTCTTTCAAAGGTTATAACTGAATGGAAGACTCGTTCTTCACCTCGGCGAAAGAGAGGTCGACAAGAGTAACGTTAAGTCCATGTTGGTAATGTAACAGGAAGTTGTAGGGCTGGGTTGAGCGTTAAGTGTTCATAATTTTAAACCTTTTGTTTAGCAACACGGCTGAAATTTTATATTATAGCCAGTCTTAAAGAAAAAAAGGAAAAAAAACTCTACGAGAAATGCCTCAAAATTCAACACCAAGTGGCTTAATAACAACAGATATTCACTAATAGACCGATTTACTCTCAACAAAGGCAAAATGTAAGAACCACTGCAATTAATTGAAATACAAAACCAGCTAACAAGCTCGAAAGTTAGCGTTAAAAACAAGTTATATAGTAAAATCAAACAGGAACAGCCCACGGAATGAGGACAATTTAAAAACTTCGTTACAATTCGAAATTACAACAGGATGAGAAAACGATCCCTAATAACTTCCCAAAATAGTTTTAGACCTTGTAATCAAAAGCGCAGTTATGGGTAACAACATTACAAGAATATACAAGCTTCATAACTACCTGACTGGCTAAGGAACTGGAGCCATAATTCAACAACACTAAATCCAAGGCACCAAAATATGCCAAGAATTTGGTTTAGGAGTACATAGACTTCTTATGTCATGTGGAAGAAGGTATGATGCTTCACAACCGTCAGAAACGATCACAATACAAGTACTCGAAGTCAGGAGTAATCTGTTACAAAAATGCTTAACAGTAACACATGCAAAGATTAAGAATCAACATACACACTGATAACCGTGGTTGCTCTTTCCTACGAGAACGAAATTAGTCGTGTAAAGGAGAGAGTTTGGACATAACTTGCACCAGATATAAGGGAGCACTGTACGGCAAAACACACACACAGCTCAAGATGGTGGCCATATTTGTGCTTTCCAGGAACTGCCTTTGACAGACTGCTCTACAGTAATAGCACTGCACGTGCCATACTTCCATTGTTCCAGCAGCACACTCTTGTCACTTGCCGACTAGACCACGGCTACGTAGTCTATCCGGTCAGATCCATACCGTTCGGTTGCTGTGTTGTACTCCAAATTTCCTTCTCATGTTATTCACTCGGTCGTACTCACAGTTCTGCCCGATGTGTGCAGCTGGCCTCGCACGCCGACTCGCACCAGCGCTGCTGTCGCTGCGCTCATGTTAACAGCGCCTTCACGGAGTCGCGCTGCCACAGTTCTGTTCATGCGGCTTTTCCAACTGCCACGGGCGAGTGACGTCTTGTGATGGTACAATCTGTTTGTCTCTCTACATGATGGCATTACGCTCTTGACGTTCGAGAGACGACATGAGGAGACAACATCTACACAAGTCGCGTAAGAATGGTTCTCTACCACGACAGTTTATGGCTGTATGCGGCCCACAGCATTCACGAATTCTAGACTAAAACGAAGATGACAGTTGCTCCCCACGTGAATGCATTCACCAGACTTGGTTAAGTGTTACTTCTTCCTCTTAACTAAGCTAAAAGTCAAGTTGGAGAACTGTTCGTACAGTGAAGGACTCGTTAGAAGATGATGGTGTAAAATAAGATCTAGGTAAGACATAATAATTTTAATTAATACATTTCGGGAACTCTGTGAAACTACCTCATACAATGCTATCAGTAGCTCTGCAGCAGAGGCTGTCCTTGTATGGCTGGTCAGGTATTTTTCTGCAGGAATTATGCATATGACAAAGGCCTTTTGCTATTCGCGAACCCATATTTTGTTTTCATTTTTCAATTCCGTGTTTTGCTGTACAAGTTCTGTGAATCGACACAACTGTTAGGTTTTGTGTGTTACACTGAGGTGATAAAAGTCATGGGATACCTTCTAATGTCGTGTCGAACCTCCTTTTTCCCGTCATAGTGGAACAACTCGACGACTTGGTGTGAACTCAAGTCGTTGGAACACCCCTACAAAAATATTGATCCATGTTGTCTCTCTAGCCGTCCATAATTTAGTTGCCAGTGCAGGATTTTTTCCATGAACTGACCCCTCGATTGTCTCCCATAAATGTTCGATGGGATTCTTGTCCGGCTATCTGGGTGGCCAAATCATTCACTCGAATCGTCCAGAATGTTCTTCTAATGAAAATAATTGTGGCCCAGTGTAATGGCGTATTGTGATCCATAAAAATTCCATCGTTGTTTGGGGGCATAAAGGCCATGAATGGCTGCAGATGGTTTCCAAGTAGCAGAACATAACCATTCCCAGCCAATGATTTTTTCAGTTTGACTAGAGGACCCAGTCAATTGCATATAAACACAGCCCTCACCATTATGAAGCCACCACCATCTCGCACAGTGCCTTGTTGATAACCTGGGGCCGGCCGCGGTGGTCTAGCGGTTCTGGCGCTGCAGTCCGGAACCGCGGGACTGCTACGGTCGCAGGTTCGAATCCTGCCTCGGGCATGGGTGTGTGTGATGTCCTTAGGTTAGTTAGGTTTAAGTAGTTCTAAGTTCTAGGGGACTTATGACCTAAGATGTTGAGTCCCATAGTGCTCAGAGCCATTTGAACCTTTTTTTTGATAACCTGGGTCAGTGGCTTGAATGGGGGTCTTTGCCACACTTGAACCCTAGCATCAGTTCTTTCCAACTGAAATCAAGACTCTTCTGATCAAGCCACGGTTTTCCAGTTTTCTAGTGTCCAACTGATATTGTCACAAATCCAGGAGAGGTGATGCAGTCGATATCGTACTATTAGCAAATGCACTGGTGTCGGTCGTCTGCTGCTGTAGCCTATTAACACCAAATTTCTTCGCACTGTCCTAATGGACACTTTCGTCGTACGTCCAAAACTGATTTCTGCGGCTATTTCTCGCAGTCTTGGTTGTCTGCTAGTACTGACAACTGTACGCGAACGCCGCTGCTCTCGGTCGTTAAGTAAAGATCGTCGGTCTCTGCGTGTCCGCAGTGAGAGGAAATGCCTGAAATTTGGTATTCACGGCGCACTCTTGACACTGTGGAATTCGGCATATTGAATTCATTAACGATGTTCGGAACAGAATGTCCCATGCGTCTAGCTCTGACTACCAGTCCGCGTTCAAAGTCTGTTAACTCCTGTCGTGCGTCATATTCATGTCGGGAACCTTTTTACATGAATCACCTGAGTACGAATGACAGCTTCGTCAGTGCACTCCT
This sequence comes from Schistocerca serialis cubense, assembly GCF_023864345.2. NCBI lineage: Eukaryota > Metazoa > Arthropoda > Insecta > Orthoptera > Acrididae > Schistocerca > Schistocerca serialis. Next base: position 632,623,984 of record NC_064641.1, on the reverse strand, counting down.
CTTTTATACCTCGTGTACGCTATACTACCGCCATCTGTATACCGCTATCCCACGACTTTTGTCACATCAGTATATTTTATCGGTCGTTTCAGCTACACGTTTACACGAAAGAAATCTGCTGCTATCACTGCTAAGCCCACTAAAGCAACCTACAGGAGCCTTTCTTTACAAAGTTGTGTATTATAACCTTTCAGATACCAGTGCAGTGAGAGTTAGCAGGCAGTAAAACACTCTGCGGAGGTACGTGACGGGGGCCTGACAAGAGTACGTCGTAACTACGTCAACACGCGAGATATGTTGTGTTTATCTCGGAAGTTCTGGAATATAACACTGCTAAGCCCTGTTGTTCAGGGATTTGCATCTTCCTAGGTACACAGTTGCGCCGGAGTTTACTGCGCTCTAAGCCGGTGGCTCTGTGGAATATATTTGCACTAATTAACCCGCTGTTCAGGGGCCTAACGTAACGGTCATCATCATCATCATCACCAGCAGCAAATTTGTGTCTTACGCGATTAGTAGTGATGTTGGTGCTGCATGCGCCATTCCAGGCTCACGGGCGTTCTTGTGTTATTCACATGGTGCATATAACCCGATATTACCTTAGATACCAAACGTAATTGATTTTTTCACCGTGCTGTTTCCTCTATAAACTATTTTGTTGTGAAATCACTTATTAAAAACATAGATAAAATGTTAGTAACATTACCAACAGTATTTTGAGAAAAAATAGGTCTAGATCATTCTGAGACTTTGTCAAAAAGCTTGTTATTCTGACAACTGCTTTACATGTATTTTTTCTCAAAAATAGGGGAAAGCATGAACGTAAACCGGCATTAACAACAAGTTCTATAACGACATAAAGCAGTTAACATTGGTACAGAAATGTTCCAGATACACGGATACACAAGTGGCGGAGCATATTAAATGTGTTGTGGAGTTCAAGAATGCGTTAAAGAACTTCCTCTTGGTAAATTCCTTCAATTCTCATGAGGACTCTTTCCACATACATTCTCAAAATTAGTTGTTTATGTTACATTGCAAACAATATTAATGGAAGAAGACAATATTTTGTAACGTTAAGTCATTTCATTGCATTCCAAAAGAATAAATTGTACATCCTTTATTTGCTTCGACACTCCAGAGACGGCTCACTACAAAATTCAAGGGGTGCGGCTAGCTTAATGTATTGTTCCGATGTATTACAGGGGAAGGGGAGTGGGAAAGGAGGGAGGCGACGGATAACTCTCACTGAACAAAAATGCTGCATAATATGAAAATGATACGCCTCGAAAAACTTAAAACAGAAAATGAAGGTCGTGCACCAATGAAATTTTTCAAATCAGATACTCTTTCTCGTTACCACGATTCATGAAAATCATTCTGGTTAATGAACTAAACAACTGATCGTCGTGATTTAGGCACTGTTTTCAAGTGTAGAATATACAGGGTAAAGAAAAAAATCCCGCACGTGGAGGTCGGTATCCTCATCCAGATTCAAGGCAAAAGTTTAGCTAGCAAAATCAGATGGGGTGGATTATGAAAACACATGTATGAAAACGAGGAGATTGCGACACTGTCACATGCAGCGCATTGGAATGTTACCCGGAAGTACCGTAGCAGCCGCCGGAGCTCACTGAGTAGACAGTCTGCTTTCGGCAGTGCTGAAGGGAGCACACCTTGCTTGCGTCTCGCCTGTTGTACTGCTTGCGAACAAGTACGGGTTTATATACTTCCGCGTAGACGCTTGTTTTCGTGTCCGAATTCACCGCCCATCATGGAGTTTCCTATCGCCGAGCCACAATTAAATTAACGTTTCCTTTGGATCATGAACTAATAATAATAATGGCGTGTGACGGGGGTCTCCCGTCGAGTGGACCGCTCGCCTGGTGCAAGTCTTTCCATTTGACGCCACTTCGGCGACTTGCGCGTCGATGAGGATGAAATGATGATGATTAGGACAACACAACACCCAGTTCCTGAGTGGAGAAAATCTCCGACCCAGCCGGGATTCGAACCCGGGCCTTTAGGATTGACAGTTTGTCGCGCTGACCACTCAGCTACCGGGGGCGGACTGCCCAAAGCGTATGAAGTTGAACGGTATATACGGGACGAAATGCATCTCCCGCCACAAGATGTCCTCGGAATTCATTTTTCCTTAGTGCTAATGTGTTCATAAAGCTGGCGACTGGAGAGCTATGGACCAACCTTGTGAGGCACCATGGTAACAATCCCAAGTTCGGTTACTCTCACGGTCATATAGGAAGGAGCTGTCGTGGTTGATCACGCTGGTCTTGGCCTCTGAACGTTGAGCGTTTTCCAACTTCCGTTTGAGGGGACGTCGGTTGTTGTGGAGGCCGCCTTTAAACCTTACGGAAGCGTCGTCAATCACATTATTGAAACGTGGAAGACGTTCGAAACATACCAAGCACTAAGTGGTGCCCAGTAAAAAAAAAAAAAAAAAAAAAAAAAAAAACTTAACTGAGGAACTTTTGAAGTAATATGCTTAACATCAGAAGGGGATTATGGAGGAATTTTATAAGGGGGACTATGCTCCAGACTGAACGCTGAAAGGCATAATCAGTCTTAAATGATGATGATGATGATGAGGAAACACGTGCCTTTCTACTTGGCAGTTGCCGGAATGTACGATGGCCAGCCGCACGCTTGTTCAGGTTGTCGCCAAGGTAGGCCATGTCCGTTATGAATGTCTCCGACGTAGACTGGTTTAGACGGCCATCGGAGACGTCGCTCTCCCTGCAGCGCCCACTGTGTTACCTCTATGCTTGCTGCATCCACTCTGAATCAGTTGGCACCGATGTCGACTCCTCTTGACAACGCGATGGACGTTTTGCCTGTCACACTTACTGCCGCCGAAGACAGCACCAATGGACGACGCCCGTCAGTAGACGCAAGCCGTCCACCCCGATCCGATGGTTGTTGATCACGGTGCTGTACCGGCCTATCGTCTGGGCGTCTCGGAAAAACATGTTAGGAAACAACGGTCGCCGAGGAAACGGAAGAGACAACGCTGTACCCCTTCTGATCACTACCTCCACCGGATATGTGCACAGGATGACCCCCTCCTACTGAAGATGTGCTGTCCTGGACGCTCTGGTACCTAAAGACGTGACGTCTTTCCACACCCACGGACAACGACCTGCCCCCATATGTGGCTGATGCGGTTGGCTTCCTTTCGGTGTCTGACGATACTTGGGGCACATCTCTGCCTGGTGAAACGTCTGTCTCCTGGGCGGACGACCTTGATGCTGAGTTTGGACGTACTTGATGTGTACAGTGTGGTGGATCTCCGTTGGTGCGGTGGGATCCCTCCCCCTTCACAGTGACGTGTCCTCCACTTCGTAACGATGTGCCCTTCCACGGGGGCCTTACTGGGGGCTCTTTATCTCCCATCTTCCCGGTGATGGCAGCTTTTCAGACTTACCACATAGCCACGGTCCATGTCAATACCGTTCAAGTACGCCACAAACTGACATGACATGCTGTATGTTACGGACGTTGACATTTTCCTTCTTCAGGAGGTGCTTGTTGCAACCTTTTGTGCTCCCCATTGTTTTACAGCGCATGTCTCCCATGCAATTAGGGAACGTCGGTATTTGTACTGACTATTTATTACACACGCGTCATTCAGACACACAAGGCAATGTACTATCTTAGAACAGTGATATTAACCATTAGCTGCGTGAAGAGCACTTTAACTGCGGAAATGGCAATTTAAGCTGGAGGTTTACCAGCACTTATGTTTAGGAACTGTAATTTGTGTAGTTTCAGAAACCTGAGCTAATAGTTTGTTCAATCATTTAAAGACATTAATTTGATAGAGTTGCAGCTGTAGCTTGGCCTTCCTGAGTCTGTCATACTTGAGGTATCAAAATAGTACACTATTGCCCATTAAAATTGCTACACCAGGAAGAGATGCAGATAATAAACGGGTATTCGTTGGACAGATATATTATACTAGAACTGACATGTGATTACATTTTCACGCAATTTGGGTGGATAGATCCTGAGAAATCAGTACCCAGAACAAACACCTCTGGCAGTAATAACGGCCTTGATACACCTGGCCATTGAGGCTACAATCCGACCTTTATCAAAGTCGGAAACGTGATGGTACGCATTTCTCCTCCTTACACGAGGCATCACAACAACGTTTGACCAGGCAACGCAGGTCAACAGCTGTTTGTGTATGAGAAATCGGTTGGAAACTTTCCTCATGTCAGCACGTTGTAGGTGTCGCCACCGGCGCCAACCTTGTGTGAATGCTCTGAAGAACTAATCATTTGCATAATACATCATCTTCTTCCTGTCGGTTAAATTTCGCGTCTGTAGCACGTCATCTTCGTGGTGTAGCAATTTTAATGTCCAGTAGTGTAAGTTTGTAAGAACAATTTCCTAATTTGCATTTGAGCTTTTACGAACTGTGCTAAAGTTTAATTTCGTTCAGAGGGCGTTTCGATAATTTGACGATGGTGTGAGGACACAATCCGATGGAATTAAGAACTATCTATTATGAGCTCTTGGCGGTGAACTGTCTTTTTTTTTACAAAAAATTCTATTGCCCCTGCGACATAAAAGCCTCCACTATACTTTTCCACGCGTTAATGTCTCAGGCATACCTAGCAATATTGATCATTCTCGTTATCTAATGCCATCTTCCCCGCTTCTATTAGACGTCGTATCGACCTTCACTTATCTCTTTGACTCGTTGTTCCGTCTATCATAGAGCCAATTCCATTGCTTCCCCACCTCTTGTAGCAACTCGCAACCTGCGTCTCTCCATTGCAGCTGTGAGGTACTCAAAGATTTGGAATGTTACGCACTTTATGAATACATATCTCACTGCCGAAAGTCAACATCAATTGTGTAATCTTTCAATTTCAAACATATCGAAACTTTGGGCTTTAAAAAACCCATTTAGTTCAACAAAAGCACTCCAGGCTAACTTTACTCTTCAGTTTATTCGTTTTTCAATCAATCATATCGTTCTCTTCAACTGCTCTAAATACACTTTCGGTCACGTTAATGTGACAACCTGTCAATACCCTGAATAACCACCTTTCGCAGCGTGGACGGCTGCGAGAAGTGCAGGAAGAGAGTCAATGAGGTTCTTCAGGGTTCTGGCAGGGACGTGGAGCCATTCCGACTCCAGTGCTGTGGCCGGCTGCGCTAGGTTTCTCATTTGAGGAGCGATGGCGCGAGCAGCCCGATCGAGATGGTCCCACAGATTTCCAATTGGGTTTAAATCTGGGGAGTCAGGTGGCCTGCGAAGTACAGTAAACGCATCCTCGTGCTCTTCGAATCACGCGTGTACACTACGAGCTGTGTGACAAAATGGTTCAAATGGCTCTGAGCACTATGCGACTTAACTTCTAAGGTCATCAGTCGCCTAGAACTTAGAACTAATTAAACCTAACTAACCTAAGGACATCACACACATCCATGCCCAAGGCAGGATTCGAACCTGCGACCGCAGCGGTCACGCGGTTCCAGACTGAAGCGCCTTTAACCGCACGGCCACACCGGCCGGCGCTGTGTGACAGGTATCTTTGTCCCGTCCGTAGAGGGCATCGTGCCGAAGTAAAACAAATTACATGTAGGGGTAAGCGTGGTCCCAAAGGATAGATGCATACTTGTGTTGATCCATTGCGCGTTCAAGAATGATGAAATCACACAGGGAATGCCCTCCGGCCTGGACCCGTCCGAAGATTGTTGCGGGGTGCTTGGTTTCAGACGTTTCACGCCGTTCACGGCAGCCGCCATCTGTCCGATGGAGCATAAAACGTGATTCATCTGAAATGGACAACTGTCGCCACTCGGAGGACGTCCAGAAGCGGTACTGGTGCGCAAATTCCAGCCTTCATTGCCGATGAACAGCAGAAAGTATGGGTGCATGAACCATCCCAGCATCATTCCCTGAATGGTCATTGAGGAGATTGTTGGTACAGTCCGTCTGTAAACTCAAGAGCGAGCAGCGCTTTTGGTGGGGAGGTGGCCTCTTCTGGAAGAGCCTCGGGCATGGATGTGTGTGATGTCCTTAGGTTAGTTAGGTATAAGTAGTTCTAAGTTCTAGGCGACTGATGACCTCAGAAGTTAAGTCGCATAGTGCTCAGAGCCATTTGAACCATTTAGAACCCGGAAGAACCCTGCCACCGGCATACAGGGGCACCCAAAATCAGTTGCGCGTTACCCGTCTAGCGCTGTAGATGAGCGTGCAGTGATATACGTCGTTTCTGTTCGTGGGGTCTTAGTTGCCAGTGTCAGTCAGTTAAGTCTGTATATTCACTGATGTACTCCGGATGGGTAATCGCCCTGCATTGCAAGAAAACGTGCAGAATTCGAAGAAGAGGAGGTATTTTTTAAGTAACGGGCGTTCGATCGTCTCTAATGTTATTACAGCGTGTGTTCAGGAGGCGGCACAAAAAGAACTGTTGGCTAATATTACCAGTCCCAATCAAAGCGCTGAAATTTATGCAAACGTCAGCCTCGCCGCAATAGGACGCACAAGGAAGGAACACGAAAATAAGCCGCATGGTTAACTGGTATCGCCACAAAGGAAAACTAATAATTTTGGGAGGAAACCCATCGTTATAGACAGTTTCACAATCACGTAAAACCTTTGATGCTTATCGGACAGCAGCATTTGATTGTATTCTCTCATTAAATCTCTGTCTCGGTTACTACTCGTCTGATTCTAAGACATCTTGCTTAAAACATATGCGCAATAGCTATTCCAAACTCTGTTGAAATTTCCTTCGAAACATGTACACCGATTCTGGACTACTACGTAAAAAGCTTGACATAGGAGGTGCGTTCACATATTAATTTTTATTTTTTGATAATAACTTTATTTGTTAATCTACAGGAATGTTATCCTCTTCAAAATATTCCCTATTACATACTATACACTTAGGCCAGTGCTTTTTCCAATTCCCGAAACACGTTAGGAACTGATTCCTTGGGATCTCATCCATACTGTCCTTTAAGGCGTGCTTTGAAATGTTTATACCACTTGTATGCCCTTGGTTTACTCAGACTCACTAAAAGCAATATTTAACATTTCTAAAAATTTCATACAGTTTATTCCATTCGTCTAAAGAAATTTAATACAGATTCCCTAATCTATTTGTATACAAAACAAATAATCATTAATGCTACCGAAACACATGTAACCTTTTTGACAGCTGTCAACAGAGTAAATACCCAATATGCATAACATCATACATATACTTTTCTGACATGTTTACGAGAACAGTGACAGTAAAGTCATGCAAATAGGACTAATACAACACGCAAAATTATAAATTTCTGGTTACTTTTTAAACAGTTTTCGTGTTCCAAGAATTGTTAAGTTTCAATGCAGCCCTTCAAAGAAAACTTCTACCGTTTAGTAGAAACACGAAGTAAGAACTGGCCTTAAATTCTACAGATCGATTGCATTATATGGGGTTCGTTTTAAAATTAGCAATAGAGGGAAATACATTCACATGAACATGCATTCGGTTCTATATCTGTACGCTTAGTAGAACCCTGAGTTCCTTTCTTTTGTTAATATTATTTACTCTATAATGTTGTGTTTCGGAAGAAGCTATCGTCTTTTGTATTCCTTACGGTCTTAACGCATATGCCTAAAAATAAGCGCAACCGGGACGTACCTGTACACGGCGTCGCCACAGACTTGAAGCACGCGCCGCGGCAGGGTCGGTACTACGTTGTGAAACAGCCTGTAGAAGCGCCTTGTGACGCAGCTGGGTAGGCAGAGTGGGGACTCGCTCGCTCGCTCGCTCGCTCTTCAGTTCACCGACAGACTATAGCCGCTTGGACCATTTGGGCGGTCAGTTGCTCAACAGTTGCCCGTCGACTCGCCCGTACACAGCGACATAACCGTCGTTCATCCCTGTCACCCATGGCTCATGCTGCACCACAGGTGCCTCGACGCCAGTTTTGGATGGCACCAGTTTGCAATGCACGGTGTGCATGAACCACGGAGACATGCGAACAGTTTCGAAACATAGCCGTTTCGGAAATGCTTCCACCTTGGTCCGAAAACTAATCGTCATACACTTTTAGTCGTTAGATCTATCACTCAGTTTATGACAACGACTTAACTGATTTCAGCTTCCCCCAACACGTTTTATGTTTTTATGTATCTCCACTGCTAATACTGCCACGTGCAGTCTGTGAGTGATATTGCACATCGAGGTCGAATGTAGGCGCTGGTCACATCAGAGGGACTCGACCGTGTAGAAGAAGTCATCAACTAACCTGTGGCTTTATTATCAGTTAAATATGTTATCTTCTCGATATGCTGGTTACACATTATTTCAATCTTATTACGAGATATCTGAAAGGATCGAAAATTGGCAGTAGCCCCTAAATAACGAAAAGTGTGAGGTCATCCACATGAGTGCTAAACGAAATTCGTTAAACTTCGGTTACACGATATATCACTCAAATCTAAAGGTCGTAAATTCAACTAAATACCTAGGAATTATAATTACTTACAACTTAAATTGGAAGGAACACACATAAAGTGTTGTGGGTAAGGCTAACCAAAGACTGTGTTTTATTGGCAAGACACTGAGAAAATGTAACAGATCTACTAAGGAGACAGCCTACACTACGCTTGTCCGTCCTCTTTTCGAATACTGCTGCGCCGTGTGGGGACCTTACCAGACAGGGCTGACGGAGTACATCGAAAAAGTTCAAAGAAGGGCGGCACGTTTTGTATTATCACGCAATATGGGAGAGAGTGTCACTCAAATGATACAAAATTTGGGCTGGACATCATTAAAAGAAAGGCGTTTTTCGTTGTGACTGAATCTTCTCACGAAATTCCAATCACCAACTTTTTCCTCCGAATGCGAAAATATTTTTTTGACACCGACCTACATAGGGAGAAACGATCACCACGATAAAATAAGGGAAATTAGAGCTCGTACGAAAAGATATAGGTGTTCGTTCTTTCCGCGCGCCACCCGAGATTGGAATAATAGAGAATTGTGAAGGTGGTTCGATAAACCCTCCGCCAGGCACTTAAATGGGATTCACAGAGTATCCATATAGGTTTAGATGTCTGAGTGATTTTCGGTTTACTATGAAGCTTTCTCTATTAAGTTCTGGGAGTTTATTTGCACAGGAGACAAACAGCGTGGTGCCATCAGCAGAACGAAGGCTATTCAAACACGTTCAGTCAACATGCATACCTCCGATGTGCTCCCAGTTTTATCTGAAAACTTGCTCCACGAATGTCAAGAACAGTTTTGGTGACGTAGAATCCGATTGCCCGAATCCTCTTTTAATAGTGAATTTTGTGCTATCCCGATGAATTCTGTTCGAAACTATACGCTGGTGTTTAATCACAGTTAAGACTAACAGATACTGAAGCGTAGCATTCACAGAAATCACTGATATCGGAAAATCGCAGTTTAGCCCATCACTAGTTCACTATAAAGCCGACGAATTAACATGTTTACATAATTATGCGTGAAACTCATGATAATTTCTATGCAATCGTCGTGCCGTAGAGTAATATCAATAGTATGTAATAATTCCAAGCATGTGATTAAACCTTGGCTGTTGGCTCTGTCTATATCAACTCCGCCACAGGCCGTGCGTTATGAAGAGGTGCTCGATCGTGTTGAAAGATGCAATCACCATCCCCGAATTTCTCTTCAACAGTGGGTAGCAATAAAGTGCTCAAGACGTCAATGTAGGCCTGTGCTGTGATAGTGCCACGCAAAACAATAAGGTGTGCAAACCCGCTCCATGAAAAACACGATCACAACATAACACCACCACCTCCGAATTTTACTGTTGGCACTACACACGCTAGCAGATGATGTTCCCCGGGCATTCGCCATTCCCATACCCTGCCATCGGATCGCCACATTGTGTACCGTTATTCGTCACTCCACACAACGTTTTTCCACTGTTCAATCGTCCAATGTTTACGCTCCTTACACCACGCGAGGCGTCGTTTGGCGGTTTACCGGCGTGATGTGTGACTTATGAGCAGCCGCTCGACCAATGAAATTCAAGTTTCCTCACCTCCCGCCTAGCTTTCATAGTACTTGCAGTGGATCCTGATGCAGTTTGGATTTCCTGTGTGGTGGTATTGCCTATTACACATTACGACCATCTTCAACTGTCGTCGGTCTCTGTCAGTCAACAGACGAGGTCGGCCTGTACGCTTTTGTGCTGTATTTGCCGGAACTGTCACATTCTTTCACGTAGTTTAAGAAGAGTCATATTATCGAATAAAAGCAGATAATGTGTAATTTCTCGTATGGCAACATACCCGAGAAAAATCGTATACAAATCTATATCGTATTGTATGATGCTTTGGAACTTTATCCACTGATACTCCACATATCCGCCCCCTGAGACGAATGTCTGGTGTTGACTGCTGAGATGATCAACAATCGGTATCCAGTATCCAATTACACTTGCTAAGCAAAGATATTGAATAACCTGCTCAGACGGCAAGAAGAGTGATTTTCAAGTACACTCCTGGAAATTGAAATAAGAACACCGTGAATTCATTGTCCCAGGAAGGGAAAACTTTATTGACACATTCCTGGGGTCAGATACATCACATGATCACACTGACAGACCCACAGGTACATAGACACAGGCAACAGAGCATGCACAATGTCGGCACTAGTACAGTGTATATCCACCTTTCGCAGCAATGCAGGCTGCTATTCTCCCATGGAGACGATCGTAGAGATGCTGGATGTAGTCCTGTGGAACGGCTTGCCATGCCATTTCCACCTGGCGCCTCAGTTGGACCAGCGTTCGTGCTGGACGTGCAGACCGTGTGAGACGACGCTTCATCCAGTCCCAAACATGCTCAATGGGGGACAGATCCGGAGATCTTGCTGGCCAGGGTAGTTGACTTACACCTTCTAGAGCACGTTGGGTGGCACGGGATACATGCGGACGTGCATTGTCCTGTTGGAACAGCAAGTTCCCTTGCCGGTCTAGGAATGGTAGAACGATGGGTTCGATGACGGTTTGGATGTACCGTGCACTATTCAGTGTCCCCTCGACGATCACCAGTGGTGTACGGCCAGTGTAGGAGATGGCTCCCCACACCATGATGCCGGGTGTTGGCCCTGTGTGCCTCGGTCGTATGCAGTCCTGATTGTGGCGCTCACCTGCACGGCGCCAAACACGCATACGACCATCATTGGCACCAAGGCAGAAGCGACTCTCATCGCTGAAGACGACACGTCTCCATTCGTCCCTCCATTCACGCCTGTCGCGACACCACTGGAGGCGGGCTGCACGATGTTGGGGCGTGAGCGGAAGACGGCCTAACGGTGTGCGGGACCGTAGCCCAGCTTCATGTTGACGGTTGCGAATGGTCCTCGCCGATACCCCAGGAGCAACAGTGTCCCTAATTTGCTGGGAAGTGGCGGTGCGGTCCCCTACGGCACTGCGTCGCTGCGGTCCGGTCCCAGGTCGACGGGCACGTGCACCTTCCGCTGACCACTGGCGACAACATCGATGTACTGTGGAGACCTCACGCCCCACGTGTTGAGCAATTCGGCGGTACGTCCACCCGGCCTCCCGCATGCCCACTATACGCCCTCGCTCAAAGTCCGTCAACTGCACATACGGTTCACGTCCACGCTGTCGCGGCATGCTACCAGTGTTAAAGAGTGCGATGGAGCTCCGTATGCCACGGCAAACTGGCTGACACTGACGGCGGCGGTGCACAAATGCTGCGCAGCTAGCGCCATTCGACGGCCAACACCGCGGTTCCTGGTGTGTCCGCTGTGCCGTGCGTGTGATCATTGCTTGTACAGCCCTCTCGCAGTGTCCGGAGCAAGTATGGTGGGTCTGACACACTGGTGTCAATGTGTTCTTTTTTCCATTTCCAGGAGTGTATTTTTAACACGGGGTACTCTCCTTAAAGGACCAGACTGGAAATTTCATGGAAACAGATGCCGTTTTTCAATTATATTGTCACAAACAGCTGCAGATAACTTTGTAATATCATGAAAGAAAACACTGAACATTTTATTACGTCGGTTACTAGTAGATTACAAGCTTTTACAGCATACGGCTTCATCAATATGTCACATTCTCACCACATAGCGGCAGTTCGAAACTACTTAAAGTTACTTGCGAGTACGTTACATTTATAAACGTAAAAGAGGTGAGTGTACCGTCTCATGTCATTATAATTAGATGAAAAAGCTGTCCCACATGCGTAGTCGAATGGAAGACGTAGAACTGTTAGAGAGAATTTTTTCAAACTGCGCTCTGTCTGTTAGGAGCATAACTTTTTCTTCACAAAAAAGACTAGTGCAAGCTGTTGAGGACAAGTTGTCCAGCGTCATCGTTACTAAGAAGACACAAAAAAGTTCAGAGCCGCAGTGTGAGCACCGTTTCTGCTCTGTGTAGCTGAGAGGATGCGACATAGAAATTCTTTGAAGTCTGAAGCGAGAGGAAAGGCGGTGTTCTGGCCGCAGATCTGTGTTGGGTAAATAATTTACACATGCAGCATTCATGGAAAATTCTGTCTCAGAGAGACTGTGTCTCACCTACGGATCACAGGAGTAGAGCTTCGAGTGTCATGAACTGTCAGTTTTTCCTCTCTTCTAGTGCGAATGGAGAAGGAAAGAATGTTTCTAATATTTATGGATTGCACTCTTCACTCTTATGGGATATTTGGGATATAGATAAGATCACCAGCCTCAAATGTCCAAGTTCGTTGTACTTTTCCTCGCCGGCTAGTGTGGCCGAGCGGTTCTAGGCGCTTCAGTCTGGAACCGCGCGACCGCAAAGGTCGCAGGTTTGAATACTGCCTCGGGTATGGGTGTTTGTGACGTCCTTAGGTTAGTTAGGTTTAAGTAGTTCTTAGTTCTAGGGGACTGATGACCTCCGATGTTAAATCCCATAGAGCTCAGAGCCATTTTTTGAACTTTCCCTCATACTGACTGTACAAATTTTTAGAATATTATGTAAATTGTAGGTGGAAGGGGGAGAAAGGAAAGGAAAAGGAAGGTACTAATGATATCAGCTGCATCGGGTCTCGATCCTGTGATCTGGACCTTACTAGAGAGTTCCGTTAATCACTGCGCCACCCGGGCACCATCACAAATTTGCAGACTATCCCGGCACACTCCTCGACCGACCCACACCCGCACCTAGCGCCACTACTTACCCAGAGCCCCCGTCCACAGCCTCCGTGCTCGCTAATTTTAGATTCCCGCTGGAGGTCGAACATAAACTTGCATGTGTACTGACGATCGTGTAGTCATAGCCCATCGAGGCGTATCAATTATGAGTGTACCGGCATACGTCGGGCCGTGAGTATACGCCAACAGCTGTAGCAGCAACAGCATTTGCCTGACAGACAGTAGTACAGTAATTTGGTTTAGTTTCTGTTTTTTTTCTCTTTTTACATAATTTTGCAAAGGAACCAACTGTACCTGTGTATTTTACTGTGTGGAATAGTGATCAGCAACTTGTAAGTTTTTGTTTTTGCATGTGTATCCGTGTGTGAGGAGGCTTCCTAGTGTATTTTTCCCACCGTCAGACCGCCACGTCACGCCACGATGTTTAAATCTCGTGCTGGTATATACCATATACTTTAGATCAGTGCAATCTGGTTTGCATACTTATCTTGTGCAGTAGCTCTCGGGAAAGCAGAGTTTCTAGTAACAGGTAACTGTAGATACATCCGTCTCAGTAGAGAAACTTATTTCTATTGAAGAGTTTGCCATCTGAGGGCACAGTAAGAAACCTGCAAAGCAATTTTTAGTATTTCTTTATTCTTCTCGCTATATTCTGCGTATGTTCCAAACTCAGTAGCGCCATTTGAAATCTTATATCTATCTCTACACGCTACGAAATGGCTAGGAACTATCCTTGTTGGGAGCGGACACAAGGAGAACATGCTTCTGGCTAATGTTCAAAGTTACGGCGGCATCGGGGCGCTGGGGATGAGACATGCGACACTTTCGGCGCCTCTGGAATCCACTGGTGACCCGGATGTCACTGCAACTTCTGACCGGTCCGTCCTCACTCGAGAGTGGGTGGCAGACAGTGGTGTGTTCGCGTGTCACTGGGCGGAAGGCGAAATAGGGAGCAGGTCGGGCGGCTGGCTCCCTACGCCTTAGCAGCAGGTACGAGGTGCTACCCAGTGTTGATGATTGAGCCAGCACGGGATGCCTCTCTTATTGGGCCAGCGGCCGATATTCCTGCCCAGTCCGGTCAAGTGCAAATGGTGGGTATGCTTGTTGTCGCCTGGAATCAAAGATGATTTTCCTAATAAATTATCCACAATGTCCTCAGAGAACATTCCTTGTTGCAGGTCAGAGATAGAAAAGATTAATATGATTTTAGTAATCTGCAGGAGCATCCAAGGAAAGGTCCCAGAATTAATATCGCTTACTGAATGTTATAAACCGCAGATAGTACTAGGAACAGGAAGTTGGTTGACACTGGACGTTAATGACAACGAAATCATAAGTTCAGACTGGAATTGCGTGTTTATTGCAGTGAAGAATTTGATAAAATCTACAGAGGTTATCACGAATTCCGATTGTGAATTAATCTAGGTGAAGTTAAGTATCAAAGTTCGGTCAAGAACGGTAATCGGATGCTTTTATAGACCGCCTGGGTCAGTAGCTCTTGTGGCAGAGCGCTTCAGACAGAAAAAGCAGAATATCGCTGGCAACTTTGCTGATCATGCCGTTGTAACAGGAGGTGACTTAGGAGTGTCATGCTGTCAAATCTGGTGCCAGAGACAGGGATTCGGGCGACATTGTTCTGGATGTCTTGCCCGAAAATGCTTTGAGCAGATAGTTAGAGAACTAACTCGTGAGGGCAACGTCTTGCACCTACTGGCATCAAACAGACCTGAACTTAAGGAATCACCTAACGTAGAGGAAGGTATCAGTGATCATAAGACTGTGATAGCATCTAAGACAACGGGTCTGACAAAGGATGTTAAGAAAGGTAGGATGATATTTTTGCTTAGCAAGAGTGACAGGATATAAATTCTAGAGTATCTGAGCAGTCAGCATCAAATATTCGGTGATGAGGACGAAGATGTGGAAAACAAATGGAAAAATTCAAAGGAATCGTGCACTATGCCCTAGACAAAAATGTTCCGAGTAAGGTCTTAAGGGATGGGAAAGTACCAACATGGTACAATAGCCATGTTAGAAAACTGCTACGTAAACAAAGAAAACTTCACCTCAGATTCAAGAGAGTAAAAACCTAGCTGACAAACAAAAGCTGAACGAAACGATAATGAGCGTAAGGAGAGCATTGAGAGAAGCTTTCCACGAATTTGAAAGTAAAAATTTAATAACCGACCCCAGTAAAAATCCGAAGACGTCTTGATCGTCTGGAAAATCAGTAAGTGGTTCAAAATCATCTACTCATTCACTCAGTAATCATACTGGCACCGAAACGGAAGATGGCAGAGAGAAGGCCGAAGTACTGAATTAGGTCTTCCAAAATTGTTTCACCTTCGAAGTTTGTAACACTGTCCCTCCTTTCAGTCGTCGTACGAATGTCAAAGTGTCAGATATTGATAGAACTGATTGCGGAATAGAGAAACAACTGCAATCGCTTAGTAGTGGGAAGGTGTTAGTACTACATGAGTTACCTATAAGACTCTACAAACATTATGCGAAAGAACTTGCTCCCATTCTAGCAATAATTTGTCGTAGATCGCTTGAGCAACGAGAGGCACCTAGCGACTGGAAGAAAGCGCAGGTCATTCCCGTCTCCTAGAAGTGCCGTAGGACACATACAAACAATTATTGATGTATATCGTTGACGCCCATCTGTTGTAGAATTATGGAACATGTTTTGTGCTCAAGAATTATGACGTTCTTGGAGAACGAAAATATCCTGTATAAAAATCAACATGGATTCCGCAAACAGAGATCCTGTGAAAGCTCGCTCTGTTGCTGTTTGAGGTCCACAGTGCCGTAGACAATGGCGCTCAGGTTGATCCCGTGTTCCTTGATTGATGCCGTGTTCCTTGACTTCAGGAAGGCATTTGCCACTGTCCTGCACTGCTGTTTAGTGAAAGAAATACGAGCTTATCGAGTAATGGAGAAGATTTTCGACTGGATTCAAGACTTCATTGCAGACAGAACTCAATACGTTTCTCTTTACTGAACAAAATCGACAGATCCTTCCGGTATATCGCAAGGAAGTGTGATAGAACCGTCACTGATTCCAACTTATACAAACGATCTAGTAGAAAGCATCGGATGCTCTTTAAGGCTGTTCGCAGATGATGCAGTGCTCTATAACAAAGTTGCAACGCCAGAAGATAGTAACGATTTGTTGAATGACCTTCAGAGAATTGATGAATGGTGCAGGATCTGTCAGTTGACCCTGAACGTAAATAAATGTAACATACTGCGCACACATAGGAAACGAAATCCACTACTGTATAGTTACATTATTGATGACAAACCGCTGGAAACGGTATCTGCCGTAAAATATCTAGCAGTAACTATACGGAGCAACCTTAAGTGGAATGTCCATATAAAGCAAATAGTGGGAAAAGCCGATGCCAGACTCACCCACGAAGGAAGTGGCTAATAAGGTGCTGGTTCGACCCTTCTTGAGTATTGTTCATCTACAGGTGTCTGGGATCCCTACCAGATGGGACTGATAGGAAAGATAGAGAAGAACCAACGAAAAGCAGCACGTTTTGTCACGGGGTCGTTTAGTCGGCACGAGAGCGTTACGGAGATGCTCATCAAACTCCATTGGCAGACATTACAAGAGAGGCGTTGTGCATCACCAAGAGATTTAAAACTGAAATTTCGAAAATTTTGAAATTTGTGGTAAGGTCTTATGGGACCAAACTGCTGAGGTCATCGGTCCCTAAGCGTACGCACTACTTAATTTAACTTAAACTAACTTACGCTAAGGACACACACGCACCCAGGCCCGAGTGAGGACTCGAACCTCCGACGAGGGGAGCCTCGCGCGCCGTGACAAGGCGCCTCAGACCGCGCTGAAATTTCGCGAGAGCACTTTCCGGGAAGAGTCGGACAACATATTACTCTGAAACTTCCTGGCAGATTAAAACTGTGTGCCCGACCGAGACTCGAACTCGGGACCTTTGCCTTTCGCGGGCAAGTGCTCTACCAACTGAGCTACCGAAGCACGACTCACGCCCGGTACTCACAGCTTTACCTCTGCCAGTATCTCGTCTCCTACCTTCCAAACTTTACAGAAGCTCTCCTGCGAACCTTCGGTAGCTCAGTTGGTAGAGCACTTGCCCGCGAAAGGCAAAGGTCCCGAGTTCGAGTCTCGGTCGGGCACACAGTTTTAATCTGCCAGGAAGTTTCATATCAGCGCACACTCCGCTGCAGAGGGAAAATCTCATTCTGCCAACATATTACTCTCACCAAAAACGTGAAACGTGTCGCGTAATTACAATGAGGAGAAAATTCGAGAAATAGGAGCCAATACAGAGGCTTACCGACAATCGTTCTTCCCCGCGCTATTCGCGATTGGAACATGGTTGGAGGGCTCAATTAGTGGTATAAAAAATACCCTCCGCCATACACTATTACATGGCTTGCGGAGTATGATGTAGATGTAGATATGAATGCATGGTGTCTGTTCCTTCGGACATTCATTAGAATATTCTTCATGTCATTTCATTTCCTCAGAAATCGAGCCAGTATTTTTCTTAGTCCCCCTGTCAGTTCTTTTATGCTCAAGTTTCATGACATACAATGACAGCTACAAGGATACACTCAGCCACTGTACTTTCACATAATCATTTATTTATCTTCGCGTGCCTTTTAGACATTTTCAGTTATTTTTATTCCATGTACTATAATTTTAAAATAATGGCTGCTACCGTTGGCTTGCTTGGCATGAAGCTACGTTTTAAATTTACATTTATATTTCTATGTCTCCTTTGAAAATCATGTATTCTGAATTCATTTCTATCATTGAATTTTTGCGTAGTGTGTGCATTTAAGTGTCACGTTCCACTTTGTAGGTTAGAAAGGAAATTGCACAATAGTTTTTTCTTCATTATTGTCTTTCATTCAACACAATTGTGTTATTTCTGTTTTCGTTTTCTCACGTATTCGTCTAACTTTGGTGGAATTACTCTGCAACTTATAAACCGGCATGCACGTACAAAGTGGCTCGAACGATATGCGTTTGTTCTTACCTCTTCTCCATTCTACAGCAGAAATTAAAAAACCTGTAGACATTACTACCTTCACATCAAGAGAAATGTCATGACTGCCTCTCCTTGAGCTGTTTCGCACTTGACTTAATTATACATCCAGTACAAGTCGTAGCAGGAAAGGTGGTATGATAATAATGTCAAAGGAATGATACATTGTCAAGTCCCAACCTAAACTACTGGAGCTTACTACTTCGGCGACCTTGAGGTGTATCGTACACGGTAAAACACGGTAATAAGCTGTAAAGAAACTTAGAACTGCTATAAAGTAAATCCACCTAGCTGGGTGTAGTGAAGTAATAAGCTACACTAAATGAAGCTGTAATAATGAACCAGGCAGAAATCTTAAGGCACCCTAAACGAGGACGGCATAATGAGTTGTGTGGGAGCGGCGCTCTGTTTCACAAGCTCCACCTAATTAACCACGCGGAAATTTTCACCTGGGCGAAATGAGGTAGGCATAATAAAGGCTACCAGGGTTGTAAAGTATGTGAAATTAGGTTAGCTTCATTAGGTATGCCAAAAGGTGAGTGGTTATTACTAACAGTTATTATGCTGTTCATCTGCTCAATCATGTACAGGTAGGCCGCTGGAAACGCAATTGTGCTAAGAGAATGGCTAAGATTATGATTTTCATTTTTTTTTCGAAAAGACGCATGACCTCACAAAGCATCGCTATAGGAACCCACCAAAGGATCCTGTACACAAATCAGTCTCTGTGACCGAATTTCACCACTGAGAAAGTTGTCGTCTTACTAACGTTTAGCTATAATTTTCTTAAGGACTGTGATATTAACAAAAGTGATTTTATAACTGGGGATATTGACAATAGATGCTTGGTATTGTGGCTAATGGGGAGCTCAGTTCAAATGCACTAAGAGGCGTAAAATGGCTCTGACCACTATGGGACTTAACTGCTGAGGTCATCAGTCGCCTAGAACTTAGAACTACTTAAACCTAACTAACCTAAGGACATCACACACATCCATGCCCGAGGCAGGATTCGAACCTGCGACCATAGCACTAAGAGGAGTACATTACGTACTCTGACCTCTTATATCACCGAGGTTGCAGTAGGACATCTGGCATTATCCTGGCCACAAGTCACAGCATTCACTATAGTGTTAGGTGTGCTATCTCCCTAACATCTTACCTATCTTCAAACTTTCTAATAAGTCGTTAGATAACAATGAGACAATTACATCAGTGCATACAACATGTGTACTCGAAACATAGAATTAAAGATATTTAAACATCTAAAAATCATTTCTCCAGATAAAATTGTTAAGCACTTCGTGGCCACTTGTTGACAAATTGCCTCCTGGTTTCTGTTTCGGATTCTTGGGTCGACGTTTGTTTGACGGTTGTCCCGACGTTCCACCAGCGCGAGTGGCTGACGTCGGAACACTCTCCACTCTCGGTATCGTGCTGGAGTCGATATCGCGGTCACAGATTTTTGTAATCAACTGGTGTGTATATGTATAATAACATAGATTGAATATTTAAAAAAAAAGTACGTGATACGTCAACGTCCGAGCCTTTACCGTGCTCATTACCGCTTCGTTTTTCTCCTTGCTACCTGCAACGGTAGTTCGTCGCAAGACAGGAAACTAGGATCCGTTCACCTTGAGGCTTTCCTCCATCCTGTTGAAGGTGTTGTCATGTTTTTGTGTTTATATAGCTCCTCTGAACTAGCGGTTGTGGTAGCTCTTCTCTACAGCCAGAACTTCCGTGTCTACGAAATTTGCTTTGTGGTCGACCTCACTCAGCGCGTGCTCCGCCACAGCCTATTTCTCCACCTGCATCAACCTGCAATGTCTCTTATGTTCTGTGATCCTGGTGTTGATTGATCGTACAGTGATTACAACGCAGACTTTTCCACATGTACATGGTTGGTTGGTTGTGTTAAGTTCCTATGGGACCAAACTGCTGAGGTCATAGGTCCCTAGGCTTACAATCTACTTAACGTAACTTAAACGAACTTACTCTAAGGACAACACACACACCCATGCCAGACGGAGGACTCGAACCTCCGACCGGGGGAGCTGCGCGAACCATGGCAAGGCGCTAGACCGCGCGGCCATGTAGATAGTATGCGGTGTATTTCTGACATTGGAAGTCGGCCCTTTTTTGTCCTTTGTCGATCTGAGACATGATCTTCTTTGACGATTTATAAATAGTCTTTTTGTACCGTTTTCATGCAGTATACTGCCGATTCTCTCCGTCAGCCCGAGAATATATGGCAGAAACGCCGCTTCCGACATTTCTTCTTCCGAGGTGTCACTTCCCCGAGTGTTACATTCTGCGATACTTCTTATGTAACTAGTGGAGTACCCACTTCACAATGCTTTCCAGTTGCTGCACCTCTGAGGTGCCGTATATCACATATTCGTCTTTCCTGCGTTACGAGCGTGATGATCAGCCCTCTTCTATGCTTGACACTTTATTGAATGACGCTTTAGTGGACAAAGAAACAGCAACAAAACCGACCACCATGTCGTCTGGTCCAAGTTGTAGCTTCTTCAGCTACTCAATGAAATGTCCCGAGTCATTTATGTACGTGTCGGTCTCACCCACGTGCGGCTGAAGCAGAGAGGCCAGATGTTTCGTCAGTTTACTCGTCGCCGAGCCAGGAGCGGTTATAATCGGTCTTAATGTAACATTGTCCTTTGGGATCTCTGATAATCCATACAGCCGAGGTGGTAAGGATTTTAAGTTGCGCAGATTCCTCTGTACATCCGCAGGAAGAGACGACGCCTTGATTAACCAATTCGTATTACGTGCGACCCGCTGTGTCGGATGCACGCTTAGTTTACGGTACGTCATCAGATCTAATGTCCTGAATCTTCTCCTCATAGTCTTCATTACAGCGGTCGCGTTTCTCTTGTCGTCAGGCAGTATCAGTATGCTCTTATCGGCGTAAAGGCTCTTGATATCTTGTAAATCTTCTTTCTTCATGCTCAAAGCTGGTGGTTTTACTCGGCGCTGTATACTGGCTTAACAATATTCTGTGTAATACTGAATGTCAGTTTGTCTGTTTTTCCTCCCTTCCGCTATAAACGAAACGAATATTTTAGCTGTACAGGACGGTTTAATAATTAGCCCTCTGAAATCTACAGTAAATACATATAACTTCTTCACAGTACAGTCAACAACACATGTCGTTTATTTTCTAGATCCATTAGCTGCCACGCAGTAGTAGGTTGAAAATAATTTTATAACGAGGGAGAAATTCCGGCACGGGCTGTTCCTGACAGTCGAGTAGGAGTTTTCCACGCGTGCTTATGACATTTCCACATATTCACTTCGCTCGCCGTTCGGCGTGACTGCTTTCTCTCCCGTAACATTACTGTGAATGAATGTTCCAACACTAGCGAGAGCGTTTATCGACTACGGAAGAAGCTCAGGTTACAAGTTTTATTTTAGTATCAGACATCAAGACTCTGTACAATATGCGAGAAATGGCAGAAATATTTCCTATGCGAAATATATCGATAACTTCGTCTACATACCACAAGGAAATAGAGTAGCTTGTTTATCATACCTTTAACCGTTTGATGTTACGTAATGTAGTGGCCTGAAATATTTTTTCACCCATCGGGTTACATCTCCAATGAGAATTTTTGTGTGTTTTGGAAATTTAATGGGGTGTTTCTCTCATGCTCGCCTTTCTTAAGCGTTGTAAGGTGACTAGCTTATTTTTTGGTACTCAATAAAAGTGATGTGAGTTCTATTTTTACACAATGCCTCATACTTCATATTTTTACACTGGATGTCTTTCAAATATAAGTCTTCAACAGTCAATATGTTACGCCACTGAGGTTCTCGTTACAAGCAATATGTTATTTGGTTGTCTGTAGCATTGCTGAAGAAAGACGAAAATAATGAGAAGTAGCAGAAATGAGAACAGCGAGAAACTTATCAAGATTGATGGTCACGAAGCAGACGAAGTTAAGCAATTCAGCTACCTAGGTAGAAAATAAGCAATGACGGACGGAGCAAGGAGGACATCAAAAGCAGACTCGCACTGGCAAAAAGGGCATTCAAGGCCAAGAGTAGTCTACTAGTATCAAACATAGGCCTTAATGTGAGGAAAAAATTTCTGAGAACGTACATGTGGAGTACAGCATTGTATGGTAGTGAAACATGGACTGTGGGA
This sequence comes from Schistocerca serialis cubense, assembly GCF_023864345.2. Lineage (NCBI taxonomy): Eukaryota > Metazoa > Arthropoda > Insecta > Orthoptera > Acrididae > Schistocerca > Schistocerca serialis. Next base: position 632,601,599 of record NC_064641.1, on the reverse strand, counting down.
AAACCGGAGAAGAAATGAATCGAAGCATTTGAGATGTGGTGCTACAGATGAATGTTGAAAATTAGGTGGACTCATAAGATAAGGAATGCGGAGGTTCTGCGCAGAATCGGAGAGGAAAGGAATATGTGGAAAACACTGATGAGGAGAAGGGACAGGAAGATAGGACATCTGTTAAGACACCAGGGAATGACTTCGATGGTACTAGAGGAAACTGTAGAGGACAAAAACAGAGATTGGAATACATCCAGAAAATAACTGAGGACGTGTGTGGCAAGTGCTATTCTGAGCCGGCCGTTGTGGCTGAGCGGTTCTAGGCGCTTCAGTCTGGAACCACGCGACCGCTACGGTCGCAGGTTCGAATCCAGCTTCGGGCACGGATGTGTGTGATGTCCTTTGGTTAGTTAGGTTTAAGTAGTTCTAAGTTCTAGGGGACTGATGATGTTAAGTCCCATAGTGCTCAGAGCCATTCTTACTTTGTTAACGAACAATTGCCACAGTGCGGCCGGCCGAAGTGGCCGTGCGGTTAAAGGCGCTGCAGTCTGGAACCGCAAGACCGCTACGGTCGCAGGTTCGAATCCTGCCTCGGGCATGGATGTTTGTGATGTCCTTAGGTTAGTTAGGTTTAACTAGTTCTAAGTTCTAGGGGACTAATGACCTCAGCAGTTGAGTCCCATAGTGCTCAGAGCCATTTGAACCATTTTTTGCCACAGTACGCCGACCCTAACAACACCTAGCGTTTTGCTGCACTTGATTCATCCTCGATTATTGAAGGCAGTTTGCACTTGCCTGTTGTTACGAAATATCGAGTAGATACCATGTGGCCATTTAGACAAGTTTCTAATATTAAGTTGTTGGTAAGCTTTATACAATATTTAACTCTGAATAGAGGAAAGAAGGGTAAAGCGGACACTGCTTATTTAATGTCTTCTACAGTGCTGCTTCCTACCGAGAAGTGGCCAAACTTGGTGTAATCGATACTATTACAGTTGTCAGTGGCGTTGGTGAAGGAAGCTTGCTCCGTTATGTGTCTGTGAAAACATTTATGTTTTTCGATCGTTTCGTGTAAGGTAAGTCACTGATGTTACTTTATTTAGTTCACTTTTATATAGAGCAATAGGTTTTTACAATATCACGGTTCATGCAATGCCTTTTGGCTTACAAATATAAGTCACTGTCCTTTCCTTCGGTTGTATTGTTTCGCGTGTGAACCACTGATGCAGACATGGCTTTTGACCGAAAAAATTAGCCACTTTTCCTGACGGATCGCCGCTATTCCCGACAGTTCATTTTCAGTCTAATTATCCCAATGTAAATTAGCAAATTCCACGTATTATCCATAGTATAAGGGTTGAAATTAAAACATTGCAAATCATTATATACACAAAATTAATATCCGTTATTCCGCTCTTCTGGAAGGGTTTGCAAGAGCTTCGGGAAGATGCCAAGAAAATACATCCACAAAACAGAGCAACAAACATGGGACCCTGCTGCGATGCAAAAGGCAATTGAAGTAGTAAAGAATGGTAACTTGTATTTTTCAGCAGTAGCAAAGCAATTCAATACTCCACGTAATATGCTAAAACGAAGAGTTCTAAGGAAAAACAGAGGTGCAGTTGGCAGTAAGAATGTTACGTACAGCTTAAGGGCAGCGCTCAGTAACGAACTGGAGCAAGAAATGAAAAAGCGATTTAATGGGATTACAGTGAATGATCTGTAGCGATTAGCATTCGAGATGGCAGAGCGTAAGAAAATATAACATTGTTGCAACAAAAAGTCTTAAATGGCAGGCTAAGACGGGGTGGCATGCTTTAGAGAAAGGCATCCTAATATTAGTCTTAGGAAGCCAGAGTCTACCTCTATGCCTAGAGCACAAGCGTTTAACAAGGTGAACGTAGGCAAACTTTTCGATATCCTTAAAACATTACAAGACAAACGATTTCATCCTGGTCATCGTATTTATAATGTAGATGAAACCGCTCTTATGATAGTTCAGTACAAGAACAGCAAAGTATTAGTACTCTAAGGAAGACAAGTCGGAGCCTCTGCTTCAGCTGATAGAGATTTGCTGTCGAATTTTGTAGTGTGCAAGTCTGCAGGAGGAAATTTGAGTTCCCCTTTAGGCGAAGAACGAAGGTTGAACTTAAAAATGCGGCCCCTTCAGGAACAGAATTTGCGTGACAACTGTTGTGTGATTGCCCCCACATTGTAAACATTAACTCCGGTTTTTGGATGTGGAATTCATGTCTCCTTTTAAAATATTCCAAGCAAAAGCTTGCAAAAAAATTTCTTCGCAGTAATCCAGGAAGAGCTATTACACAGTTTCAAATAAGTGCACTCTTGGGTGAAGCAATTCTTCTTGCATGTGTTCCAGTGAGTGTATGTGCCGCGCGGGATTAGGCGAGCGGTCTAGGCGCTGCAGTCATGGACTGTGCGGCTGGTCCCGGCGGAGGTTCGAGTCCTCCATCGCGCATGGGTGTTTGTGTGTGTGTGTTTGTCCTTGGGATAATTTAGGTTAAGGAGTGTGTAAGCTTAGGTACTGTTGACCTTAGCAGTTAAGTACCATAAGATTTCACACACATTTGAACATTTTGTTTTGAGTGTGTGTGTGTATGTGTGTGTGTGTGTGTGTGTGTGTGTGTGTGTGTTTGTGTGTGTGTGTGAATTCCTAACGGACCAAACGTCTGAGGTCATCGGTCCCTAGACTTACATACTGCTTAAACTAATTTATGCTAAGAACAACACACACACCCATGTCCGAGAGCGGATTCGAACCTCCGGCGGGAGGGGCCGCGCATTCCGTGACATGGCACCTCTAACCGCGCGTTCAAACCACGCGGTCCGTTCCAATAACAGCAATCAATGGCTTTAGAAGGTGTGGAATTTTTTCTCTAGATCTGAACGTGCTTACTGATGAAGACTATACTGCAGCTGAGGTTACTGATATTCTTTTGGATAAGGACACTAAAACTGTGCCTTATTTAAATTTTTGTTCTTCTTATTGCGAAACTACTGAGTCCCTCTGGACGCCAAACAGCTGTGTCTTCTTCAAATAGACCTACTGGTTCATTTCCGGAACCAAACTAAGAGCTGTCTTTAAGTGCAGGCTGCCTTCAGATTATACAGGGTGTTACAAAAAGGTGCGGCCAAACTTTCAGGACACATTCCTCACACACAAAGAAAGAAAATATGTTATGTGGACATGTGTCCGGGAACGCTTACTTTCCATGTTAGAGCTCATTTTATTACCTCTCTTCAAATCACATTAATCATGGAATGGAAACACACAGCAACAGAACGTACCAGCGTGACTTCAAACACTTTGTTACAGGAAATGTTCAAAATGTCCTCCGTTAGCGAGGATAAATGCATCCACCCTCCGTCGCATGGAATCCCTAATGCAGCCCTGGAGAATGGCGTATTGTATCACAGCCGTCCACAGTACGAGCACGAAGAGTCTCTACGTTTGGTACCCGGGTTGCGTAGACAAGAACTTTCAAATGCCCAAGTCAAGAGGGTTGAGGTCAGGAGAGCGTGGAGGCCATGGAATTGGTCCGCCTCTACCAATCCATCGGTCACCGAATCTGTTGATGAGAAGCGTACGAACACTTCGATTGAAATGTGCAGGAGCTCCATTGTGCATGAACCACATGTTGTGTCGTACTTGCAAAGGTACATGTTCTAGCAGCACAGGTAGAGTATCCCGTATGAAATCATGATAACGTGGTCCATTGAGCGTAGATGGAAGAACATGGGGCCCAATCAAGACATCACCAACAATACCTGCCCAAACGTTCACACAAAATCTGTGTTGATGACGTGATTGCACAACTGCGTGCGGATTCTCATCAGCCCACACATGTTGATTGTGAAAATTTACAATTTGATCACGTTGGAATGAATCCTCATCCATAAAGAGAACATTTGCACTGAAATGAGGATTGACACGTTGTTGGATGAACCATTCGCATAAGTGTACCCGTGGAGGCCAATCAGCTGCTGATAGTGCCTGCACACGCTGTACATGGTACGGAAACAACTGGTTCTCCCGTAGCACTCTCCATACAGTGACGTGGTCAACGTTACCTTGTACAGCAGCAACTTCTCTGACGCTGACATTAGGGTTATCGTCAACTGCACGAAGAATTGCCTCGTCCATTGCAGGTGTCCTCGTCGTTCTAGGTCTTCCCCAGTCGCGAGTCATAGGCTGGAATGTTCCGTGCTCCCTAAGACGCCGATCAATTGCTTCGAACGTCTTCCTGTCGGGACACCTTCGTTCTGGAAATCTGTCTCGATAGAAACGTATCGCGCCACGGCTATTGCCCCGTGCTAATCCATACATCAAATGGGCATCTGCCAACTCCGCATTTGTAAACATTGCACTGACTGCTAAACCACGTTCGTGATGAACACTAACCCGTTGATGCTACGCACTGATGTGCTTGATGCTAGTACTGTAGAGCAATGAGTCGCATGTCAACACAAGCACCGAAGTCAACATTACCTTCCTTCATTTGGGCCACCTGGCTGTGAATCGAGGAAGTACAGTACATACTGACGAAACTAAAATGAGCTCTAACATGGAAATTAAGCGTTGCCGGACACATGTCCACACAACATCTTTTCTTTATTTGTGTGTGAGGAATGTTTCCTGAGAGTTTGGCCGTACCTTTTTGTAACACCCTGTAGATGTTAAGCCTTCTACGAGAGAAGGTTCCCCTCAGCGTCTGAATACTGAAGAATAACTGTCTGAGGGTCCAACAGGTGAATTTCGCATAAGCACAACGTGTAAAATACTTGCCTAAGAAACAAAGAAAATAGGAGTAAAAAAGGAAAGTCGGCCATAATCACTTCAAACCCTTATAAAAATGTGTTGGCTGAAACCAAAAAGAGATGAGATTTTCACGAAAAATAGGAAGAAGTAGAAGAAAAACAGACAGATAAGGCCAATATTGTGCAATCTAAGGTGACGGAAAATAAAGATAGGCCTAATAAGCTAAAAGTGAGACCAAACACTAGGAGAGTTTCTGCTAGAAAGAAACCTCTTCAAGAAGGAATGGAAGAAGAAACTAAATTCCACTAATGAGGATAGTGACACAGACTGATTTAACTACAAGGAAGCGTTTTGCAGATGTCGGAGCTGTAAACGCTGGGCTCACGAGCTGTACGCTGGATGTGCTTTCGTACATGAATTGATATTGTTTTTGAGTGGATAAATTTTGACTGAATTGATATTGTTTCTGAGTGGATAAATTTTGAATGAATTGGACTGAAAGAGTAATCCATAGCTAGACATTGATTTCTCCATTTATATCATTAGGAACCATTAACACTTCCGATTTGTTGCAGCACGTTTCTTTCTCATTTGTATTATTGTTGTCCTAATAATAATGGTGAAATAAATACTACAAACCTACCCAATTTTGTAAACTAATCAGTGTGTGTGTGTGTGTGTGGTTTGAGGTTTTCGGGCGCTAAACAGTATAAACTAATCAGTCTGTTTGGAATGGTGCACGGGACTGGCCACTTTACCCCACTAGGTAGTTAAAAGTGGCCACGATGTAAGCATCCAAAAGAACGTTTATGTATCTCATATACTTTTATCTTAGCCATAAATATTTGGTGTGCTATCTTACAGGATGTAAATTCGAGATGTAGATGCCACAAGCTTCTGTTAACAGCCATGGTTTCATCAAAATTCAATTACACTTAGAGTGGCCACTTCACCCCACCTTCCCCTATCGTTATTCTACTTAACTGCGAAAATGTAACATGTCTTGTATTTCTATTGATAGCATTTTTGTCTTAATTTTTTATAGCCAGAAGTCTCTTGTAATGAGAAATGTGGGGGAGGGGTCTGTATGCAGTTTAAAGAAATTTTTTGTGGCCAAGTTGGCATTCAGAACTATTTTTTCTTGACCTGTTTCGACAGGTAAGAATGTCATCTTCAGATCTTTAAAAACTTTTTTGCTTGTACGTCATGTTCAGTTGTACGGTCATTGCTCAGTCCGGTTAACATTTTAATGGAGAGTATTGCACGTTCCACAAAAGTTCGTCAAAACTAAAATTACAAACAGGTTTGTCACAAGTAAAAATATATACAGTTGAAATGCAATTTGTGGAACTTTACATGCTTGCATATGTAGCACTTCTTTGATGCTCCTCTGTTGTTAAAAACCGCAGTATACAGTAAAAATGCCCATTTATGCCAATGTTTACATTTACATGACGAGTGAAGCACATGTTGGAACCTTCTCATTCGAAATACGCAGTACATCTAAATGGCTATTATCAGTATTACACTTAGCATTGGGACTGGGAACACTGATCTGCATACTGTGGATTTGCCGGGCCCAGATCTATTGGGGGTGGGGGGTGGGGTCTGGGGGAGAGGGCGATTCGGTGACCTGCCCCGGGCGACAATTTCAGGGGACATCAAATTCATACTACTGAAGAAGAAAAAACTCGTTTGACAAAGCGCCTTCCGTTCAGCGCTAGATGTTTATCGATTATTCATTTGATTTTGTAACGCATCCCAGTTTGTTTTTTTGAACACATCCTAAGTTGATTTCTGAACATATCTTAAGTTGATCTTTGAACGTATACGTAGCGTACGTGCATCTGTGCCAGGGGATTCCCCGTCGCATTTACAAAAACATCTATCCCGTATACAAAAGGGGATAGGGCAATACGATCTGAGCCGAAGAGACCCCAACGGTGCAAAGTCAAACGACGATCGCTGTTTATGTGGCTGATTGCGAATAATGAGCCTTATTTTAATTATTAGCTAAATCCATAGATTTAAATTAGCATATTGAAAATAAACAATTAACAGGAATAAGTGGTAAGAAACACTGCGTCTCGTCGGTGTAATAATCTACTCAAATAGCCGCAAAATTACATGAACTGTGGCCGGGCAGGATTAGCCGAGCGGTCTTGGGCGCTGCAGTCGTGGACTGTGCGGCTGGTTCCGGCGGAGGTTCGAGTCCTCCCTCGGGCATGGGTGTGTGTGTTTGTCCTTAGGATAATTTAGGTTACGTAGTGTGTATGTTTAGGGACTGATGACCTTAGCAGTTAAGTCCCATAGGATTTCACACACATTTGAACATTTGAACATGAACTGTATCAAGAAAAATTGAAGTTTTACAGAAAGTTTTTGGCGAAAAGCTACAATACTAAATAGGCTAAAAGAAAAAGTGCGTGTCTGATATTAATATAAAAGACATACGAGGGGCGTTCAATAAGTAATTTAACTTTTTCCTCGGCCACTTTCGGTTAAACATTCGGAATCTGTTGTGGGACACCTTGGAATATTCCGGCTTCAGCCCCAATAATTTCATGAAATTTCGGTAAGTTGTAGGGCTATACGGAGCCTTGATAATGGCGTGTGTAAGGAAGTTGCGTTCCAAGCAGAGATCTGTCACTGACCAGTGCATCTGAGATATTCATCGTCGCTTGCAGAATGTCTGCGGAGACCTGGCAGTGAACAAAAGCACGGTAAGTCGATGGACGAGACGTCTGTCATCATCCTAGCAAGGTCAGCCAAACTAGTGCGATCTCCCACGTGCCGGCCGGCCGACTGGCTGTACGCAGCTGGAACGTGCGGACACTCTCATTCATGGGGATCGACAGATCACATTCAGACACATTGCAACTCAACTGGACGTCTCCGTAGGTAGTGCTGACATACTTGTCAACCACTTGGGGTACTCAAGGGAGTGCGCCTGCCGTACTCCTCGCCGCATGACAGAAGCCGGCCCGGGTGGCCGAGCGGTTCTAGGCGCTACAGTCTGGAACTGGGCGACTGCCACGGTCGCAGGTTCGAATCCTGCCTCGGGCATGGATGTGTGTGATGTCCTTATGTCAGTTAGGTTTCAGTAGTTCTAAGTTCTAGGGGACTGATGACCTTAGAAGTTAAGTCCCATCGTGCTCAGAGCCTAATAGAAGACCATAAAGAGCAATGAAGGACCATCTGAGCGTTATGTGGCTGATAGTGATAATTTTTTGTTTCTTTGCTTCTCACGATGCTCATTCTCGTTCTTTGGGAACTTTGCTTCGCGCCGTTTGTCTGTTTCCTTTCTTCGGCGTTCTTTTCCTTTTCGCTGTTTTGTTTCAGAACTGGCAAGATCTCCTCCTCTTTTACATTTGGGCCTTGTCTAAAATATAAATTATATCAACTTTTTACTAACAAATAAAAGAAGTACACTTTACACACTTTTCACACTTCATTTTCTATTTATATTCAGTCACTCTATCACTTTGACTACTGACACTTCACTGTTTGGTTTTATTCACTCACTGCACTACCTTTTCCGTTTCTCCATTCGTCACAAATAACGAACTGACGTTCGAACCCACTACAGGTCTTGCTGTACATACCCCTACCAACGGGTAGCCCCACCAGTGGCGAATTCCAGATCATATCAAAAAGGCTTCGAATCGTCCACAATGTCCAGGACATTTCGCACTATTCGAGAGAGTCCTGGAATTTTCCACAACGATCTGAAATATCCCGAAATGTTCCGCAATGTTCCAGACTATTCCCGAACATTACAGAACTTCCCGGATCATTGTGGAACATTCCGGAACATTCGGGAATGTTGTGAAATGCTCTAGAATACTCTCAAATGTTTTAGAATGTTCTCGAATGTTCTGGAATGCTCTAGAAGGCGAAACTTCTAGCCCTTTTATCTTCAAAAGTAGGCCCTGCAGGTAAAAACGGAAACCTCCTTCACTTCTGGCGGATAGAGGGCTACCATACCGTATAACTCCCTTGATCGTACCGGCTCTCGTTTCCGAGCTTTAGTGGCAAGCACATCGTACACTTGCTTTTATAATGTATATTGATTATGCGGAAATCGTGATCGTGAAATGGCAAGTGATACAACCTAAAATTATTGTTCGATATCTCGTGGGCTTATGTTGTGGAGGTACTGATTACGCAAGGAGGTAACGAAATTGTCAGCTGGTGTGTCACGTCACCCTAACTACTCCATTTCTCGTGCTAATTTCGTGAGTAGCATAAAGAAACCGCCGTACTCGAGCTTCGGAGAAGTAAAGCCGGCCTTCGCGTAGGGCTATTGCCAACAGCTGGCTCGACGGCAGTCGGCACATGCGAGTCTGCAACAAGTGCTCTCGTCCCCCGGCTGTGCGCCACAAGTGGCCGCTTGCCTGGGATTGCCGCTGCCGCAGCCGAGCCGCAAGGCACAGCCAGCCATAAAGGATATCTCGGCGGCCGGCAGGTTCCCATCATTCTGTCGGCTGCACGGCGAGCCACTTCGTGGAGCACGTCCAATATAGAAACAAGGCCCGGCGGCTTTCTGTGTGGCCCGCTGGGAGAAAACAGCCGTCAAGAGAGAGCCAGTCTATATGATAAATAATGTGGCTAAAGTACACATTCCCTTCCTTCACCGGCTTCCCTGGTGGGATGACTCACCGAACACACTTAAGGGGCAAAATTCCAAATTTCATAAAAGACATCGGGTAATCAATAACTGATAGCATGCAGTACGGGAGTACTCTTGTTACATTAAATTTTGTACGTTGAAATAACTTCATACCCTTAAACGAAAAATGAAGAGGATGTACATGAAGATGAAATGGGAGATACGATACTGCGTGAAGAGTTTGACAGAGCACTGAAAGACCTGAGTCGAAACAAGGCCCCGGGTGTAGACAACATTCCATTAGTACTACTGACGGCCTTGGGAGAGCCAGTCCTGACAAAACTCTAACATCTGGTGAGCAAAATGTATGAGACAGGCGAAATACCCCCGGACTTCAAGAAGAATATAATAATTCCAATCCCAAAGAAAGCAGGTGTTGACAGCTGTGAAAATTACCGAACTATCAGTTTAATAAGTCACAGCTGCAAAATACTAAAGCGAATTATTTACAGACGAATGGAAAAACTGGTAGAATCCGATCTCGGGGAAGATCAGTTTGGATTCCATAGATATGTTGGAACACGTGAGGCAGTACTGACCTTACGACGTATCTTAGAAGAATAATTAAGGAAAGGCAAACCTACGTTTCTAGCATTTGTAGACTTAGAGAGAGCTTTTGACAATGTTGACTGGAATACTCTCTTTCAAATTCTGAAGGTGGCAGGGGTAAAATACAGGGAGCGAAAGGCTATTTACAATTTGTATAGAAACCAGATGGCAGTTATAAGAGTCGAGGGGCATGAAAGGGAAAAAGTGGTTGGGAAGGGAGTGAGACAGGGTTATAGCCTCTCCCTGATGTTATTCAATCTGTATATTGAGCAAGCAGCAAAGGAAACAAAAGAAAAATTCGGAGTAGGAATTAGAATACAGGGAGATGAAATAAAAACTTTGAGGTTCGCCGATGACTTTGTAATTCTGTCAGAGACAGCAAAGGACCTGGAAGAGCAGCTGAAAGGAATGGATAGCCTCTTGAAAGGAGGATATAAGATGAATATCAACAAAAGCAAAACGAGGATAATGGAATGTAGTCGAATTAAGTCGGGTGATGCTGAGGAAATTAGATTGGGAAATGAGACACTTAAAGTAGTAAAGGAGTTTTGCTATTTGGGGAGCAAAATAACTGATGATGGTCGAAGTAGAGAGGATATAAAATGTAGACTGGCAATGGTAAGGAAAGCGTTTCTGAAGAACAGAAATTTGTTAACATCGAGTATAGATTTAAGTGTCAGGAAGTTATTTCTGAAAGTATTTGTATGGAGTGTAGCTATGTATGGAAGTGAAACATGGACGATAAATACTTTGGACAAGAAGAGAACTGAAGCTTTCGAAATGTAGTGCTACAGAATAATGCTGAAGATTAGATGGGTAGATCACATAACTAATGAGGAGGTATTGAATAGAATTGGGGAGAAGAGGAGTTTGTGGCACAACTTGACAAGAAGAAGGGACCGGTTGGTAGGACATGTTCTGAGGCATCAGGGGATCACAAATTTAGTATTGGAGGGCAGCGTGGAGGGTAAAAATCGTAGAGGGAGTCCAAGAGATGAATAACATAAGCAGATTCATAAGGATGTAGGTTGCAGTAAGTACTGGGAGATGAAGAAGCTTGCACAGGATAGAGTAGCATGGAGAGCTGCATCAAACCAGTCTCAGGACTGAAGACCACAATAACGGGGTAAACAAATAAGGACTTTACAGGGAGTGAAAAAGAAGACTTCCATGTTTTGAAAGGTGGTAGTATGGATTAAAAGAAGAAAAAATGTCCAATAAATATGGGCTCTGAAAAGCATACTTTAGGAGCTAAGAGCACTTGTTCATCTTTACTTCTGTATAACACTTCTCTTCTAGCGCAAGCTCTTTGCTATTGCAAACGACCTACAGAATGCAATAAACAAGTGAGAACGTGCTGTTATGTTAACGTGAAACAGCAGAGATTCCAATGTAATACAGGACACGGGCTCGGTAGCTGCTTCAGTTTTTGAGACCATAACATGAACTTCCATTTCCTCTGCGGAGTAATAAGCTTACGTTAAACAGGTTAGAACAAAAATAAAAGTACAGTGTACGACACCGTGCTGAAAAGTAATGTTTCCAAATTTTTGCGTAATGACTCTTAAAGCTCGTTAAATAAAACAAACGCTATTATGATTCTATATCTTTATATCCTTATTCGCCGGCCGGAGTGGCCGAGTGGTTTTAGACGCTACAATCTGGTACCGAGTGACCGCTACGGTTGCAGGTTCGAATCCTGCCTCGGGCATGGATGTGTGTGATGTCCTTAGGTTAGTTAGGTTTAAGTAGTTCTACGTTCTAGGGGACTGATGACCTCAGAAGTTAAGTCCCATAGTGCTCAGAGCCATTTGAACCATTTTATCCTTATTCTTCATGTCTACATATTTACTTCATAACATAGTAACCCTGGCAACGAAAAACATGTCTCCCAACAAGAGACTGGTTCGTTGATACCATCACTGAAGAATGTTTGACTATGTTTACGGAGCCAAAGCCTCTCCGCTGCCTGCAACGTTTCATTACTATCAACGTGAACTCCTCGAAGGTGCTCTTCATGTATTGGAAACAGCTGAAAATCGAATGGGGTCAAGTCCGGTCTGTATGGAGGATTTTTTCAAATGGCTCTGAGCAGTATGGGACTTAACTTCTGAGGTCATCAGTCCCCTAGAAGTTAGAACTACTTAAACCTAACTAACCTAAGGACACTACAAACATCCATGCCCGAGGCAGGATTCGAACCTGCGAGCGTAGCGGTCGCGCGGGTCCAGACTGTAGCGCCTAGAACCGCTCGGCTACCCCGGCCGGCTGTATGGAGGATGATCAGTGACAGTGAACCCAAACCGTCGGACAGTTGCAGATGTCTCAGCGATCGTGTGTAGTCTGGGATTGTCATGCTGAGGGAAAGGGTGCTCCACGTGTGGACGAACTCTTCGAATGAGAAACTCGATCACAGCACGCTGTTTCTCACGCACAGATACAATTGCGCTACACACCGCCACGTTACACGCTAGAATTCGGAGTCCTCTAGAGGCAGAGGGCTACACATATGTAGGCATGAATGAAGACGTGGGTAGATAATAACGTTTGTTTTATTTGAAAAGGCTTAAGAGTTTTCCCATAAGAAATGTGCATTCTTTTTTTTTCACACGCCCTCATAAAAGCATTTCACAAACTTATCAAACCACAAACTGGTTTCATTGAAACTAATGTATGCGCTACACTTTCGCAGAACAAACGGTACAGTTTTGCAGCAACAATACCACATTCTACATTCTGCATCCGCGGACAATAACAGATGAATGTGTCCTCAATAATTCATTGCATTCCGAGTCGTTCGTAACAACAAGAAGTTTGTAGCAGGAAAGATGTATGCCCTTCTAGCAAAGATAAGCAAGTGCTCTTGAGGTATACTTCTTAGAGTTCATGTCTACTGAACGTTCTTTTCTTGTTTCGGTCCATACTACCACCACTCAAAATATGGAACACTTTCTTTAACACGCTGTATATTAATGGAGTCTGAGCGAAAAATTTACCCACCCCTGGAGAAATAGTGTAACACCGCCCCTAACCTCGATAATGGTCCCAGTTCGACAAGCGAGAGAGCCACAAAGCTTTTCAGATATACCGTGCACAATGAAGTCACTCATCGATGATCAGATCCCACAGATCTATCAAATTACGGGGAAACTAATTAATACTTTCATCCTCTAATAGTCCAAACGTTTTCAACGAGATAAATTTTGGATGATTTAGCGGGACAATCGAAGTGCAATATGGCGCCTGACCGTTCGTCGCACCAGGAACGTATGTAGGCAGACATGTTGCCTTCTCGGAAATGTTTACAGAATATTCGTCACAAAGATGTGCATAAATACTGTGAAAGGAAGTCGGCTTGCTCCAGTTGTGGAGAAGAAAATCACATCAGAAAGAACTGTACAAGATCTGCAATATGTATACTCTGCACAAGGAGGGGCAAAAAGACTTGCATTGCCTCTGGTCGCAATTGCCCAACGTACAGGATGCTGGAACAGAGGTTAATATCGAGAACGGACTATGGGTGAGTCTACTACGGCACCCAGGATGCCTAAAAGAAAATCCCCATGCAAGAGGAGAAGGGACGCGGCAAGAGCAGCCCAGTTCAAACAGTTCCTCGCAACACTTGCAGAAGGAAGAGATGGAAGGAGGGGAATGAAGGATGCGTGTGTCCAAACGGACCCACAGGAACAAGCGGCAGCCCCCTCTCCCTATTGCTGGGGATCGCGAACGCCAGGAAATCAGGCAACTCGAGACAGGCGTCCTGTAGCGGTGGGCCGACCGGCATTTGTTCAAGGGAGTCCTGTACTGGAACCGCCGGTACAGGTCAACACAATTACGAGTTCAAACACAGAAACAACAAATAACACCAATGTCAGTACTGATTCGAGACAACCAACAGCTATGAGAACAGTGGTTGATCCGGTCAGAATATATCCCAATCTTGAACATTATCTACAACTATCCCGCCTGGAGGAGCCGGCTGTCCTGACCACCGCACTGCGACATCTAGTGCGGGTAGGACATAGGTACGGGCGTAAGGTCACCTTCTCGGCCATGGAGGCTGTTGACAGGGTACAACTAAAGACCATGAATCTTCCCACCGACTTCGGCGCCCTGCGTGACATGGTAAAAAAGGTGTTTGAAAGAAGAAATGAGACCTTCAACTTAAACGAAATATACAACCAGTCTGTCCTATCCAATGGGAGAATAGCTTACGATTGGACGAAAACCTTCCCAGAATCATACGTACACACATATTTCCCATGACTACAGAAATGCAGATAGGGCAGCTAAAGGCACATAACAGTAGGTTGGTCATGCAGGAGCTTCGGAGAGTGGTGGAGGAGAGGAGCCTTGATGTGCTCTGTTTGCAGGAGCCATACTCTCTTGTGGGGAATGTAGCTTTCGCTGCCATGAGTTGGCAAGTAGTAAGTTTCGGGGATGACCAGAAAGCCACCATTATAATAACTAATAAGGCACTGCGGGTAACAGTGCTCTCACAACTTTCGGACGACCACTGTAATGTTATTGAACTTCAGTCACCAATTGGCATCATATACTTAATAAATATGTACTTTCAGTACGGTACAGACATTGAAGTGTACCTCGACCAACTCACGCAGGTGGCAACGGTGCTGAGGGCAGAAAGGCAGTTATGGTGGCGGACGTGAACGCCAAATCCCTCCTGTGGCACAGTGGCACTCGAGATGAAAGAGGAGGCAAGTTGGAAGAGACCAGAAAATCCCCCCACCTACACGGGAGGGGGAGGAGATGGAACCAACATTGACATTACGATGATGACAGCCAACATCGGTGCCAAAGTACAAAACTGGATTGTTACTGATGGAGACACAACCAGCGATCACAACCTGATCACATTTACAATCTCAGATCGGGAGTGCCACTGGGACATAGGGTGGGAAGTACAACTAAACTACAACAAGACCAACTGGGATCGCCTTGCGAGAGAGTTTGACCCTCCGACATGGCCAGAAGATGACGATGATATCAACAAACACGCCGAAGATCTGGTGGGCGCTCTTACCAGGGTGGTAAAGGCTGCTGTACCAACCAGGAGGAGAGCCGTTGCGGCTTCTCCATCACCATGGTCTGCAGAGCTAGGGCAGATGCGTCAGTCCGTCAGGAGGGCGAGGAGGTATTACCAGCGAAGTGTCGTCTGGGAAGAAAATCAAAGATGGCTACAAATATACAGGAAAGCCAAAGAGCAGTTTCAGAAGGAACTGCAGGCAGTCAGGTTGAAAAGTTGGGAAAAATACGTGCACAGCCAATTGGCTATGGATCCCTGGGGCACTCCTTACAAAATAGTAAGGGAAAAAATCAGTCACCAATGGTGCTCTCCACTGTCAGGGATGGAAACCGGATGACTGGGTCTTGGCAGGAAACTGCTGAGGTCCTCCTCCACTCCCTCCTCCCTGATGACAAAGAGGAAGAGGACACGGAAGAACAACGCCTAATTAGGCAGGCTATGCAGGCAGAATACCAGAATAACACCATGGTCTACCCTTTCTCTGAAGAGGAAGTGGCAGCACACATAAAATCACTAAAGAAAGGAAAGGCCCCGGGACCAGACGGCATCATCGCGGAGGTGGTGCAATACCTCGCTCCTCAACTGTTGACACCTTCAGCAAGAATTTACAATGAGGCCCTGCGCCTCAGAACATTCCCCACAATCTGGAAACAGGTCAACGTCGTAATTATCAAAAAAGGGCAGGACAAAGACCCGAAAGAAGTTAAGTCCTATAGACTTATCTATCTGTTGGACCTGTTAGGCAAATTGCTGGAGAGGTTACTAGCTGATAGACTGACGGCACACCGAGTGCTGTGCGGGATGAGTGACAGACAATTCGGTTTTCGGCAGGGGCGATCTGCGTGTGACGCAATTGCCCTCGCGGCCGAGGTCTGTGGGTCGTCTCCGCACAAGTACATAGTTGGCATCATGGTGGACATCAGTGGCGCCTTCGACAACCTGTGGTGGCCTTCGCTCTTCTCCTGCCTGCGGGAGGAGTGTACAGGGCCACTATACGGCCGTCTTAGGAGCTATTGCTGGTGGGCGGCCGGAGTCGCGAAGACCTTGAACCCAAAATCAATAGGACATTAACAATTCTCACACAGTGGTGCCAGGACACGAGAATGACAATTGCACCTAACAAGTCGACATATCTGTTACTGAAAGGCCAATTGGCCAGGAATCCAACTGTAAGAATCGAGGGCTCACCGGTGATTCGGCGTCGTGAGGTCCGGTATCTAGGAGTGATAATCGATGAAAGGTGGAACTTCGCCAAACATATTGAAAAAGCAACACAAAGATCATTAGAAGCCCTAAATAGTTTAATCATGATAGGACGCAGCAGATTTCATCTTCCACCAGAACTCATAAAGTTGTATCATAATACCATTCTGGTTTCCATCGTGGGTTACGGATCTGGAGTGTGGGCACACAGGCTTACGAGGGTCGTGCGTGCTATGGCTGTGAGGAGGGTGCAACGCAACATGCTTCTACGCTCCATTGGAGCATACAGAACATCTCCGGGAGGGGCACTACTAACACTCATGTGGGTGTGTCCCCTGGACATTAAAATCCGGGAACAGGCAGCCTGGTATTGGGTGAAAAGGGGAGATGTAGAAAAGATTGAGAGCATCTTGGGAGTGCGGGTGGGGGACAAGTTTGCAATTAAAAGGAGAGGGGAAGAGCTATGGCAAGAACTCTGGGACGCAGAGGCAACAGGCCGAAGGACTTACTAACTGCTCCCAAATATCAAAGAACGCCTCCAACTTTCGCATTTTCAACCGAGTAAGGGACTGTTGCACTTCCTCACCGGTCATGGACCGTATCCGGCATATCTTTGCCGATTCTGGAAAAGGGCTACCCCCTCGTGTGACTGCGGAGCCGAACAGGGTACTCCGGATCACGTGATCTACGAGTGCTCTATCTTCGATGACTTAGCCAATGATCTAAGAAACCAGCTACGAAACAACGACAGATGTCAGTTAATCAGAGACCCTACCACATTCGATATAATAAACTGCCTTGCCAGCGAGGTATCAGCAAAGGTCCTGCGAGAATATCGAAGGGAAAATACATGAACCACCAGATATGACATGACTTAAGGCGACCCATCCCATTCCGCCGGGGCGTGGACTGGCCAATCGCCGTGACGGTAGGAATCCGCCACGCTCTGGAACAGGGGGAGGGAACGCCAACACCCGAATTTGACAACTGCGCACAAAATAATGACCTAGTAGTTATTGACTTTTCAGGTAGATAGTAGAAAGAACACCCCAAACAGAACCTGCAGCGATCTTCAAAAAGGCCAGCCCGGTGCCAGGGGCATGCCCTCTGGGATTAGCTTAGTGGCCACATAGTAGGTTTATATACAACAACTCGCACGCCTGTAACGCTGCGGGAAGTAACCCTTAGATTAGTTAGTTAAGACTAGCCAATAGATCTTACCCATTAAAAAACTAACTCATCATTTCCTGTAGCAAGTATGCTCACTAAATCCTAGAAATAGAAGTAAAAATGCTGCTAACACTAATAAAATGTAATGTAGATTTAAGACCCACTAATGAATAAGGTGGTGGGTTATGATGTATGAAACAATTGGATAGAATAAAGAATTTAATATATATATATATATATATATATATATATATATATATATATATCCTTTCTTCCAGGAGCGCTAGTTCTACAAGTTTCGCAGAAGAGCTTCTGTGAAGTTTGGAAGAGAGAAGAGGTACTGGTGGAAGTAAAGCTGCGAAGGTCGTGAGTCGTGTTTGGCTAGTTCAATCGGTAGAGCACTTGCGCGTGAAAGGCAAAGGTCCTGAGTTCGAGTCTCAGTCCACCACACAGTTTTAATCTGTCAGGAAGTTCCATGCTGGTACATGTTCACTGTAAATTGAGTGAGTGCTCCTAAGTCCTAGTATGAAAAATAGCCCCAAAACATCAGAGAGCAGTCTGCAGTCTCCACTAAATCCTCAGCACAACGCGGGTCAAACGCTCATTGAGCCGTGTGTGTACTCGACCACAGCATCATTTGAAAAGAAGTAAAAGAAGTAAAGCAGCGACTCGTCAGGCCATAACAAATGCTTCGGGTCATTAGTTTTCCATTTCCTGTGTTGTTTGACGCACTGAAGGCTTCAAGCTTCACGTGTCGCCGTGGAAAGGGTTCACATGTCCGTTGCATGCAGTTTCCTTCGCAGCATTTTGTCGGAACTGGTCGAAGTTGACCTGCAATCACTGACGGCGGCAATTTCTGTCGGATTTGAAACCGACTGTTGTTCGATAAGCACGACTCTCGTATCCAGTCGCTTTATTTTAGAATCTACTGTGCAAAATAATTAAAGCGCAACTTTTTTGAACCACAGTCATTTTCCCCCATCGCGGCGCAGAAGTTTGAAATTTGGCTCGAAGGTCCATACAACCTTCCTCTGTAGCTGTATGTGCATATTTTTAGACGCGGTTGCGGGACCCAGCTGTTCGGTACAGGATGTGAAATTAAACACCTTTCAGCCGTTAAATTTCCAACCTTATTTTATTTGGCAACCAGTTTCTGCGCTTTACTACGCCATCTTCAGGCCCCTGACCGACTTGTAGAAAGAATCTACCTCGGTTGTGATCAACAGTCGACAGGCGATGGTTGAAGTGATCATTGTAAGAAGTAGAAATCTATTAATACCGTATTGCTGGGCCCTGTTTTGATCACAATCTTCCTACAAGTCGGTCATGGGCGTGAAGATGGCGTAGTAAAGCGCTGAAACGGATTGCCAAATAAAATAAGGTTGGAAATTTGACGGTTGATGGGTGTTTCATTTGACATTCCTTCTCTGAAACGGTGAAAGATTGTGGCACCTTGTGACATCACCCTCGGGCACGACAGTGATTCGAACTGCAAGGTTTCGACATACGTGACAAAAGGCAAGCACTGAAAAATTCATGTGAGGTGTAATGTGGGTTAATGGCGTTACATTATTACATTTCAGTATCATCGCAGCCGCAAATACGCTATCCATTTCAGTCTACGTATAGCGGCTTGAACTTTTCTTTCCCTGCCCTCCTAGGGCTTCCCATCATGTATCTCTCCAGTACTCGCAAGCAAACCTAATTTCTTTTTCAAGATTTTCAGAGTCTGTAAGTCACTAAGCTGTGGGCAAGGACGATTTGACGATCATCCCATCGTGTGACAGGCAATGGATTGGGGAAAAATAAATATCTTGAATTGGAGTAGGCTTCCCAGAGTCCCAAACTGAACCCATTGGATAACATGTAGGAAGAGTTAGAATGTCAACTTCCCTCTGGATCCCCTCGAGCAACATCACTGCTTTCTCTGGTTTCAGCTGTTCAGGAATAATGGGCTGCCATTCCTTCACAGACGCTCAGACACATCATTG
Organism: Schistocerca serialis cubense; assembly: GCF_023864345.2. NCBI lineage: Eukaryota > Metazoa > Arthropoda > Insecta > Orthoptera > Acrididae > Schistocerca > Schistocerca serialis. The sequence continues at coordinate 632,582,196 of NC_064641.1, read as the reverse complement.
AAAGTCGAAAAAAAGTGAGGGTTGCCACCGAGAACTGGAGAGATACATGATGGGAAACCCTAGGAGCTACAGGGAAAGAAAAGTTCAAGCAGCCATAAAGGCGAAGGATGGACGCAACCTATATTAATGTTCGCTAACAGCAGTCAGGATACTTGCGATCAGATATGTACTTGCGTCGAAAAGATGGGACACCAGATACGTCTACATACGATTCTGACATATGACACGTACGGAAGTTCAAAATGGTTCAAATGGCTTTGAGCACTATGGAGCTTAACATCTTAGGTCATCAGTCCCCTAGAACTTAGAACTACTTAAACCTAACTAACCTAAGGACATCATACACATCCATGCCCGAAGCAGGATTTGAATCTGCGACCGTAGCAGCCCCGCGGTTCCGGACTGCAGCGCCTAGAACCGCACGGCCACCGCGGCCGGCACACGTACGTAAGCATTCTGCCTGGTCACCTGCATCCGTTCATGTCCTTTGTGCATTCCGACGGACGTGGTAAATTCCAACAGAACAATGCGACACCCCACACGTCCAGAATTACTACAGAGTGCCTCCAGAAACACTCTTCTGAGTTTAAACACTTCTGCTGGCCACCAAACTCGCCATACTTGATCATTATTAAGCATATTTAGGATGCATTGCAACGTGCTGTTCAGAAGAGATCTCCACTCCCTCGTACTCTTACGAATTTATGAACAGCGCTGCAGGATTCTTGGTGTCAGTTCCCTCCGGCGCTACTTCAGACGTTAGTCGAGACCATACCACGTCGCGATGCGGCACTTCCGTGTGCTCGCGGGGGCCCTACACGATATTAGACAGGTGGATCAATTTCTTTGGCTCTTCAGTTTATGTCAAATGGCACTTCGACCAATGCATGTGTTATACATCTAGAAGATATAAAATAAAGTCCAGAACAACTGCATGTAGAACCTTCAAGTAGAATTGGCAGTAAAAGTGGGCAGTGGGCTTCCAACGCGATTTAAAAAGGAGAAGGTATTGAATATGTTAGGAATTTCCCGCAGCGCTTTCACAGAAAAGAAGCGGTTACGAACAGGAGTTTTCTGCATATGACGATCTACACGTATGCTCCCACTCGTAAAACGAATGTTCGTTTTACGAACCTTTCCCAGCGTCGTAACTGCTGCCATTTTAACAGAGCCGTAAAGTGAGCTGATGTGATATCGTAAACAACGTTTCACTTTGCGCGTTTTCCACCTGCTCCCTAATGGTTATTTGTTGGGAGGTCAAGACCCCGAATTACGCGAAGAATGTGTGTGACTACTGTCGTATAAATTTCTGCTGTAACAAGGAAAGTTTTGTTTTCTTAATTCGGTGAGTTAATTCATATGGGCTGCAACTCACGTCTTTGAGTGCATATGGTATTTCAGACCTACTATGAAGGAATTTTTCTCTGGGAAAACGTGTGTCCTATTGTTTACAGGTGAAATCTGTTTAGGTAAAACGGTTAGGGAGAATGGAACTGTCGGGAAGTTGCAAGAAAATGGAGGAAAGTAACTCAGTTTCAGAATTTCAAATATAGATTAGTACAGTTGAAAAGAGCTCTCCAGACTGAACAGTTCCCGAAAATTTTTTTGCATTTTGTGTCGTTTCGGCGATGTAACCAAAAAATTCTGGTTATCAGCGCTACACGCCACGCTACCCCACTCATCCAAAGGGTTTGTGCACTGTTCACACTAGATAGCGTTAACTTGCGTGATCTTACTGCTAACTTCTTTAACAGCGCTCGACATAAAGCGATTATAGCGAACAGAGGCAGTGCATGCAGGGGAACAGCAGCCGTTAAAAATTAAAATTGTAGAGCAGTCACAAACAGCATGTAACTGTTATTTCGTTCCAGCGGGCTATGGTTAGCGCCGCCGTTATGAGTTTGGGAACAGCCAGCTTACTCCACTTTATGTATGACCTTATGGCGGAGGCGCTATAAACAGCCCGATAGTTGTAACGTGTAGCCTCGCCTATGTAATTTCTGAAGATGTTAGCGGTGGTCAACGGAAACAATTCAAAATAAAGGAAAGTTATATGTGACTTGGGACTGCTCGACAATTCTAATAAGACTTTTTTGTGGCACACAGGCAACCGTTTCTACTGTGGACTTCAGTTTGTTTATGTTAGTCGTCCAGTAATGGCATATGCTAACAAAGAGGCCATTGGTAAGCTTAAATTGAGCCTACTTGGAGAATGTCACCGAAATGTCCTGCAAATACAAGAGCGTCGAGAAAAGAGATATCAGGATCGTCCACGGTGGTTATGACATGTTTGGCATAGACTGGAAGGTCGAATTTGCTATAGTGTCTAGTTGCAACCGACCCACAAGCTAAAAGTTGTATTAGAGACGATATAACTGCAGATATTCTTTCTTCAATAAATCTCGATCACATTTTTCTACTCCAAGAACAGGACATGATTCTGAGCTGAATACGAATACCGTCTGGAGAATCGTACACCGAAGTTGTTTACAGTAGATTAAAACTGACGAAATTGGAAAAAGATAGGTAATCAAGGGAATGGAACCTGTATAAGTTGAAAGAACCAGAGGTTGTTGAGAGCTTCAGAGGGAACGTTAGGCAACGATTAAATAGAGTAGAAAATACAGTAGAAAACGAATGAGTTGCTTTGAGAGCAAAAATAATGAAGGCAGCGGAGAAGCAAATAAATAAAAAGACATGGCCTAGCAGAAAGCCTTGGATAAAATGGATGAAAGGAAATAATATAAAAATGCAGCAAATAAAGCAGGCGAAAGGGCATGCAAATGTCTAAAAAATGAGATTGGCAGAAAGTATAAAATGCCTAAGCAGGAATGGCTAGAGGACAGACTTAAATATTTAGAAGCATATTTCACTAGGGGAAAATTAAAGAGGCCTTTGGAGAAATGAGAAGCAGCTGTATGCATATCAAGAGCTCAGATGGAAAGCCAACGCTAACCAAAGAAGGGAAAGCTGAAAGGTGGAAGAGGTATGTAGAGGATTTATACGAGGGAGGTGAAATTGAAAACAGTATTATAGAAAAGGAAGATGACCTATATGAAGATCAGAAGGAGGATAAGATATTGCGAGAAGAATCTGACAAAGACCTAAGTCGAAACAGAGTCCCGGGAACAGACGACATTCTGCTAGAATTAGTCATAACAAAATTCTTCTATCTGATGTGGAAGACGTATCAGATAAGCGACAGACTTCGAGAAGAGTGTAATGATTCCAATTTCAAACACCAGGCACTGGCAGGCGTGAACATTACCTACCTAACAGTTTAATAAGTCAATGGTTGCAAAATATTAATACGAACTCCTTACAGAAAAATGGAAAAACTACCAGAAACAGACCTCGGAGAAGGACGATTAGGATTCCGAAGAAATGAAGGAACGCACGAGACAATACTAACCCTACTGCTTCCCTTAGAAGGTAGGCCAAGGAAAGGCAATTCTACGTTTATAGCATTTGTAGACTTAGAGAAAGATTTTGACAATGTTGACTGGAATATTCTCTTTGAAATACTGAAGGTAGCAGGGCAAAGCACACGTAGCGAAAGTCTATTTATAACTTGTACAGAAACCAGAGCGCAGTTAGAGGAGTCTATGGGCATGAAAATGAAGCGGTTCAGAAGGGAGTGAGACACGTTTGTAGCATATCGCCGATGTTATTCAATCTGTTCTTTGAGCAAGCAGTAAGGTAAAGAAAAGAAAATTTTGTTGTAGGAATTAAAGTTCAGGAAGAATAAACAAAGCTTTCAGGCTTCCCGATGACCTCGAAATTCTGTCACAGACAGCAAAGGACTTGGAAGAACAATTGAACGGAATGGACAGTATCTTGAAAATAGGATATAAGGTGGACATCAACAAAAGCAATACAGTTGGAATGCAGTCGAATTGAATCAGGAAATGCTGAGGGAATTAGATTAGGAAACGAGACAACTAAAGCAGTATATGAGTTTTGTTATTTGAGCAGCAAAGTAGCTGATGATGGCTGAAGTAGAGAGGATATAAAATGTAAACTGGCAATGGCAAGAAAAGCATAACCGAAGAAGAGAAATTTGTTATATCGGATGTAGTTTAAGGTGCTGGGAAGCCATTTCTGGAAGTATTTGTATGTAGTGTAGCCTTATATGGAACTGAAACATGGACGATAAACAGTTTAGATTAGAGGAGAACAGAAGCTTTTGAAATGTGGGGCTAAAGAAGAATGCTGAAACTTAGGTGGGTGGATCACATAACTAATGGGGAGGTACTGAGTAAAACTGGCGAGAAAAGAAATTAGTGGCACAACCTCACCAGTAGAACGGATCGATTGATAGGACACATTTTTGAGACATCAAGGGATGACTAATATAGTATTGTAGGGAAGTGTGGGGGCTAGAAATTATAGAAGGAGACCAAGGTATGCATACAGCTTCAGAAGGATATAGTCATTATGAGATGAAGTGGTTTGGACAGGGCAGAGTAGCATGGAGATCTGTATGAATCAGTCTTCGGAATAAAGACCACAAGAATGGTAGTTTACCTCTGTATCCCATCTACGTTCATCAGACATTCATCTACATCTACATCGATGCAGATGATTCGCAGATAGGAATCACCTTTTACACATGCTTTCTAACTTATTTCTGTATTCACGACTGGCTTACTGTGTACTTATGAAGCGGGTTTCTAATGTATTGGCGAGGAAAATATCGATTTGCTCATTGTTGGTCAAAATAAAACCTTCATTCCTTATGCCAGCATCATAAATAGCGTATCTGGAGCAGAAATATGTGGTGTAATCCCACCTGCGATTACATTTTCGGACCCTTTCTTTAGGAACAATGAAATGATAATAGGTAAACCGAAATTTCTCCAGTACGCCTTGATGGATTTGATTTTTGTGCTCTTACAGAGGCTGTTTCCCTGACGTTTATGCTAATATATATATCCACATTGGGAATCGATATGTAATGTTTACACGACTATCTACGGAGATGATATGTCATTTATATCAGTATTAATAAGTTTTGGACGAACTGTGATGTCATTCATCTGGTTTATTTCTCATATCCTAGTCGCTCCCGCGTGCAAATGAACCTTTTACCTTGGAATTTTGTAGAGATGGTTCGCTTTCAACTAGTTACCACAAGACTACTGAAACTTAGAAGCATCTGCTATTCTCGTGTCTAAAATTCACTCAGGATTATGCGCTCTTGGTCGAATTTTGAATATCAGTTTATGCTTTCTGGCTTTAGTGTTGGGTCATGTTAATCTGTACAGTAGTACAATCTTCTTGTAATTCAGTCTCTAAGTACAGTTGATCTCTTTCTACATTGTCTGCTGCAGCTTAGTCTGTACCTCCGTTAATTTGTTCATAACGATTACGAAAATTGTCTTCTCACTGCTTCTAATTCATGTTCACCTGAACAGGATTAATTGTTATCAACATTTAAAATACTGTGTTCACTGGTTGATCCAACTGTAGCCTTAATTAGGGTCTTCCTCTTTCTGTCCCTCTCTGCAGATTTTATACTTTCCCTCAACATTTAGTCTTCCAATTTTTCCAAGCTTGATCCCACGATTCGCTAGCGTTAATGTTTTTTCTCCTGATATCGTTCATGTAAAAAAGTTTGCTTTTCAAAACACAGAGATTGAAATAAGTAGATTGTATGTTCTATGGACGCTAACTTAGTTTGCTGATTTCTTCGTTTTCTGTTGTCATATGTGCCCAGTCTATAGCTCGCGCAGGATACGGTGGGTGATGTGCAGAGACCAGTTTTCGCTCCAAGCACTGGGCGAGTTCATTCGTTTGTTCGGAGGGGGAGGTTGAATAAACGTTTTCCACCTTTCGGCCAGTCAGCGATGACAGAATCGAGGAGCGCATTATGCAATATTCCTCAAACGGTTTTAAGAAAACTATTTGGTAAAACAATTCATTTTTGCTTTACTGATAGCGTTACATGTAGGTTCATCATGATGTGCCAATCATTTCATTAATGGTCATAGTTATTGTGATATTTACACGAAAAGTAAGACACTGCGCGAACTTCGCAAAAGTGTGCAGTGAAAAATAGGGGCTCTATAATTGTTAATTATGTGCATATTACATAACATGTTGTTTCATATGAAATTCAGCTAACATATTGAATTTTTATGTATACATGGATAGAGGTATCTATGTGTCACAAATCTCGAGAAAACTGATCTGATGTAGCACTCTCATTAGCGGTCTCGCCACGCCAGCGATAAAGAAAGAGTGAAATATACATAACATTCATCATATTTCATAAACGGTCTTAGATATCGAAATGAGATTTAGGAAAATTATGAGAAAATTTGATGAGAGAATTTTACCATATCGTTACTATTTAAAACTTAATTATATACCGTGTTTTTCCAGTAACTACAGACGTTTTCGGTGAAAGAATTTTTAAAGGCCATCGAGAGCTGGTGAAACGAGAAATGCTGTGGTTTTTGGAACAACATATGTGGAAAAATTACACGTTTTCGCTTTCTCATAAGCTACTGGCTTTACTTTTCCTAAGTTCCTCACTTAATAGACGTAGTAAATCCCTGCTTCAGAATTCTATCGGAATTGTGTCGACACAGCATGTTAGTGAGGTGAAACTGTATAAATACAGCTGTGTTTTGGCAGAGCCAAAAAAATTTTGACATAACAGCCAGAGAAATGTGTAGGTTTTACTCAAAATTCGCCACTCTCGACGCTTCTCTGGAAATAATTATAAAAAATCCGCCTCGATTGCACAAAGTACCTGGTGTTTACCTAGGTTTCAGCGTGGGTAACCACACCTTCTTCAAAACAACTTTATAGAACAGCTTGCCTAAATGGGCATAGTCAAAGGCTAAAATAAACACCTACACGGGCAAGACCCTTTATTTTAGCCCTTGACTATGCCCCTTTAGGCAAGCTGTTTTATAAAATTATTCTGAAGAAGGCGTGGTTACCCACACTGCAACCTAGGTAAACACCAGGTACTTTGTGTACAATCGAGGTGGATTTTTTATAATTATTTCGATACTTAAGATTGCTGACACACTGCAATGCTCAAAGTTCTTAGCTTCTCTGGAAGTTACAAGTTACGAAGTTACATAGAAAATCACTTGTCTTATATCAACTGCATATTGTATAAAATGACCATACGATTAGATAAATAAATAAATACGTTAACAAGCCAAGTGCTGCATTTTTGGACGAATTCCTGTTAGATACTAATGAAAGCAGACATGACAGTAGATCTTTTTCAGAGGTCGCCATGGAGATGTGGGTGTGGAGGGGCCCCACTTAGTATTTACAAAAATTGTGAGCGTAGGCTTCAGTTCAGAATGACGCTTCCGCTTCAGCGCTCGGCATTTCCCCTGCAGCGCTCTGAGCGACCCCCCCCCCCCCCCCCACCCCCCCCCTGCCGCTCTCACCGTGCTTCCCCATCGGACTGCGCATCTAGCGGCCACGGCATTTTGCGCGCACTATAGTAACAGGTGCCGATGTTTCCGTTTTTACAGAAAGCTCTTTTTTCAACGTGCTCTACTTTTGAAGGAGCTGTAGGAAAATCAGGCATTCAGACGCCAGGGCATGCAAATATTCAAAACTTAAAAAGTGTGGAGGATTCAACATTGGCAGTTTAATCTAAACTTTGGTTACGTTAAGTCCTGGTGACGGAGAAAGTGCGTGTACAGTTACAAATTTATACCCTTCAGCTTTATGGTGCACCTAGTTGTCTTATCCATTACTCGTCTCACAAAAAGAGTTGCGCCTATTCACCAATTCCGTGATATGTGGAATGAGGGGCGTGTGCCACGTCTACGGTTCGCAAGAGTCACGCAAGAGCCAAAGCAAAAGTTCACGTTAAGGAGTTTGTTGCGTGACAAATGTGAGATCAGTGTGTGAGATATGTTCCACCCAGCAGCCTGGCAATAAGGCGAACTGCGCTGTTCCGGACAGCTGCAGCGGGCAGCGTGCTGTAAGAGTGAGCGTACGGCTCAGCTTGGTGTGGACTGCTGGCTGTTAACGAGAAAGCTACGCTGATTTGTTCCTGAGAGTATTTATTTATCATTTTACTGTTACAAATCTTCCGTACACTTCCAACACTAAACATATTTGGATAATGGCGCAACTGAGGTAATATGTCCATTACAATGCTTTCTGATGGCAAAAATTAAAGAGACCGAACAAAAAACTAGTCACACTCCTGTATCTCGGCTGTCTGCTCTCAGCAACACTCCTCCACACATTTGAGAAAACGAGAAGCAGTGACCCTTGAATGGGAAACGATTAATAACTTAGAGTTTTCCCGAAAGCTACCTGCCCAGGAAATTGTGCTCAGTCCACCCAACATGCGTCTCAAGTCAAGGGAACCATTCTGGACAGCTCGTGAGATCCAGCCACTGAAGACTGGACATATATGGAAGAAAACATGGACAAACAACACCATCATACGTTCTCATGGCGTAGAAGACCCTACACATACATCAGGAATGCAGCTACCTAGAAGAACCTGGTAACAACTCAACAGAATCTGATGTGGACACGGAAGAACTAAGTCCTTCATTTTTTTTGTTCAAATAGCTCTGAGCACTATGGGACTTAATATCTGAGGTCATCAGTTCCATAGAACTTAGAACTACTTAAACCTAACTAACCTAAGGACATCACACTCATCCATGCCCGAGGCAGGATTCGAACCTGCGACCGTAGCGGTCGCTCGGATCCAGAGTGTAGCGCCGAGAACCGCTCGGCCATCCCGGAAGGCGTTTTCGTTTTTTTTGTTTCGTAGTTGCAACTACAGGAAACTAATACACTTAGAAGTATACAAATAAACTGTGAACAGTGACGTACGAAATAGACCACACCTATCAGTGCCTAACGAAGAAAGAAACCAAAAACGTGCTAGCAGATGGCATCCCCCCCCCCCCAAAATAAAAGAAAAATATTCATTTTCTTGTAGTTGTAACAGTGGAACAAAAATTTAGTCAGAAATTTTGAAGTATTCTGACGGTATGACCACACAAATGAAGAATTTAAGTCCTTCAGTTCATGTACAAATGGGAAATCTCAGACACCTGATCGTGTGACTGTGAAGTTTCAGAGCAGAGCATTGGCCATACCGTAACGTCCCAAGAGATGTTTCAGTGGAGACTGAAATGATTCCGTCAATGGCTCTCCAACAACAATGGAATGGGTAGACTCTCTTGAAATCACTCTGTAAGACCAACTGAGACCAGAGCTCTTACATATTCCTCTTGTACTCTGTTGCGTAAATATTGCTGCGTATTGTATATATTTATCCGTTAGATAAATCAATAGTGTGGGACATCACGCTAAAAAGGCATAGCGCCGCTAATGCCCTTCGTGATGAGTTCAATTCGGTACGTAAGATAGCCCGCAAGTTTCTACACATACGTAAAATCCACACATTGATTAGATCACGAGTGGCTAGCAAACGGCGGAGATGTTGGTTGCTACGTTTCATCTGCTGTTCCAAATAGTTCCAGACATTTTACGTAGCATTAAGGTCGGGTGGCTCAGCGTGCCTGCGGGCAACGATCGGCGCCTGGGTATTCGAGATGCTACGGACGGATGCGTGGAGCCCTGTGTGCACGGCTGTTGTTATCTTGGAAGACGGGGGCGTCCGGAGCAAAGGTTTTGTGGTGTCGAACCGTGTCTCCGTCGACCGTACACGGCGCGTAACACGCCGATCACATTTCCGCAGAAGAGACATTTAAACCGGCTGTCAAAGCACCGGCTGTAAAGTTCCCGCCATTCGTTGATGCACACGCCACCAGAGGACGCCGAATTCCCATCACCTCACTGCCTGCTGTTGAGATTGAACCTTGCGTATTGTTTAGACGCCGCACTCACAGTTCCGTCTCAGATTATCTCAGTCTCAGATCACTCCAGGCTTGCGGAAGGCTGCATTGAGACTTTACGGACCTAGCATGTCGCTTATGCTACTCCGGCAGTACTTACAAAACATAGAATGAGAGTGACCCAAAGGTACAAAGCTATACTAGGTACATACAATTAAGGTTAGATGCAAGTAATTAAGATAACCGGCAACTGGCGCTACATTAGTAGCGTGTGGATAAGTTGAGAATTTGGATCTGACGGGAGGGGTGCTATGGTAGTTCGCACAGCCGCAATGACCACTGTGTCCGGATGACTCAGTGGTCGAAGCATCCGTGTAATAACCAGGAGAAAGGGGTTCCAGTCCCGGTCCGGCACTAATTTTCAAATTTCCCCACTGATTTTAGACAGTGTTTGAAATTCCATTGTGCATAAATACATTTATGTTTTAATCCTTCTGTAGTGTTTGATGTATCCTAGAGTCTTCATTAGCCTCATTACATAGAACTACACAACACCTAGCATGAAGATGAAGAAGAAAGGGCAAAACTTGGCACCGATACCATTAAAATAAACATCCCGGTTCATGATAACGATAACTAGAATGAATATGCCCAATTCATGGCCCCAAATATCAGAGAACTTTCCCAAGTCTGAACTGTACCCTCCACACACCTCAGGATATACGCGTCATCAGTCCGTCTGAGCACTCGAAGCCTTGCATCATTTAAAAAAAAAAAGCAGAATCTCAACTCGTCAGACAACACTACGCGCCTCCAGTCAGCTGCTGTCGTTTCATTGTTGTTAGGAGCACTGTGCCCAACTCGGCCTGGAATCTCATTGACTGAAGTAGAAGTGTCTTCAGTAATGAGGCCCGCCTCGATGATCAGCGAAGACCTGTCTGGAGACTCTCAGGATAGCGGTGGGCTGGTCCTGTCTGTAACCTGCTATACAGCCCGATAACCAGGAGTTACCGTCTGGGATTTCATTTATTTTTGATAGCAGGGCCAATTTTGTCGTCATCCGCGTACCCTTCCCGCACAGTGCTACATCGACGATGTTCTACGCCGTATTACGTTTCGCTTCATGGAAAGCCATCCTGGGATTACCTTTTAGCAGGAGAATGATCGCCTGCACAACGCGAGAGTTTCTACTGCATTTCTTCGTGTTTGATAAGCCCAGAAAGGTCTCTGGAGCTCTCGCCAGTTGAAAACGTTTGGAGCATTATGGACAGCGCTCTCTAATTAGCTCGCGATTTTGCCGGTCTAACGCACCAGTTGCACAGAGTCTGGCACGATATCCTTGAGGAGAACGTCCGCCAGATCTGTCAATCAATATTTCTGATGCTCTTTCGCTTGAATAAATCATCCAATTTTTCTGAAACTGTAATTATTTATTTGTGTGTACATGTACACTGATCAGCCAAAAAAATGTTATGACCACTGCCCACTGCGACACTGGATGCAGCCCGGTGGTGTTTCGGGCACGTGACGCGATAAGAAAAGTATCTAAACGGAGCAGACACGGACATGGGATCACCCGAATGAAGATACGTGCTGCAAATGAGAAAATACATTGAGATAACGGACCCTGACAAAGGGGAGATATTATTATGGAGAGCCTGTGAACGAGTATCTCCAAAACGGCGAAGCTGGTCGAATGTTCACGTGTTACTGTGATGAGCATCTACGGAGAGAGGCAGAAGGACAATGAAAATACCGCTAGCGCTAAATGGTTGGACGTCCACGACACTTTACAGAACGTGTGGTTCGGAGGCTTGTCAGAACGTGTGGTTCGGAGGCTTGTCCGCTCTGTAAAGTAGGATAGACGGTGTTCTGTGGCGTCTCTCCCGAAACAGCATAATGCTGGTGCACGCACAAGTATTGAGAACATTGTTGAACATGGAGTTCCGCAGTAGAGTACCTCTACGTGGTCCCATGCTGGCCCTACATCGTCAATTACGACTGCAGTGGACACGGGCCATCAAGATTCGATCGTTGATCAAAGGAAACGCGTCAGCTCTTCGGGTCAAGTTTTTTACGCTAGGTCGATGATCCTCTCCAAAAACGCCGTTATCGAGGTGTACGGCGGCTCGAAACGTGCAGCGCGCCGCGGACACAATATGGTGGGAGCAACATTACGCTATGGGAGACATTCTCCGGTACTCGCAAGGGACCTGTAGTAGTAATCGAAGACACGCTGGCGGCTACGAAACACCTGCATCCCTTCATGCTTGATGTCTTTCCCGACGTCGGTGACATCTTTCATCAGTATAACTGTCCTTGTCTCGGAGCCAGAACCATGCTTCAGTAGTTTGAGGAAAATTATAGTAATCTCACGTAGATGTCTCAGCGACCAGAGTCGCATGGTGTAAATCCTTTGCTATCGGGAGTACGAAAATCAGCGGGCCATTATTTACGACTATTACTTAGAATTATTTATTTCGTTCCGAAGACGGACAAACAGGATATTAAGCAAGTGATCAATGTTTTGGGGCCTCAGTATATATCATAGCTACCGATTTCTGTGCCATCAGGATAATTCCTTCGTGTTTTTTTTTTTTTTAACCTAAGAGTATTTTTATTAAGGCCTGCATCAATTGCTGTTAATTAATATTATACTATTATTCAAGCGGCCTAGTGGTGCTTCATAGAAGTTATCTGCTTCTAATTTCTATACAGCATATCACATCATGCTTATTTATTATTTTAATAAGTTCGTTCTTTATAATGTCTTATTCAGTAGCCTAAGTTTTAATTTCTATTATACGCTTTTACTTAAATTTTATTTTGAAATTAATCACGCGCGCCATCTCTTCGAGCTTCTGCCACTAAACTCCACGAGGCGCCTAGTTCAGCGCTCAACTGTTTACGTCCTTGACACCTTCACATGTGTTTGTAAGCCGCGCGGGATTAGCCGAGCGGTTTTAGGCGCTGCTGTCCTGGACTGTGCGGCTGGTCCCCGCGGAGGTTCGAATCCTCCCTCTGGCATGGGTGTGTGTGTTTGTCCTTAGAATATTTTAGGTTAAGTAGTGTGTAAGCTTAGGGACTGATGACATTAGCGGTTATGTCCCACAAGATTTCACACACATCTGAACATTTTTTTGTGATTGTAATTCTTTGCTTACTGTATTTAAGTGAGGTCACTTATCTGCAATGCTGTATGTGTGGTCCTGTCGCTGCACCGTCGTGGCTGCCGTTGTTAATCGAAGGTAAGTTTTACAATTTTCATTTCGTCACTGCCATTGCATATCTTTCTCGTCCTTTAAATGTTTCATTATTACTTCATATTTATTGCATAGGTACACACTCTGTTTAGCGCGGTCTTGACGTATGCGTATTTTACAGCACACTAAGCGTAAGATTTATTTATAATGGTTCGCAGACGCTCCTTTGATATTTTTTGTTCGAGATGTGCATGATAGGACCATACGTCTGGCTACTTATTTTCTCCTTTCTTCTCTGTATGTATAAAATCTGATGACGCCCTAAAGAGGTGAAACGCGTCACTAAACAGTAATTATTGAAGGCAAGACTGTTTTTCTTCAAAGTAATGTTTATACCACTGCTCAACTAGCCAGCTTGATGGAGTGGTAAGGATGTTAATTACGTTTTACTTCAAAGTGTGTGAAACGATTGATGCATACTGCTCGGCATTAGTTCTCGTGGTAAGTAAACAATGTATTGGGATCAGTAAAAAAGTGCGAATACTCAGTGTCAATAGCCAAGCAGTCTATTAACCGTTTGTAGCGATCGTCATTTCAGTCAAGGTGAGTACTATCAACGGACCTACGACTGTGCGATATTTTCTGCCTAAGGGTCATAAACGAGGTGCATTAAAGTTTTAAGGCCTCCGATTTTTTTTCTCCGGACTGGAAAGAGATAGAAACATGCGCATTGTTTTAAAATGAGGCCGCGTTCATTGTCAATACGTCCCAGAGATGGCAGCACCGTACGGCAGATGGAATTGTACCGCCAACGGCGAGAATGAGAACTGTTTTAAATACTTAAAATGGCGACGTTTTCCTTACTTGAACAGCGTGCAAACATTTGTTTTCTGAATTTGCGTGGTGTGAAACCAACTGAATTTCATCGACAGTTGAAGGAGACATGTGGTGATGGAGTTATGGATGTGTCGGAAGTGCGTTCGTGGGTGCGACAGTTTAATGAAGGCAGAACATCGTGTGACAACAAACCAAAACAACCTTGGGCTTGCACAAACCGGACTGACGACATGATCAAGAAAGTGGAGAGAATTGTTTTGGGGGATCGCCGAATGACCGTTGAACAGATCGCCTCCAGAGTTGGCATTTCTGTGGGTTCTGTGCACACAATCCTGCATGACGACCTGAAAATGCGAAAAGTGTCATCCAGGTGGGTGCCACGAATGCTGACGGACGACCACATGGCTGCCCGTGTGGCATGTTGCCAAGCGCTGTTGACGCGCAACGACAGCATGAATGGGACTTTCTTTTCGTCAGTTGTGACAATGGATGAGACGTGGATGCCATTTTTCAATCCAGAACCAAAGCGCCAGTCAGCTCAATGGAAGCATACAGATTCACCACCACCAAAAAAATTTCGGGTAACCGCTAGTGCTGAAAAAATGATGGTGCCCATGTTCTGGGCAGCGAGGGCGTAATCCTTACCCATTGCGTTCCAAAGGGCACTACGGTAACAGGTGCACCCTACGAAAATGTTTTGAAGAACAAATTCCTTCCTGCACTGCAACAAAAACGTCCGGGAAGGGCTGCGCGTGTGCTGTTTCACCAAGACAACGCACCCGCACATCGAGCTAACGTTACGCAACAGTTTCTTCGTGATAACAACTTTGAAGTGATTCCTCATGCTCCCTACTCACCTGACCTGGCTCCTAGTGACTTTTGGCTTTTTCCAACAATGAAAGACACTCTCCGTGGTCGCACATTCACCAGCAGTGCTGCTATTGCCTCAGCGATTTTCCAGTGGTCAAAAGAGACTCCTAAAGAAGCCTTCGCCTCTGCCATGGAATCATGGCGTCAGCATTGTGAAAAATGTGTACGTCTTCAGGGCAATTACGTCGAGAAGTAACGCCAGTTTCATCGATTTCGGTTGAGTAGCTAATTAGAAGAAAAATCGGAGGCCTTAGAACTTGAACGCACCTCGTATGTACAAGAAGCAAGTTCAGTGGGATGAATGTGTACCTGATGTATACATGTTCACCAGCCACCCCTGCCTGAAATGTCTGGCTATTACTACCAGCGTACGTCATTGTTTTCGGCAGAGATGAGGAGTGGAGGAACACACATTGGACAAAAATATAGAACCATGCCCAATACGGTGTTGGAGACCTACGAGGATTCGAAACAGTTTCCAGTCGTTTGGGAATGGATCAATACATGTCGCGCATGGTTTTAAAATGAATCTTATACCATTCTTGAAAAACAGTGACAAGTTCAGGTAACGCTGACAGACGTGAGTAGCGATCACGGAACCTACCCTCCGATGTAGACGACAAAAGCTGAATAATATTGAGACCTGGAGACTGAGGTGGCCGCGGGAGATACAATTCGTCCTCTCGCTCACAAAACTTGTCCTGGACGTCTCGAGTTCTGTGAACAGCATAATCATTGGGGTACAAACACTGTGGCATGGTATGAACCTGATTAGCAAAAATCAAATACTTCTTTGGCAGCAATGCGACCTTGCAGTGTAGCCATGGAGCCCATTGAATAGCACAATATGGCCTCCCAAATCATCACCGAACCCGTGCCATGTTTCGCTCTTGGCACGTAAATTTGAATGGAAGTAGAAAACTGTGTGAAGCAAGACTCATCAGACCAAATGACATTCTTCCATTGTTCCATAGCGCAGGTTTTATGCCTTAGGGACTACGTTTTCCTGTTAAGGGCACTTGCGTCACTGGTGACTTGTTTTGGAAGTCGAGTTCGCCCTGAAACTAACGGCTTATGGAGCTCCTTCCATGTTATGTGGGTGCTAACAGGGTTCGTGAGTGCGACATTTAGTTCTTCATTGAGTTTTGCAGCTGTCATCCTCTTGTTTTTTTGTCACAATCATGTTCAATGACTGTCTATGCGTATTCAGCACACACTTTTGTCCATGTTGTGACTTAGCGGATGATGTTTTCCCACTCTCCCTGTATGAGGCCTCTTGAAACACCAAACATTTCGGGTCTCTTGGTTACATACGTATGCACCATACGAGCACCAAAAATATGCCCACTTTCGAATTCACTTAGCACCGACATACTGTACTACAACTACACACAACTCTGTTCTGACGATGACTGACACTTGCAACATATTGAGGAAATCGCACATGTGTCATTCGTGATACAACACAACAGATCAACATGCAGGTTTGGCTGGCACCTGAATTTATGTTCATGCTTGCATTTCTCACTGTGTTCCGTATTTTATTTTCCGTGTTTCGTGCCATAACCGTTTCGCTTTATTATTTGACTGGCATCTTCAAATGTTCAAATGTGTGTGAAGTCTTATGGACTTAACTACTAAGGTCATCAGTCCCTAAGCTTACACACTACTTAACCTAAATTATCCTAAGGACAAACACACACACTCATGCCAGAGGGAGGACAGGAACCTCCTCCGGGACCAGCCGCACAGTCCATGACTGCAGCGCGTGAGACCCCTCGGCTAATCCCGTGCGGCGGCATCTTCAGTGGCAAATTTCATTGATGTGCTGTTCAGGTTCTGTAGCTGTTCTCCTGCATATTTGCATCTGAACTTACGTACAAAACACAGCATGATAAAAATGAGTGTTCATTTCACAGTGCTGTGCAAATGAAATTTCCAAGCAACTGAGCACGAGTGAACGACAAAAGGTAAAGAGGAGTGCAGGTGAATGTTCTTCACACTGTAGCGTAGTGCGCGCTGATTTTTAATATGCAGGGAGTGGAGATGTTGCGTGGTGTAGTGGTAGTGATGGTGGTGGTGGTGGTGGTGGTGGTGGTGGTAGTGTGTGTGTGTGTGTGTGTGTGTGTGTGTGTGTGTGTGTGTGTGAGCGCGCGCGCGCGCGCGCGCGCTTCCTCGCCCGCATCTAACTGCCGATCCGGAAATTTAGAGGTTAGATTCGTGCTGTTTCATGCGACTTTTTTGTGTAACTTTTGGTTAATTTCGACTGTGACGGGGCACTATTAATATTTTAAAAAAAGTATGCCAGTGTACAACAAGATGGCAAGTGGGTAACGCTTCCAACTGAACAAATCCCAGAACATGTTGCGGTGTGGAAGCTAATATTCGGGTTGGTGGCCACTTCTTTCATACCAAAATGTATGTGTACAGGGTAAGGGACGGTGGAGGATGAAAGTAATTTCAGCCCAGCCTATCTTCGTTTACACCAAAAGAGTCGTTAAGCGACATTTCCTGAACGGCTGCTTCTGAGTTTCAAAGTGTCTTAAAAGAGGTGAGACCAGTATCAGCGGAAGCGCTATTCTAGCTTGCATGTTCAGAATCTCGGTGTGGAATTGCTCTCGCGAGCACTCAGATGAATGCGAGAGGCGTTGAACCCTTTCGTGACGCCCGAGTGCCATAAAGCGTCATTCGCTGGTAATAACAGGTAACGCTTTAGGAAGCGGCCATCTTAAGCACAATGGATTGCAGGTCGTAAATGTAAAGGCAGTGAAGATAGTATGCAGAAACTCAGGTGTCTCCAGGTGCCGGTTGAACCTAGACATTTTGCCCATTGTGCCGGTTAATTTGACTCTTTCAAGTACAGAGCTATAAGAAATATTAAGAGCAAGTCTTAGATTTGTTTTGAATTAATCGTTGCAATTTGATATTTGAAGGTTCTTTTGTCATTAAGATGCCGCTGTTTTTCTTTTCACTGACAATTTTAACTTATTTACCTGGTATGGGTCTACGTCTGCCTTACCGCAGTGGGCCGTTCTGTTGTACAGTCGATGTACGATGAAATTTTGCTAGAAGTTGCTTTATGTAAGGGGCAGTCAAATGAAAAAGAGACAGACATAACAAAAATAAGTAGACTATTTATTAGTTCAAAAGTAAGCGCCACAACTGTTCACACATTTATCCCATTGTGGGACAAGACAGTCAGTGCCTTCATGCTGGTCCCGGTGGAGGTTCGAGTCCTCCCTCGGGCATGGCTGTGTGTGTTTGTTCTTAGGATAATTTAGGTTAAGCAGTGTGTAGGCTCAGGGACTGATGACCTTAACAGTTAAGTCCCATACGATTTCACACACATTTCAACATTTTTGCCTTCATTGGAAATAGTTTGTGGTTGCCTACCAAATCATTATGTACCCAGGCGTGCACCTCTTCGCCCGAAGCAAATCGACGGTCACGAATTTCTTTCTTCGGGATTGCAAAAGTAGGTAAATCGCATGTGAAGAGATAGTGACTGTAAAGAGGATGTGTGAAGCTTCCCTGCTACATTTCCCCAACGAAGTCGAAACAAAACGCACGCCTGCTCCGATAAAGTCATGGTGCCATTCTTGTTTGATTCCAATGGTCCGCTACTCATGAATTAACGCACATCGGTACGTGGACACTTCGCAAAAATTAAGCGCTCCATTAAGTCCGAACGCTCAGGAATATTGATGGACTGTATCATTCTGTTGCAGAATAAAACCCGTCTATATGGTGCCAAGGTTTCTTCGACTACACTCCAGAAGTTTCGCTGGGAAGACCTTACACATTCCCCATACAGTTCCGATCTCTCCCCAAGCGATTTCCGTATTTTTGAAGCCCTGATGAATGACATTCGTGCTCATCAACTGTCTTTGGATGAAGAGGTGTACGCCTGGGTACAGCCATGGTTCCGTAGGCGACCGCAAACATTTTTACATGAAGGCATTGACCGTCTTGTCTGACAGTGTGATGAAAATATTAGCAGTTATGGCGATTACTTCTGCAATAATGAACAGTTTACTTACATTTTCCCATCTGCCTCATTTACATTTGACTGTCCATTATATACGGGGGGCGTTGAAAAAGTAATGCAATATGTTTCTTTTTCTCTAGCACTTTCGATTGAGAAATGCGCAATTTGTTGTAGGACATCGTGGAATATTCACTCTTCGAGCCCCGTAGTTTCACGAAGTTCCGATATATGGCGGCGCGATATCTGGCCTTCAAAATGGCGTCTGTAACGTGGGTGTGCTTCAAGCAAAGTGCCGTCATTGAGTTTATTTTGGTGGAAAATCAGAGTATTGCAGATTTTCATAGGCACTTGCAAATGTCTACGGAGATCTGGCAGCAAACAAAAGCACGGTGAGTCGCTGGGCGAGGCGTCTGTCATCATCGCAACAAGGTCGCGCAAACCTATCCGATCTCCCGTATGACGGTCGGCCGTGTACAGCTGTGACTCCTACAATGTTCGAACTTGTGGACACTCTCATTCGAGGTGATCGACGAGTCTCAATCAAACATCTTGCTGCCCCACAGGAAGCAGTACGTGGATAATGGGGAGGTTATTGATGCAGTAAGAGGTTCTTTGTATGATGAGTAGGGTCCTAAATAGGTGATTTCGATCCTTTGGCTGATTTTTAGCGGCAGAGATACCGCAGTGGCCAAAAAATGGACTCTCGTTTGGGAGGAAAAGATTTCACGTCCCCTTCGGACCATACAGATTTAGGTTTCCCGATGCTTCCGTGAATTATTTAAGACGTACTCCCAGATGGCGAAACTGAAAGAACTTGTCCGAATTCCTTCCGCAAATTGATTTGCGTTCTGTAGCATCATAGCTTATCAATACGCCGCTGCCTCGAAAATTCCTGCGGGCGCCGCAGTTGTCGCTTTGAACAGCGTCACCAATGCAGACTCTCTAGGCCGCCGACCAATGGAGTCCGCCAGGACAGTACTAAAATTGGCAGGCACCTGGACACCAGTCTTCTAGTCTACGTTACTTCCATGTCGCTAGTTGGTGCCAAACGTTACACCGAGTTGCTGATAGTTACGTCTACCGGCGAACATTCAGTGTGCTTAGATGCATTCTGTGCCTGGTATCTGCTTACAGCTAGCCGCGTCTGCCACAAGTTGTCAACAGTGTAACGGTTTACGAACTTCCAGTATGCTGTAATAATGTAGCAGTTCTTTCGTACAAGTTTGAATAAACTATATTTGTTTAAAGTGCACTTGTGTCAATAATCTTTTCCTTGCCTGTCTCGATTCCACGAAACTTAACGGTTACCGATTCATATCATAAGGACATAGTCTTCGAGAGGACGTAAAACAAAAATTTCTCGTACGGCCTTCCACTGAGTAATTTGACGTAGATGTCAATTTTTGCTACCCCTTCTCCATAATTCATAATATAAAATTTTCAGTTGTTTTGAACGGTAACCATATAGCTCCCCTTGTACTCGTTTTGAATTCCTTCTCTGTTTGTTTGCTGGCATGACATCGTCTTCGCTCAAATCTGAAATGTAACTGTCTCCTCTTTTGTAATCGCTTCCTAATACTGGCGCTGAATGACCAGTTGATGAGATGAATAGCGCATTCTACTGACAGTAGCTATAGATTCAGTTTGATGCTGTTTTTCTCTCTATTTCTGCTTTATTTGCACCAATACCGAACGCTAGTCTCTTCACGCAAGTGTATGTTTACAAAAACGATGGACACTGTATTTCCCTTGCAGGAAATTGCACTCGAGATAAAACTTGTCTACGGTGTAGCTGATGCAGTTGATAATGGCAGAGACCTAAAATAAGCAACACGTATCGTGCTCTTAAAGCATCCAGTAGCTTCACTTACGTGGAGCTCGTACTGGGATTGTACCCATCGTCTATTAAATGCGCTCATTCAGACTGATGTCAAACATCACATGTTCTCCTTAGGTCTCACTCAAAAACATGGAAACAAGGGTGGTCACAAATAATGTTACACAGTTCTAGATGTTGTAGATCGGATTTGATGCATCAAGTTTTACGTAGGTACGCATGTTCGGAAACGTCATCCGACGACGCTACAGAGCCTCAAAGTCGTAGGCGCCGGCGCCTGTAAATGAATCTATATACAGGGGGATTACGTGAAGATGTTACAACTTTCAAGGATAATAGAGAAGGATCAGTTTAAGGAAGGGGTCCCTGGTTCCGAAATGAACGAACCGTAAGTTACAAGCGAAAATAATTCTGATACCTCTGACTGTGCAATACATGTATCTGTACTGTTGTTGCTAACATCTACACATCTACATCTACGTGATTACTCTGCTATTCACAATAAAGTGCCTGGCAGAGGGTTCAATGAACCACCTTCATGCTGTCTCTCTTCCGTTCCACTCTCGAATGGCACGCGGGAAAAACGAGCACTTAAATTTTTCCGTGCGAGCCCTAATTTCTTTTATTTTATCGTGATGATCATTTCTCCCTATGTAGGTGGGTGCCAACAGAATGTTTTCGCAATCGGAGGAGAAAACTGGTGATTGAAATTTCATGAGAAGATCCCGTCGCAATGAAAAACTCTTTTGTTTTGGTGATTGCCACTCCATTTCACGTATCATGTGTGTGGCACTATCTCCCCTATTTCGCGATAATACAAAACTAGCTGCCCTTCTTTGCACTTTTTCGATGTCATGCGTCAGTCCCACCTGATGCGGATCCCACACCGCACAGCAGTACTCCAGAATAGGGCGGACAAGCGTAGTGTAAGCAGTCCCTTTGGGAGACCTGTTGCAACTTCTAAGTGTTCTGCCAATGAATCGCAGTCTTTGGTTTGCTCTACCCACAATATTATCTACGTGATCGTTCCAATTTAAGTTATTTGTAATTGTAATCCCTAAGTATTTAGTTGAATTTACAGCTCTCAGATTTGTGTGACTTATCGCGTAATCGAAATTTAGCTGATTTCTTTTAGTACTCATGTGAATAACTCCGCACTTTTCTTTATTCAGGGTCAATTGCCACTTTTTGCACCATACAGATATCTTATCTAAATCATTTTGCAAACAATTTAGGATAGGAAACTTTCAGAGGTGGTAGTAAGGATCACGACAAGGGAAACTGTCAAGTAAACATGGGATCTAAAATGCATACCTGAGGAGCTATGAGCTCATCTTCGCTATTATGAAACACATCTCCTCTACTGAACGAGTACTTGTAGTCCTTAAAGTATGCCTTATAGAGCCCATGTTTAATGGACATCTTTTCTTGTCTTGGTCCATACTACCACCACAGAAAGTTGCCCGCTCTACATTCTTAGCAACAGCAGTAACGGTAAATGCATTCCAGTGTCAGAGCTACCAGAACGATTTTTGCTTATAACTTTCGACTCGTTCAAGTTACCTTTCATTAGGAACGTGGGTGCACTCAGCGACTATGATATGACTTTGAGATGATAGAGCACAGCAGTCAGCCTTTTTTTCCTTCAGGTTTTATTAGGCAAATATAGATTTTGTCTAGTGCCTAGCGCACTGTTTCATGATATCACTGAATTTCCTAGTATGTCAGTCCCTAGTTGTTCTTGCTTCTGTCACAGTTCGTTCAAGGCAACAGAGGGCTGATGTATTAGGACATGCATTGACACCACGAAATAGTGCGTTAATAATGGCTAGACACTAACCGAAATATAGATTTGCCAAATAAAACCTGAAAGAAAAGGACGACTGATTGCTATGCTTTATCATTTGAAAGGAATTTCGACTCATTCGTTTCTGGTAGAGGGACCATTACTCCAAATCGATACATTGCTCCTGCTCCATCATCCTCGAAAATTTGTAATATCTTCACGAAATCCTCCTGTATATACACACATTTACAGACGCCGGAGCCTATAACTTTGACGCTCTGTAGCGTCGTTGGATGACGTTTCCGGACTTGAACTGCTAAGTCCCCCTGTACAACCTCTAGTAGTGTGCTACAAGAATAGTGAAACACCCTGTATGTGGCAGTATAGAAAGTGGTTCGGTGCAGCAGGGGCTAAGTGCCAGACAGTGGTCTCAATCGCCGGTCGCTTCTAGAAGTTATTCTTCAGTTATCGCTTTTTTCACCTCTATTATTTTTAATAGGAAAGTCCCATATGCATGTCCGCAGCTCAGTGGTCAGCTTCTCTGGCTGCTATGCTGACGATCCGAGTCCAATTTTCGGTCCTGCTAGGGATTTTCCCTTGGAGGAAGGACTGAAACGTCATGATCTCGGTATAGTGATGATAATTAAGGATCTACTTGAATTAGAAATAGCAGAGACATGTTCCAGAAAGCAGACCACGACCGGGAAAGCATTCTGCTGAGGCCGTACCCCCCACTGCCGGTCCAAATCGCGCCATTGGCAGAGAACGAGGTGGCGGCCGGTCGGTTCCGATTGGTCCGTTTGAGCCAAAACGCGGAACAGAGAGAGAGACAGAGGTGAAATTGCTAGGTGCGCAATGTTCAGCGCTCATGTTCAACTGTAGATCCGCAGTTAATTGACCGTGTGTCTTTTCAAAGGCTGAACATCTATATCTACATGGATACTCTGCAAATCACATTTAAGTGCCTGGCAGAGGGTTCATCGGACCACCTTCACAGTTCTCTATTATTCCAATCTCGTATAGCGCGCGGAAGAATGAACACCTATATCTTTCCGTACGAGGTCTGATTTCCCTTATTTTATCGTTCCTCCCTTCGTAGGTCGGTTACAACAAAATATTTTCGCATTCGGAGGAGAAAGTTGGTGATTGGAATTTCGTGAGAAGTTTCCGTCGCAACGAAAATCGCCATTCTTTTAATGATGTTCAGCCCAAATCCTGTATCATTTCTGTGACACTCTCTCCCATATTTCGCGGTAATACAAAACGTGCTACCTTTCTTTGAACTTTTTCGATCTACTCCGTCAGTCCAGTCTGGTAAGGATCCCACATCGCGCAGCAGTATTCTAAAAGAGGACGGACAAGCGTGGTGTGGGCAGTCTCCTTAGAAGGTCTGTTACATTTTCTAAGCGTCCTGCCAATAAAACGCAGTCTTTGGTTAGCCTTCCGCACAGCATTTTCTATGTGTTCCTTCCAATTTAAGTTGTTCGTAATTGTAATACCTAGGTATTATTTACGGCTTTTAGATTAGATTGATTTACCGTGTAACCGAAGTTTAACGAGTTCCTTTTAGCACTCATGTGGATGACTTCACACGTTTCGTTATTTGGGGTCAACTATCACTTTTCGCACCATTCAGATACAAAAAATGTCAGGATTTGTGTCCATGGGGTGAATGCTAACAGAAATATCAATCACCTGCAGCGCTGTAAAGTACGAACTTTGAGAGTAGCACTCCATGCGTGGAAAAGAGATATGTCGACGCTTACCCGAGGCAGACGATGAGCGACAAGGAGTTGACGTCCCAACGTTCTGACTGAGAACTGTGTCTGAATATAAAAGACATGGGTTTTTAAACAACGGTGGCGGCGCACTATTTCTCCATTCCTGTAGTCGGCCCACAAATCTGGCGGCACTTACAGGTTTTGGCCGATCTGATGAGTGGCTCTGCAGCTCCAGGGAGCCTGTGGCCAACCACATTCAGATTCCTTCTTTTTTCCATTTCGGTTGGTGGGATTTTTTCTGGCCCTTGCGTTAGCAAACTCCAAGTTTGGTAGCAACAGCATTGAAACGGAATCTAAACGTCACTGCTCTTCCTGTTATGGCTATAAACAACAGTGGTTTACTTGGCTTGGCCCAACCGGGGCCTCTCGTGAGTGGAGACCGCTGATGTAGCACTGTAACCAGAGTAAACCCCCTGACGTTTGCGGTTCTCAGGGGCACGTATCAAGCTTGCTCCGTCTACTAAGACGAGCCTTTTTGTGACCATTTTCTACTGTGACGCCTTACAACAAAGTCTAGGCGGTGGATGGAGTTACCAGTTGATTCTCTGACAGTTGCCCAGAGAGTCTGCAATTCGCAAGGCTCTAGCGTTACTGTTTACCTGCTGTAACCTAACACTAACATGTTTGCCTGCTCTCTGCATTTAGTCTCTTATTTCCTGTCTTGGCGTGCCTTCGCTGGGTTCCATCACCTTTAAGCTTAACAATGTTAAGTCAGTATATCGTCAATATGTGACAACAAGAAATCCACAGTTCATATTTTCTTTAGAGCAAAATGGAATTCGTTATCTTCTAATTACACTTGAACAATCCGCTTCATTCATTAGACAACACCTCTAGCAAGGCAGTGTCCGCTCGTTCTGTCAGGCGGCCTTTTCCTACGAAACTCACTAAACAGCAACACCAGTCTTGAAAACGTTGGTAACGATGCCTGAGCACGGGAACGCCCTTGCAAACGCTTTCTGAATTTTCCGCACAGAGACGATTACTGTATTGATCACTGAATACCGCTTCCGAAATACCCAATGCCACATCATCTTCACCTCAGATGGCAGACGACTTCTCGATCCTACAAGAGCTGCTGGTCAATTTGTCCACCTCACGAGCTCCAAACCGTTCCACGAGACTGTTTTAACATTCAGGCCTTTCAGCCAATCAAAATCAGGAGCAGAATGAAGACATCCTCACTGGCCATTGCGTGCTTCTGCTTGCAGCGCTTATGTAAGGTGCTGTCCCTGACAGCATATGAAAAACCTTTTCTATAGTGGATGTTGGAAACACCGTCCGTCGTAAGGAAGTCACCATCCCTGTAAGCTCGCAATGTAGGTTATGGCCACAACCCGTTTAGGGGGATTTGGGAGACTGGACCATCAGCTCCAGCTGAAGAACAACTCCCTCCACCCCTCCCCCCACCCCCCTCCTCACCTTCAGCTGGATACCGGCCCAGGCGGTTATTCTAGCGAACAGGGTTATCACGCAACAGCGGCTGAGAAATGATATGTTAGATGGTGTCATTTTCCACGGCCACATCGTTAATCAAAGGATAGCTCCTGAAGCTAGCAAGTTATCTATCGTTTGGGTGTGCCTGTCGACGACTCAACACTTCTGCTTTTCGGTGCGTGGTCTCCTTTAATACAAAAGTAATTACATTTTACAAGGCTAATTGCAGGCAGCAGAAATGTTTCTGCAGTAATGCTAGTGTGACGAAATACAACTGAAATGCCTTCAACACAGAGAAAAGTGGTTATTTCATTTATTATTGTAAACTGCTATTTTTGATTGTGGAAAGTGGCTAAAAGAGTCACAGTTCAAAGAAAAACAAAAGTATTAGTCCTTCATTGGAATGGTCACATTGCCATAGTTCGTGATTAATTAAAGTTTTGGGATCTTCCGAGATTTACAGAATAAAGCAGAAAAACAAAATTCTGCTTGCTTGCTTAATTTTTTAGTACAGTCAAGTAGAGAAACTTCAAGGAAGACCATGTTAATGACCTTGAGTGACTGTATAAAAAAAACACTCAAATTTTGTCCTTTCAGCAGTGGCGACCATGATTTTTAGCAAATAATACGTTTTTTTCAGATGATCAGATCGAAGGGTAAGGTTGAACTATTTCTTGTTCCACTATTAAATACAAGCATTATTGTTTAGTGGCTGTCTGGAAGTTTTTAAACTAGTGAATGAGGTAAGACGTACTGCATATGTTAAAAGAGTTTAGAAAAAACGATTTTAAGACCCAA
This sequence comes from Schistocerca serialis cubense, assembly GCF_023864345.2. Taxonomy (NCBI): domain Eukaryota; kingdom Metazoa; phylum Arthropoda; class Insecta; order Orthoptera; family Acrididae; genus Schistocerca; species Schistocerca serialis. The sequence continues at coordinate 632,555,847 of NC_064641.1, read as the reverse complement.
TAAACACTTCCCATACCCTAATAATAATCCAAACAGTTTAGGTCATGATTAAACGTACTGTAAATTGCAAACCACTAAAACTTTATTAGAAATCATCTATTTCAATTAAATTATAGATTCAGGAATCCAAATCGCTGCTATGTTTGAAGTATTTACTGTTTTGTTATCTGGTTTGTGATAGAAGTGCAATTTTCTAGCTGCCTGCGAATAGTATATGATTTCATTAACCTTTGTTTCTGTGGTTATGTATAACTACAATATGGGGTGGGTATACAATAATACTTACTTCTAGCTGTTTTTGACGTCCATAAAATATCGATTGGTGCTGTCACTGTCTAATGATTTGATTGTTATGTCTTATCGGTGGCGTGATTATATAACTATGGCAGCTATACTGCCATATCTCGATCGTTAATGTTGTTGTAGATGAGATTTTTGTTGGGTATGACCTTTTTTCTGTATACTGGTTTTTGTTCTTTTGACAGCTTTGTTTGATTTGTCACCAGTGCTGTTGTCTGGTTACAGTTTTGTTTTAATTTCCAAATCTATGAGTTTCTATGTATTAGTGGTTTGACCTTTGCTGTTAATTTTATCTTTGCTTGTAAAATCTATATTTAGGATGTTAATGTAAATTTCAGTATGATATTTGTGATTAAGATCAGTTTCTTCATTTTATATGTTCTGTGGGTAGTTATATGTGCGGATTTAAATTTCTATTTCTTCAAAGATTTTCATAGTTAGTTCCTTCACTTTTATGTGTAAAATGTACATTGGTGTACCTATCTGGTATACTTTGTGGTTTTTTGTTTTCATTTTACTGAAGAGAGTGGACGGATTTGTATCGCTATTTGTGGTGTGTTCTGGATATCTCATTCCAAATTTTCTTCTTGTTTGTCCCAAATAAGACGTATCACAGACTTGACATTTTATTTTGGAAATGCCTGAATTTCTGAGGACTGGTAATTTTATTTTTCCTGAATGAATTTGCGTTTTTAAATTAGTCTACGTTTGCTTCGGTAGGCTAATCTTACTCCTGTACTTTTCAGTAATGCGTTTAATTTGTCGGATTGTTTCCCATACGTTACGGTGTGCAGTTCTGGTGTGTTTTTTTATAAAGCTGAGTGATTATGTTTGGGTTATAGTCATTTTGTTGTGCTATGTACTGTACAATCGCTAGTTCATTCTGTATCACAGTTTGTTCTAGTGGTAGGTTGGTTAATCTGTCGATCATTGTGAGGAAATATGCGTATTTATGTGGTTTAGTGTGACATGATTGTGCACTGATGAAGTCATCTGTCATTGCGGATTTTCTGAAAATTTCGAAGCTGTGTGTGATGTTAATATTTTTGGTTGTTACATCTAGAAAATGTATCGCTTTATTAGTCTTTGACGTCACTAGGAACTTCATTTTTGATACAGTTCGTTCAGTGTTGTGTATTGTTCAACTTCTGTGTTGGTTCCGTCTATTAAAGGCAAAGTCCAACAACAAATCTAAAGGTGTGTGCAATTCTTTTGACAAGTGGGATTGCGATCTGAAAAACTTTTCTTCTAATTTGTTTAAGAAGATGTCTGCTATGGTGCTTGCAGTTCTGCAGTCCATGGTAACAAAATCCTCTCGTTTACAGATTTCGTTACTGCATTGGGGGGTGGGGGGTAATTTTGTGCTAATATTAATTTTAGCATTCCAAGAACGTAATATATGCCGATGATAGATGTTCTTCTCTATTGGAGTAGGTTATGCTCTATGGCCCATTTGCTGGAATTTTCATATCTTATTATTTTTGGCCAGAATTCGTTGAACTTCTGAGTGTGAATTATTTGTTATATGTGTAACATTTTGTAAGCAAGTTGTTCTATTTTTAACTGTATGCGGTTGACTACAGGACGTATAGCTAGTAGAAAATTCTTTTTTGATCTTTGATTAGCCATGTAATTTAGGTGTCTTTGGGGTCATAAATACATTCGTCCTTTTCTCATAATCAGTAAGTACTGTCTTGCAAGATCTGATGATCTTGTTAGTCTGTGCTGCAAATGTATTGGTAGAGTCCCTTTTGATTTTTGTGATATTGTTAGGTGTATAGAAGTCATTTATTTTGGTCTTTTGGTTTCTTATGCAGAGGTACTGAGCGTTTAGTATTACATGAATGAAACTTGTTCACGCGAGTGAAAAAGACGCGACACGGCACTCGGGAGCTAAAGCCTTGTTCACAAAAATAGCAAAAGCAGTCGCGTTAGTTCGATTTTCTGGTGAAAAATGGAAGTTGAAATAAAAACTTAAAATCCAGCTTAAATTAGCGAAATGAAATTTTATTTTACATGTTGATACGTTATACACAAAATAATACGTTAAAAATGCCGCATTTTGCTGAATGAGGGTCCTGTAGTTCATCAGTATTACAGACCCTGCACGACCTTAAATACTCTGAGTGGGATCACCCACTCCGTGACTTTTGGCATCTCAGTTTATATTTTCTCGGGCAGTTGGAGATAGCATCGAGTTTGTATTCAACTGGACCACTTTTGAACAGTTCGACGTGTCGACCGGCGATACTGTGACGTGGATCAGCAGGTCGCTTCGACCTAACAAGTGGTCGGCAACTGTCTCGCCGCTCACTGATGGATTTGCGGGAACCGGATTTAGAGTATCGATTATTAACCTGTGGCGGCGAGGTACGTCACGCGGCGGGGTCGGGGCAGCAGGTCGATAGTGGCACGGCGCGCCACGGCGCTCCAGGTCGCAGCAGGTAGCGAGCGTCGGGCCGGCGTCGCGACCGGCGCGCCATCCATTATTCAGGCGTGCGGCCATTCAGGCTCTGGCCTGGGACGGGACGGCGGAATGCACAGAGCCAGCAGCGGCCACCAGAGCCGCCGGCCGGAGAGCGCCGGCCACACCACACCGGGCTCTGGAGGCCCATTGTGCTCGCAGCAGCATCCATTCGACCACACCGCCGCCACGACCGCTGTCTCGCCGTGTTTCCGCCCGCACTGGCTCTCGGGCCAGCTGGTGGTCACGTGGTACGGTGGTAACGCGTCCCGCGGGTGACTAGGAATGGTACGGTTCTCGGCGGGGTGTCGAGGCGGTTGGCTTTCCCCGAGCCTTGCAAAGACGTACGATGTACGCAAAGACCACATAGTATCTACACTGCACAACATAGAAGGTCACTTCCTTGAAATCCAGTGATTGTCGGCCATTACGGCGCTTCAGGAACTCGGGTGGTAGTCTCTGGAGGAAAGGTGGCGTTCTTTTCGTGAATCGCTACTGAGGAAATTTAGAGAACCAGCATTTGAGGGTGACTGCAGGAAATTTAGAGAACCAGCATTTGAGGCTGACTGCAGTACGTTGTCCTCGATGATGAGTGTTCATCGGAGGTGAGGGTATCATCTGGAGTGCCCCAGGGAAGTATCTACATAAATGATCTTTTGGATAGGGTGGATAGCAATGTGCGGCTGTTTGCTGATGATGCTGTGGTGTACGGGAAGGTGTCGTCGTTGAGTGACTGTCGGAGGATAGAAGATGACTTGGACAGGATTTGTGATTGGTGTACAGAATGGTAGCTAACTCTAAATAAAGATAAATGTAAATCAATGCAGATGAATAGGATAAAGAGTACCGTAATGTTTGAATACTCCATTAGTAGTGTAGCGCTTGACACAGTCACGTTGATTAAATATTTGGGCGTAACATTGCAGAGCTATATGAAGTGGGACAAGCATGTAATGGCAGTTTTGGGGAAGGCGGATAGTCGTCTTCGGATCATTGGTAGAATTTTGGGAAGATGTGGTTCACCTGTAAAGGAGACCGCTTATAAAACACTAATACGACCTATTCTTGAGTACTGCTCGAGCGTTTGGGATCCCTATAAGGTCGGATTGAGGGAGGACATAGAAGCAATTCACAGGCGGGCTGCTAGATTTGTTACTGGTAGGTTTCATCATCACGCGAGTGTTACGGAAATGCTTCAGGAACTCGGGTGGGAGTCTCTGAAGGAAAGGTGGCGTTCTTTTCGTGAATCGCTACTGAGGAAATTTAGAGAACCAGCATTTGAGGCTGACTGCAGTAAAATTTTACTGCCGCCAATTTATATTTCGCGGAAATACCCCAAAGATAAGAGAGATTAGGGCTCATACAGAGGCATATAGGCAGTCATTTTTCCCTCGTTTTGTTTGGGAGTGGAACAGGGAAAGAAGATGCTAGTTGTGGTACGAGGTACCCTCCGCCACGCACCGTATGATGGATTGCGGAGTATGTATTGAGATGTAGATGTAGATGAAGTTTGAAATTTAGCTCATGAGTGCCTACAAGTGCCCTCTGTAGTGATGGAGAAGCGTGGTGCCATGTGACATCACCCTCGAGCTCGGTGGCACTGTAAACAACAAGATGTTGACAAAATTGAACAAAAGGCCAGACCTCAGGGGTTCATGTGGGTTAATAACATCAAATTGTCACCATATTGTATCCACACTACTGCCCAACGCTACTTTGGAAGTCTCCCACGATGGGAAGGTCGTCACGCTCCCACGTATAATTTCATCCCTTCGTTTGACACCTCTGCTATAGGGGTCGGAGCCGTGGCTCCCAGTCTTGAAATCACCGGTTTTCCTATGAGTGGTCGAGGAAAACATTTTAAATATATGGCCTCCCAGAATCGAAACGCAAACACCCCAGGGGCGTCAAGGAACGTGAGTGAAGCCACCTCTTCCCTAAGGACGTTGATTTTCACACATTTCGCTGTTGGAAATGACAGTTTCTGGTGTGATGTGTAACAGGACAACTTTCTGGACAAATTTTGACCTTGTTGGCACTCCCCTTCCCGGACGATTTATCCTGTTTCTGAGAACGTTGTGAGGCTAAAACCCCACTGAACGTGTTCTCACGTGTTTGGAGTGCTGCGTGAACGAGGGTTTTGCTTCGGTATACAGGGTCGAATCACTAGGGACAGTTCAAAACCGTTCGAACGTCATACGAAGCAGAAAAGGATGTTTATGTTGTTTTATCGCCCCCTGTTAGAGCTCTCATCTCACGTGTGCGTGGAGAAGTGCGACACTGACACGCACACGAAAAAAAAAAAAGAGTTCAGATGTGTGTGGATTCCTAAGGGACCAAACTGCTGAGGTCATCGGTCCCTAGACTTACACACTACTTAAACTAACTTATGCTAAGTACAACACACACACACACGCGCCCGAGGGAGTACTCGAACCTCCGCCGTGAGGGGCCGCGCAATTAGTGACATGGCGCCTCCAACCACGCGGCCATTCCGCACGGCGAAATGGCAAATAGTCCATCTAAGACCACCCCAGTTCCGCAGTACCCCTGACGCCAACAATCACTTTTCTGGACACTTCGCAAATACCCCTCCACAGAGATACTCATTCAGCGATGTTCATCCGCAGGCGGGATAGGCATCCCGCGCCACACTAGCGCTTGCTGGACACATGGGAAATCAGAGGGCTGGTGAAATGTTTGGCCATACGGCCGGCGGGGAGAGAGCGACAGATGGATGTCTCTGTACAGAGATACTCTTAAAGTGCTCAACCAAGGTGCTTAAATGGCACAGTGGGTGTCACCAAACTAGAGTCCTCAGAGCGACACTTTCTCGTTACATTCAAGTGCGTTGCAATGTTGCATGTCCACATGTACACAGCACAGGAGAGCGCGAAAGAGGATGAAAAAGCATGAACACCCTACTGTGCTTCGGATCACGTTCAGACTTCGTGGAATGGTTTTGAACGGTCTCTGTATACAAAATCAAAACAGTCTCAAGGGGGTAAATCAAGTTCACTGAGGTTGGAGCCCCCAGATATCCTTACGAAAGTGTTGAATCGTCCGGGAGGTGGTGTCAGCAGTGGCAAAATTGGTCAAGAACGCCGTCGTCCTGTTGTACATCGCACTGCAGACTGTCGTTTTCGAGCATGAAATGTGTGAAAATGGATGGCCTTAGGGTAGTGGTGGTTTCATTGACGCCTTTTATATCACCTCGTCAATCTTTTTTGTGTCAGTTCTGAGCGCAGAGGTGTCAAACGAGGGGATGAGATGTGGGTAAAGGGAGGGGGATGATGAGTTTCTCATCGTGTGACACATCGATACTGGCGTTGGGCAGAACTTCGGTGAAATTTAGTGCCAATGTGATATCATTAACGCACTTTGCAGCTGACGAATTTACGAGTTCTGGCCTTTTAGTCGCATGTGTCGACTCTTGGTGTTTGAAGTGCTGACAAGCTTGAGGATGGCATCGCACGCCGCCACGCTCTTGTACCATTACAGAGAAAGGTAGTAGGCACCTCTCAGCCACATTTAAAATTTCTGCGTCGGTATGAGACACAATTACGGTGTTTCAAAAATGGATCGTTTAAGTTTGTTGTACAGTCTTTATTACTAAACGGCTAACATTAGGTACAGTATCGTTTGCAAGCTGCCTATCTAACGACTTGCAGGGTAACAGACGTTTCATTTTCAATATTTCATACAGCTATTGACCGAAATTAACAATTCAGAATACTGTCATAATCTACTTTTTAACAGCTATAATATTTTGTTAAAGGTTTCATGCAGCAGGTCAAGTATTACAGTTAGAAACTGAATACGTCTCTACAGGAGGCATAACTCACGGCGCGCATATTACACGGGCTGTATTCATCCAGTACTTGAGAATGAGAGCACTTAGCGATTTCTAACGAATTTGACACACAGTTTCAATCTCTTACGAAACATTTTGTCACTGACACCCTCCGAGAAAGTTGATGAATGGAGACAGTTTATCGCTTATTTCATTTTCGCTGTTCATGCAGTAAAACATCAGCTTCAGGCATGATGCTTAAATTTATTACTTCTTTACTAAAACTCTATTCACAACACATTTTGCACACACTATTCACGCCTAACGCTGAATGTACCGGAAAAATTATATCATTGTACGACACACAGTTCGGCGGACATGGCTTTTTAGTCATGGGAGTTCGATTATTTAAGGAGTCTGGGCTTGACTGGTATGGTTCTATATCTGCATCTGTGTTTCGCAAGGCACTTTACGGTGTGTGACGGAGTATACTTTCTCCTCTTTCCTGTTCCATCTACGAATGGTACGTGGGAAGAACAACTGCCGATGAACATCAGTATGACCTCAAATTTCTTTGACTTTCCTGTCGTCGTAATTTCACGAGAAACACGAGGTAGAAAATTATATGCATCCCGACTCTTTTCCAACGTACTCTCTCAGAACTTCGATAGTAAACCTCACCTTAATACAAAAAAACTTCTCTTGTTGTCTTGCCATAGCCGAAAACTCTCTCTCAATAACTAAAGAATCCCGTGACGAAACACGTGTTTCTTAGATGAATATTCCCTGTCTGTTTTATTAAGCCAGCATCATAAGTGTCCCATATTGACTGAAACACTAAAGAATCAATCTTACAAGTGTTTTGCAAGCCACTCGATTTGCGAGTGAAGTACGTTTCCTTTCTTCCAGTGAGCATCAGACAGGCATTTGCTTTCTTACCATTAATTTTACGTGATCATTTCACTAAAGGTCGCTCTTGGATGGCTACTCATATTTTACGGTACTTAGTGCTTCTAATGATTTTTGGCCAATAGCGTAATCTAAGTCATGAATCAGTTCACCTATTTAAGAGCAATGACCTACATTTATTTACGTTCAGAGTGAAGAGTCAATACCTGCACCAATGACAATCCTCTGCAGATCTTCCTACATTTTGCTACAGCCATCTGGCGCTGCATCTTTGTTACAGACAGGAGCACTGTCTGCAAACAGCCTCATGGAGTTTCTGACATTATGTGGCAGGTAACCTATACATTGTAAGCTGAAACCGCACTGCATAACACGTTCTTGTGGTACTCACGAGATTACTTCTGTTTCATTATGAACATGTTGAGTACTATCTGCTGGGAGTGCCGAGTACAGTCAGAAATATAGTAGCACAATGTGAGTACACACTTATTACAGCTCTCGATTTGCATGCGGTAGATGAAAAATTTGTGACATTAAGCTAGCATCGTAACATACTATTTCCCAGCCGTTCCCGTCTGCTCTTCCCGTGGCTACGGTATCCGCCGAGGTCGGTATTTTGGGGGAGCAGGTCGCCTCCAGCTTGGAGATGATGCGTCGACCTTTTCATAATCTTCCTAAGCTGTTATGACCGAAGTTCTCATGGCTAGTATAAAGACTTGTGGCTCAGCATTGTAGCCATTGTTTCCCAAGACTAAGTAAACAAATACAATCTCCTCAGATGTCTTGTTAAGTTTTGTATATTGGTGTTTGAATGCAACAGTTTATTTCAGTCTTATTTACATCAGAGAAACGTTTTCGAGAGCCCAAATTTCGACCTTCACATTTAATTTTGTATGTGGGAGTAATGTGGTGATCACTGCCGTGTTTGAACTTGAGCCATGAACCCGCGCATCCCGATTCCAGTACCTTAACCGTTGTGAACCAACCTTTCGATAACTTTGTTTATTTAATAACCTATGTATGGTCTAGAGAAATTTTTGTGGAGCTAAACACCATTTTAATACTTGATCACCTAACGAGGTGGCGTAGTGGTTAACACACTGGATTCACATTCGGGAGGACAACGGTTCAAACCCGCGCCGGCCATCCTGATTTAAGTCTCTGGTGATATCCCTGAATCGCTTCAGGCAAATACCGGGATGGTTTCTTTGAAATGGTACGGCCGTTTTCCTTCCCTAATCCTATGGGACCGATGACCTCGCTCTTTGGTCCTCTCCCCCAAATCAACCAACCAATAAGTGATCGTTTGTGTCTAGTATCAACAACTTTCTCCATTAGAATATCACATATTCGTGATCATACAACTTTTGGACAACAATGCTATTCAATTTATAGTGTGTGAAATTCTGTCCCGAACGAAGACCTAAATCCATGGAGAATTTTTTTCCGTTAAACATTTTTCTGTTTTTTAACAAAATGTTTGTGACAGCGTGTCTTCGATGTAACGACGCCAGTGGTCTTTCATTCGTTCTCTGCTTGTCCTGCCAGCAGCAGAAGGTAGAATAATGCGTTGCCCGCTCTTTCATTCTACGAATATGCGTGAGTTACGTTATTTTTACTTTCAAGTCTGGGACTTTCCTTTCATATTTCTGATATGGGCCTGAATCCAATCCCTATGATCCCTGCATCCATGGAGCTCTACCATATTATGTTAAGGGAGCCATATTAAATAACCATTTATGACCATGTAATCCTCCTTTGTTTCATAAATGTACTTCAAAGTGTGGTCGGCGACAATCCTGTGTTTTTGTCTAAATAAATCGTCACCATTCATAATAAAAAATTTCACCGACATCTTAAATAATTTTGCTTCCACACATATCTTTTTCTATCAACCCACATACAGCTTCTACCGACAGACCATTGCACATGCAGTATCGGAACATATTTAAAGAATGGAGTGGACAGAATGAGAGATGTACTGTACCATTAGCTTGGTGCGATTTCCGTTACGTTATGTACCTTCTCTGACACGCTTGTTCCGATTTGGATTATCCGTTGTGTAAAATCGTAAATTAAATTATTTGCTGGGCGATATTCGCTGTACAAAATCATTAATTATCTTATTTGTTGAGCTATATGCGCTGTGATATTAATCATTCAGTAAAACAAGCATGCTCGACAGATAATATGACGTAACTGGAGACGCACGTTCTCATCAAAATTTGCACATAAATCAACCCTTCTTGTTTTTCAGCGTACGTGCTCAGACGCTTTTGTTGGCAAAGGTACGCGTATCAAATTAAAACACACCCCGTTTCGTGTGGCGTCCTTGCTGAGTACAGTATTTTCAGACACTTTTCGTGTGACGATCCTGCTCAGGATCTTTTATGGTCAACAGTAGACGCCAGTGTTTATAAACTCTAACCAGGGACGGTTTAAGACCCAAGCGACGCAAACCGCCGCTTAGAGAGCTAAGCGCACCAGCACCGCCAAAACTGTGACTTCTATTCAGGACGGGTCACGATGGGTAGCGGCTGCTTTCGGCGCCTAGCTGTGAGGGGCTCCTAAATAGAGGATTGACATACAGTGTGTATCACAATAGCAGCGAAAACTGACACGAAAATGTACGAGGAAAGGGTGTGAGGAGGGTGGGTGCCAAATGATAAATCTCTTGTGTGGAAAAAAATGTTCTTGAATCAGCCAGTCTGTTTTTTTCCGTTTTCAATATTCTTTCATTCTTGCATATCTTTCTAACCCGGTTTCTCTTATAATTTCTCCAAGATATATGTAACTTATTAGACTTCTTATTTTAATAACCTTTACTATATGTAATAGATGGACATTTTACAGTTATCATAAACTTTGTTTTCTCAGAGAGTCAGTGACTGCATTTTGTAGATTCTCTGAACGATTTGCAAAATCATCCTTAAAAGTGAGACAGTTTACTTTAGTCTCTCTAGATATCCTTTCCAGACTTACTGAATTTTATCATTTTCGAGTCGTAAGTTCCTGATTCTTAATGTATTTCATAGTACTCAATTAAAGGCTCTTGGTGATAAGGTATTACTGTACATTACATCTGTTTTTAATTTAAAATTGTCACGATATTTCTGCCATGGGTCTGACTTTTCCGTTAGATATTGTATTCGCTAGTATATCGTAGATAATGAGTACTGACTTCGTTTCGTCAAATAATAATTACTATTGTTGTTACCATCTTCATTTTCACAATGTTTTTTATTTTCAAGAGTTACGCTGAATTCGATCTATTACAGGCCAATTCAAATGATTTTACAAATCTCTTCCCATGATCTCTCTACTTCGCTGTCATTATTGCTTCCAATAATGACGTCGAGTTCTCTTGATGTTGGTTGGTACTGAAAACTTGTGTTATGATACATGATGGCAATAATAATAATAATAATAATAATAATAATAATAATAATCATCATCATCACATAACTGCTCGCCAAACTGGAGAAGGAAACAGAAAACTATCACGAAACGTCATTCATTAAGAAATCTAACAAAGAAATTTTCAGCAAAATAGGAAAACTAGCGAAAACGATTAGAAAACGACGGGCACGACTTTTTGGTCAACTAAAGAGACCGAGCGAGGTGGCGCAGTGATTAGACACTGGACTCGCATTCGGGAGGACAACGGTTGAAATCCTGATTTAGGTTTTCCGTGATTTCCCTAAATCACTCCAGGTAAATGCCGGGATGGTTCCTCTGAAAGGGCACGGCCGACTTCCTTCCCCATCCTTCCCTAATCCGATGAGACCGATGACCTCGCTGTCTGGTCTGCTTCCCCAAAACAACCAACTAAAGAGAAGAGAGAGAAATTGGATGATTACAAAAGTTTTTGACTTTCTCGGTAGAAAACCAAAAACCGACGTGCTCTTGTTTGCAAGCACCAAATAAGAGACCCAGTCAACCTGAATCAATGCTGAAGATGCCTATGATAGAGGTCTCTGAGCCGTGTTGGTTCGTTCTATGTTTTTACATTCTTGCCTACTGGCACGATCCGCCTCTGTCTAGCCACCAAGTGGCGCCTACGTGGTCCCTTAGTAGAGTCTTTGGTTGTAGCTCGTCGGGCAGCTTGTTAAAGACATCGGCAGTCAGTCGGTCGCAGTCAGGGCGAGAGAGAGATAAGAGGCACATTTGACGTACCAGGGCTGTGGACGGAGATTACTAGCGCACGATTGTCTAAGAGGGCAGTGGTCGCGAAAGTCATGTTGGTGGACAATACCTGGGCCTAATGTCGACGCCGTTGATTTACCCTACATTAAGGAAGCATAGTTGCTGAGATCGGTGTTAGAGTGTTATTCATTTTCTAATACCGTTTTCTGCCCTTGCGGGTAAGGAAGTCGCTGCTTGATTTGCAGCATGTGTTCCCGTGTAGAAATTGCTCCTGCTACGTTGGATGACCTGGATTCTCCATCACTCTGTTTCAAGAACTGAGTTTACTTTTGGTGCCACTGTTTGATATTATTTGAATGCCACATTTGTGTGTTTTAAAATTTATTTTAGTTACAACTTGTTCAATGTCTACTTATTTGTCACCTGCGCCTGAAATTAAATATCATATGTTCTAGGACACCGCGTGTGTTAGTGACCACTGAGGTCAAAATTGAGTCTGATTTGTATTGGAAGTTGCTTCCCTGACTGATATAGCGACTACAAAATTGTCTCCAGCCGTGATAAGCAAACGCTAGCGACCCAGTGAATCTTGGCGGTTTTGCGTAGTTGACTTCCATAACTGAGGTGAGATTTTGCTCTTTCAGGAAAATTAATATTTATTGTTTCAAATATGATTAAGATGGCAGTTGTTTGAGTGGTAGACCTCAAGATTTGCCTTTTAACCTCTAAGCCACTTAAGTTATTGTGTCTGAGAGTTATATTTTGTTGTTAGATTAACAGGTTACTACACAGCAATTCTTATTGTAAAATTCTGTTTGTTACAAGTAAGGTTTGGTTGGGGCCATGATCAATTTGGGCTTCTTGTCTTGGTCTGAGCGTTTTCCTATGTTCTCTGATCACTATGTGTGATTTATATGTTTGCTTGTTTTCTCTCGACCTTCCGAGCTGTTCGTAGCGCTTGGAGGCGCTGCGCCGGTGTTTTATTTGTTACTCGTCGGTCCACCGGGCGTAGCCTGTCCCCGTTAGCTGTGTAAGTGCAGGCGGGCAGCACGCAGCTTCCACTCTCACCACAGCCTCTGGGACGTTACGACCTCCTGGTTTGCTACTGCATCCTTCACAAGTTGCGTTTCTATCTCGTAGCAATCGGGTGTCAATTTACCCAGTAGTGCCCGTTATCCTTCCATCTTATTCAAACCTGGCCTGCCAATCTGCTCCTTCTGTGGTTTCCCTATCTGGAGTTTGTTTTTTAACGTAATAGGTTTAATGTTGATGTGATGCTCAATTGTTAAATGGTATTTTAATGTTTTTCCACGCCAGTATCTTGAATATACCCAAGAGCCTTCCCTGATTGAGCAAATATATTTTCAAAACTATGTGATTCACTTTGTCCAGCTTTACTGAAAATTTATCTTTTTTATTTACTTATATCGAACTTATTTATGTGTGTTGATACATTTTTAATGTATGTTTGAGAAATGCACTATATTTATCGTGGTAAGATGGTTTGAAAGAATTCAGAAGAATCGTGTTTTGAAAGATAGCCTTTTCTGATTGATCAAATATGTTTTCCGGAGCCGGCCGCGGTGGTCGAGCGGTTCTAGGCGCTTCAGTCCGGAACCGCGCGACTGCTACGGTCGCAGGTTCGAATCCTGCCTCGGGCATGGATGTGGTGTGATGTCCTTAGGTTAGTTAGGTTTATGTAGTTATAAGTCTAGGGGGCTGATGACCTCAGATGTTAAGTCCCATAGTGCCCAGATCCATTTTTTGTTTCGTTTTCAGGATTGTGAGTTATCTTTGGCCAGTCTTATAAATAAGATTTACTTTCTATTTGTTTATATTTAACCTATTGGTGTTCTGTTTACCTGTAAACGTATACTGAAAAGTTGCAATTTTTATTAATGTGTATATGAACAATGCTCTGTATTTGTGGCAGTGAGGTGGAATAAGAGAATTCAGTGGAAATGTTTGACAGGTAGTTGAATTATAAAATTTATCTGTGCAATAAAATGTTATTGAACTAACTTGTGATAAACAGCCTGCCCGTTTCCATGCCGATTTAGTTGTTCCTTTATCCTGAGGCGTCCACTGACATTTCATATCTTCCACATACTATATATCGAGACAAACTTACAAGAATAATAACGATTCGCCTTGGACAGAGATGCACGAACAGACACATTTAATGAGAATGAAGGAATTTTGGACACAGAAGCAAAGCTCTCTGCTATACGGAGCAACTCTAAAAAGGTGCAAATAGGCTAAAAGAAATGAAAATAATCATAATTAATACAGTATCGTGTTACAGTTCCCCTCAAAACGAAAATTGTTTCCTTGAAAACCATAATTTAATTAAGAGGACAACTGCTATCTTAAGAAAAAATCCCATCTTTTCCTTTAAATTCTTCCGACCAAGATAAATGTAACGGGATATGGCTGTCACATCGCTGACATTAGCTTTTGCGGCTTGAGAAGAAGGAAAAAAATCTGGTGTTTTCAGTGGCATCCGTACAAGTGCGTGCGACACAGCTAGTTTTGCATACGGCAGGACGCGCAGCAGCGGCGCGAGATAAGCACGTGGATACCAGGAGAGAACAACAGCCAATCTGCACGCCAGTGTAAAAACCAGAGGGAAGGCCTCCGCTATCTGATGACGTGGCGTGGAGTGCCCGCGTCACGCATGACACGCGCCGGCTGTTCGGCTGCGCAGCCCACGCCGAGCTGCAACAGCAGTAGCGCCCTTCACGAGCCTAGCTCCACGTAGCGTCTATTTAACACACCCTATTTCCCTCTTTGTACCCACCTGTTTCTCTTTCTCTCTGGCTGTCCACTCATCCTCCCACCACTGTCTGTCTATCTACTCCTCCCCACTCTCTCTGTTTTTTCACCTCCTCCTTCCCCTTTCTTTACCCATTTCCTCGACCTCCGTCTATGAGTGTATCTTCACTCCCTCTAGACATATCCTCCCTCCCGTTCTCTCTTTCCATTTCAGCTTCCCCCTCTTGCTTTTCCACCTGACCACTACCCCTCCTATCCTCAATCGTAGCCTGCCGTGTCGGCCGTGCGGTCTAACGCACGGCTTTCTGGGCGGGAAGGAGCGCCTGGTCCCCGGCACGAACCCGCCCGGCGGATTTGTGTCGAGGTCCGGTGAACCGGCCAGTCTGTGGATGGTTTTTAGGCGGTTTTCCATCTGCCTTGGTGAATGCAAGCTGGTTCCCCTTGTTCCGCCTCAGCTACACTATGTGGGAGATTGCTGGCAAACAAGTTCTCCACTTACGCGTACACCACCATTATTCTACCACACAGACATAGGGATTACACACGTCTGGTGTGAGACGTTCCCTGGGGAGGTCCACCGGGGGCCGAATCGCACAATAACCCCGGGTTCGGTGTGGAGCGGCAGAGGGGTGAAGTGGACTGCGGTAGTCGTCGTGGGGTTGTGGACCACTGCGGCTGCAGCGGGGACTGAGCCCCTCTGTCGTTTCTAGGTCCCCATTTAACTTACATACATACATACCTACCCTCACTCTTCCATACCCTCCTTCATCCATCTCAATCTGTCCCCAGCCATGCTCATCAGCACATGTAGTTCCTGCTATACAGCAAATAAAACAGGGCGAGACTACTCTCACAACACACGTGTCGTGCAGGCAGGCTACATGTCGGATCTTGAAAACTGTTTATTGCACCTGACGTGTAGGCTGCGCTGCATAGCAGGTTCATTTGGCAAGCTAATACTGTTCCCATACAACATGCTATCGTGGAGGGCCGTCACTACCCAAGGGGATGGAGAAAAACATGTTTCTGTCCATATCTTTGCTCCTGTTGGATGTGGGACGTTACAAGCCCCACACTGCTGATATTCATGAGGTGTGTTGTTGCTGTGCCAAATTTGGTTGAATTCGAAGCAGGGGCATGGGAGGAGATTCCACACACACACACACACACACACACACACACACACACTGCTTTGCGTATATGTAACAGAAACAAATATCTCATGGTGTTTTATAATCACGTATATCTGGAGAACGAAAGACTCTATAGAAAAATCAAGTCAGATTCTGTATGTAGAGAGATTGTGAAACTCTGCAGAATTCATCCAAGAGATTTAGAGTCTCATAGAAAAATGGTTCATGTCGTCTTCTTGACTTCTAAAAGACATTCGATACAGCTGCATAGTGTGATTTAGTGAAGATAATACAATCTCACTGAGTTTCAGATCCGGTTCCTGACTGGATTCAGGACGTCCCCTAGCAGATAAAACTCAATACTTTACTGTTGATTGTAAGAAATCGACAGATCTAAATTTCGGCAGTACCCCAAGGGGGTGTTCGGTTTACAATATACAGAATGAACTCAACTATATAGACAGATTTCCAGAGGTTGTTAAGTGATTGCTTCCGAGTATTTTGATGCAAGGAACCCAAGGTCTTTGGCGGCCCATTATTGCATTTTGTTTGGACAATGATAGACTGCTCGTGGTGGTCCTAATCAGTTCACAGGTCGCTCACCAGACGTGATCCCAGTGGACTTCCTCTTCTAGGGGCAGGTGACAAGCCTGGGTTACGAAACTCTGGTCAGTACTCACATGGATCTGGTTGCTGCGAATGGTTAGCCTCAGAAGTAGCAAACCAAACTCTTGTGATTCTTGGGCTGGTAAAACAGATGGTGGAGCGTCCCTGCACAGTACGCCATGATCATGGTGGTTGCAAATTTGGACAACTGTAAGGGAACAGTTCAAATGGTTCAAATGGCTCTGAGTACTATGGGACTCAACTGCTGAGGTCATTAGTCCCCTAGAACTTAGAACTAGTTAAACCTAACTAACCTGAGGACATCACAAACATCCATGCCCGAGGCAGGATTCGAACCTGCGACCGTAGCGGTCTTGCGGTTCCAGACTGCAGCACCTTTAACCGCACGGCCACTTCGGCCGGCAAGGGAACAGTTCAACATTTGTTATATGCTACATTGCACTCTGACAGAACATATTGAACAAACTGTGAACCATATGTGTTTCGTCGTAGGACTGTTACATTGGTCCGTGTTGTGTTTTGTTTATTATACGTTGTTATTACATATTTACTTCTGTAGAGATACTTCCACAGAAATAAGGGCGATGCTATAACAAACCGCAGTAATGATAACATTATAATAACTGTGTAACGAGCCGCCGGAGACCGTGAGTCTCTTACACGAAAATACTCAGAAGGATAACTGACCAAACACTGAAAGTCTGTCACTGCAGCTCTGGTTCAATCCATAACAGCCTCCTCCATGAAGCCATTCGCAGCCGATGCTGTTGTTTACGAGAAGGTTGCAATGACAGAAACTATTGCGAAATGCAGGAAGACCTGCGGAGGATCAATCATTGATGCAGTGGTTGGCAGTCCCTTCTGGACGAAAATAAATGTAACGCGTTGCGTATAAATAGAGATAATAGTGTTCGATTAGGCTATTAGTGATTAAAAAAAAGAACGTGGAACACGGAGCGGTATCCGTCCTAAGCGACGTATAGCGAAGTCATCATATGAAAGTATTTGTGGGGAAGTCAGATTGCAGGATGAGACTCAGTGGAAGAATCTTAAGGAAAGGTAATTTATCAACGAATTAGTCATTAGTCTGGGAACCTTACCATGTTAGAATAGTGGAATAGATAGAGAAGATCGAGCGATGTGTGGCCTGTTTCGTTCAGTCAACATTAGAGCGTTATTATAGACATGCTCAGCAAATTCCAGTGGAAAAGGCTACAAGAGAGGCGTTGTTTATCACGTAAAGGCTTACCTTTGAAAGTTCGAGAGTGTACGCTCCAAAACGTTATCAGAAATACATTACTTTCTCAATAACGTCTAGCGAAATGACTAAGACGAGAAAATGTGAGAAACTTGAGCTCATACGGAGTTTTATTAACCTCCACGCACCATTCGCGAATAGAGCATGGAAGAGGTGAAATGATATTGGCGCCAGAAGTGTACTCTGCCACATACTTTTAGGTCAATTGCTCAGTATGGATGTAGATGTATTGTTACATTTAGTGTTATAAAACAAATGTTAAATTTTACGGCGCAGTAAACGAAAGAAACTCGAAAATGAGTCTATGTAAATCACGTAAGAGTAAATTTGGATTGAACATTCCCTGCAAGGGACTAGACCGTTAGAACTCGATCAAAAATTTGTAAAATCCTCCCGAACTGAAAAAAAGAACATAAATAGATCATGAGAGCTAATCAGCTACTGTGGAAGACATCTCTCGTACTGCAAGCCCTTTACTATTAGCAGAATGCAGTAAACAAACGAGTAAACAGACGAGAACACAATATTTTCTTTGTAACAGCGGAGCTTCTAATGCTTACTGTTACATGAGATCTGTATTTGTGAACCATAACTAAAAAAAGTGCTCAATATGGTGCTCGTTCGTAGTAAGGCACGCTTCTGTCTAACGTCTTGAGGAATCTCGTCGTCTCTGAAAAGCTCAAACTTGGTCACGTATGCGCTGCCAGGCATTGATGTTGCTTTTCTATAGCGTCTGCACATCATTGACGGCGCTTTCATACGCCAAAGATTTCAAGTTTCCGCACAACAAAAGATTAGCATCGGGCGAACGGTCTAGGTAACGTTGCGGACCTCCCAGACCAGGCCATTGTCCATTAAATGTCTGTGTGAGGTGTTCTCGGACATTTAGGGGGAAATGGGCTGCTACCCCGTCATGTAGCAGGACAGGCAAACCCATTGGTAGGAACTGACGATACCATGCACCAGTCAACTAGTTTGTTAGTGTGTAAGGTCCTATTAGTCTATCCAATAATTCCTGTCCATATATTAACTGAAAATCAGCGCTCATGCCTTGCTTCTTCAGCTGCGTGTCGATTTTCAACCTATACACGAGTTATCATGACAGTTCGGAGTAAAATGAGCCTCGTCTTTGAAAAGCACCTTGTTGTAAAAAGTGGATCTTCACCACATCTTTGCAACAACCACTGGAAAAATTGCATTCTGGCAGGCTGATCTTGTGGCCGAGTGGCTAGGAAGCGGTGCACAGTTGTTCGCCCGGTCTAGAGGATCACTGACCCCGATGGATACTCAAATTCTACGTACACTAGTGCCAGGATCTTCTTCCACTGATTGCAATACTCGCTCCTCCTCAACAGGAGTACGAAGGGTGCTTGGTTTGCCACGATCCGTCGCTGTTGTAGCTATGGAGGCAGTGATTGCCAGTCGCTGGAAAAACTGGATGAGTAATTATGCAGACGGTACCCTGCGTTCTGGACATTTTTTAGCAAACGGGACACGTGCTCTGCCGTTGCTTCCACTTGCCAGACCATAACAGAAGATCACATTGTGTGTGGAATAATAGGCTTCCGTCAAGCTAGTTAATGCAAAAATAAAATTACAAGGTAAAATAATTTCAACTTATCAAAACCTAAACTGTTACCACTAGAACGCTGCACTAACCCAGAACTGTGAATACGCCTTCAGTACCAGCGCTAACAGAGGTTTACTTACTTCTGTATTGATGAACAATAACAGAGGATTGTGTTCTCATGTACTGCGTACTGTAAGTAGTTCATAGTTACAAAGAGCTTGATGCAGAAGAAATGTGTTTCGCAGTAGCGTAGATGAAGAAGTGCCCATAGCTCTCAAGATAGGGGTAGTCAATATTTTTTACATAACACCAGTTTTTGTATCTCTGTTTGTAGCAAAATTTTCTAATCGCCCACCAGTCTGACGGTAACGGTGATTTATAAAGTAGAAAGTAGCCTTACGATATAAAATTTATGAAGTAGAATTGTAGCAGGTTCAAGCATATAACAATAATTACTAACCAAATATTTTACGTCAAAATTTTACGAAAATGTAATGAGAATGTCCTTAACCCCCAGCCGCCCACCGCCAACCAGGAAAACTGGAATGTCCACTAGTCGGCGATACGGACCGGGCAGACTACCACTGTCTTAAGATATTCATTTTAGAGCACATGTCTTGTTTTGGTCTACACTAGCACCTTTTTTTTAACATACTTTATAACATTCCATATGATTAGTCGATTTTGGAGACCAGTTCTGCAATACGACATAAATAAACGACACCACACAGTTATGAATTTCTCCTGTTGGACCGGAGAATGTATAAGGCCCTGTCTTGCTGTATTATCACCATCTCGACTCGACGCACGACGGATAACGTGCGAACGAGCACGCAGCCTAGGAGGTCCTCAACCGCATGAACGGCCACTTACAACTGGCGCCAAGCCAAACCTCTACTACAGCTGAAAAAGGTATGTTTTGTCCGAAGCAGCTATTCATCTCTGGTACAAAGAAAGAATAGTTCCAATTTCGTGACAGCAGGAGTCAAGCCAAGTGTCGAGTGAGCCGTGGTAAAAATAGCTGTTTTGAAGAGCGCGCCACAGCGCGTAGTGTGAAGCAGTCGTCCCCATTTCTGGTGGTGGCGCCGCTGTGGCAATCGCAGCTTTGGTGTCTCCCTCTGGTGGGAAATGGGAAAGGTTGCCTGTTCACGTACATTTAAGGGGGCTATGAGCTCGCTAGGCGGCGAGTCTGGGGTCAGTTGGTCAGCCGGGTCATTGTGGGGCAGTCAGTGTCTGTCGCCCGGAGTGCTACTATGTGTTAGGCCGCCAGTTTGCACGAGTTTGTTCAGGCAATGGTCATTGGCGGTTGAATCGATCGGTTGGTCGGTCGCGCACTGGGACACAAGATGACTTGTCCGTCGTGTGAGGTCGCCACGTCAGTCCAGTGGGCCGCGCCGTATAGCAAGAGGTAGTTGCTTCGCGGCCGACACGAGAGCAACAAGAGTCACCCCACGACGTCGGTCAGGCCGGTGCGAGCTGCGCCGCCGTGAGACGGGAGATCGACGCTCCTTTCTGCGTATGTTGAAGCGGCTGGCAGCGGATGGTTCGGGAGAGCGTTTTGGGGGTGCTGCGCCAGGTCTTCGCCAGAAATCGCTGTTTGCTAGAAGTTAAGTGACTGGAGATATGTTGTTTCATTTACTTGTTCTACTTGTTTTCTTGGTCAGTCTCTCGTCGCCAGCTTGCTCGTCTGTCTCCCGTCCGCATTTGTTAGGCAATTAGTGTCTGTCTGTCGGTGTGTCGTACGTTAATAACTGCCTCTCATGTTTGTCGGATTCGGTGTTAACGAATTTATTGCTTGAAGTGTAACGGCCGATTCCTGAAATATGTTTCTATCTTGCCTATCATCTTGAGAGGCGGTATATGTGTAATGTAGAGCATGTTTGGCCAACCTTGTATATTTTATGTAAGACTGCATTTCGTGGGTTTTTATTTAAATGGTAGTTTTAGTATATAAAGTAGCCACCCTTCCACCGTAAGAGTTTCTTTTTATGTTGCACCTTCGGTGGCAAGTAAATCTTTTAATGTTAGTGTTTTGTACCATTTCCATCCCTCCTACGGAGTGTATAGTTTATGTACTTGTGTGAGTCGTTAAAATTTTTAGTTTGTAGTAATCTGGTGTGTTGCAGATTAGCACCAGTGTAGTCTTTCAGAGGTTGTTGTGAGCGACCGTAATTACGGCCGTGTCAAAATGGAGCGGCAAGGTTCTCAGCCCGAAAGCTCATACAGTCAAAAATTGTTCTTTCTGCCTCTGAATAAATTGTAACTTGATATTTAGAGGGTGCTTTCTGAGTATAATTTTAAATCTGTTAAAAAAAAGGCCTTTAGGAATAAAATTACTATTTGTTGAAAGAAAATTGATTTGTGTCGATCAGTTACCCACTAGCACCTACTTCCACGCTCACATAGTGCGATTAAATGTGTTAATGTTCTTGACGAATCTCTAGTAATAAAAATAAATTCTTAAGAAAAAGTTTTGAAAGTAAATTCATGGTTCACCGAGGAAAATCAAAAGAGTATCAGAAGGCTCTTGCACGGAGGCCCCTTCGTTCAGCGGACAGCCAGTCTGCGAAGCGGCCACGAGTTTTCTGCCAAGTACTGATTCGTCTCTGGTACAAGGAAAGGGACCAGGCGCCACGGGAAGCCATTAGAGTTCCAGAAGGTTCTTAGCTGCCAGGTGCGTCGTTTAGCGAGCACGGTGTTTTCGCGGCGCCCACCGCTGCAGCCTTCACGTGAGGAAGTGTGGCGGCTATCGACCGGAAGCGGCGGTTGCCACCTCGCCTCACAGCCGCCTACCCACTGCCGCAGCCGCAGCCGTAAACAAGCTGTGGCGGGCCCCAGCTGGCGCCGCTGTCGGCAGCTGCTTTACGCGCCGACATGCGCTGCGTAAATCCTCTCCGGACACTCCGCCGACATCCTTTTTGTATCTCACAGCCGGATAAGAGTGTACACTTTACGGGACGTGATGTACCGTTTACGAGCGTCGAGGGAACGATCTTTCGTGGTAGTGAATCATACACTCCTCTTTCTTCTTTTTTTGTTCAGAGGCACCACCCTCTGGGCGCCGTCATTCGCGTGGAAGAGGATGGATCTCTTTAAAATGAGGGGTAGACTTTTGGCTGGCTTTCTGAAGAATATCTCGTGAGCTTGCCGACGTTCCTGAGCTCTTCTCAGTGCCAGAGGATCCTTACAGAAAATGGAAACTCTGCGGGACGTTATTAGGTACACTACTGGCCATTAAAATTGCTACAATGCAGATGATAAACGGGTATTCATTGGACGAATGTATTATACTACAACTGACATGTGATTACACTTTCACCTAACGCCATGCAATTTTTTCCTTTGGGGCTTCATCAAGGATCGTGTGTACGTGCCTCCGCTACTAGCAGACCTCCCTGAATTAAGAAACCGGATTGAAGCAGCTGTTGCTACAATCACTGAACACACACTTATCAACGTTTGGGAAGAACTCGGCAATAGACTTGATGTGTGCCGTGTGACAAAACGCTGCTCACATTGAACATTTATAAGGTTCTTCGTAAAACTGTTTGAGTTGCTCTTTCATTTGACATATCATTTATAACTGTAAGTATAATAAATAAATATTGTAAAGCGCTAAAACCCCGATATTGAAAAATGGTTCAAATGGCTCTGAGCACTATGGGACTCAACTGCTGAGGTCATTAGTCCCCTAGAACTTAGAAGTAGTTAAACCTAACTAACCTAAGGACATCACAAACATCCATGCCCGAGGCAGGATTCGAACCTGCGACCGTAGTTGTCTTGCGGTTCCAGACTGCAGCGCCTTTAACCGCACGGCCACTTCGGCCGGCCCCCGATATTCATCTATAATACTCTGTATAATCCATAAGATAGACTATAACCAAGAAGGAACATGGTCGATATGTGGTGTCATAAAAGCGTTGGGGTGTGGTAGGCAGGCACGATGTGGGGTTGTCCTCTTCGCTTTCACGGACAAATGAGTCGACGTCCTGCGTCTGGTGGGAACTGAGATCGTCCGTCCAGGAGCTGATGATTTGGTGTATTCATAATCTCCTTAAAGCGGTTGTGGTTGGAGCCTAGGAGGTTGTGTAGCCTAAAAGCTTGGCGTAAGGACTATCGAGCTTTCATGACGCTAGGTGTTTTTCACTAGCTGTTGGACATAAACATGAGCAAAGTCCCAGCAGGAGGCAGCTGTTTCCAGATGGGTGCTCTCAGCCCGTGATGAGAATTACGGATGTTAATACTCACATTCTTATTCTGAAGCTGATTGGCTTACAGGCCAGAATGTCTTAAACAATTTCGGGAGTTTCTGGGAACCAGCAGAGGCGAAGAATTGGGTGGAAACCCTCCCAGGTCTAGAGGCACATGGTGGGCACTCTGCGGTGGAGGCCGTGTTTGAAAGTGTTCCATACTTCTGAATTTTGTAGTCAAGAGTTTCATAGCGATCGATAACGTTATTCAGCCAGTACGAAAAACGTAGTAGAAAAATGCATTCATTTATGGAGATATAGAATTCAGATAACACATTTTCCAAACTTTTGGGAGAATGTTGTGGCGCAGTGAGTGTTCACATGATATTATATGGAATCGCAGAGACTTCATGTTGCTGGAGGTTGTGTTTCGTGGAATTGACCGATTTGGAGAGGTCTGTTTGAAACCAGTAAACTGCACTTATTTCCATGGGAACTTGAAGGGTGGTTTGTGTGCCTTTTAATATTTTGGCTTCACGCTGTTATCCAGTTTAGTCTTTGTGCAGACCATCGGCAGAAGTCGCAAGGGATCAGTTAGAGTCACTACTCGCCGTTGTCAGTGGACGTCTTCCAGCAATGTGGGCGGATCTCGAGTTCTTTCTCAGTGCACTTACATTTTTACCTCTGCATTTATCTTTG
Organism: Schistocerca serialis cubense; assembly: GCF_023864345.2. Classification (NCBI taxonomy): domain Eukaryota; kingdom Metazoa; phylum Arthropoda; class Insecta; order Orthoptera; family Acrididae; genus Schistocerca; species Schistocerca serialis. The sequence goes on along the minus strand of NC_064641.1, from coordinate 632,531,980 downwards.
GTGTTGAAGTGGTGACCAATTTAACGCTGTCCAATGGATCAAAGCGAGGCTAACAAATGTTACTGAGACATGTTGTTGTTCCTGCAGCTCTCAGCATTAGTCTTTCGTTGATGTAAGCCAATCTCTGTCTTCCTCTACAGTTTCTACACTCTGGAGCTCCCTCTACTCCATTGAACTTATTCCGTGATATCTCAACAGATTTCCTACCATCCTGTCTCTTTTTCTTGTCAGTGTTTCCTACATATTCCTTTCCTCGTCGAGTCTGCGGAGAACCTCGTCATTACTTACCTTACCAGTCCATCAAATTTCCAACATTATTCTGTAGCATCACATCTGAAATGCTTCGATTCTCTTCTTTTCCGGTTTTCCCATAATCGACATTTCACTATCAAACAATGCTGTGCTCCAAACATACATTCTCAGAAATTTCTTTCTCAAACTGAGGCCTATGTTTCATAATAGTAGACTTCTCATGGTCAGGAATTCGCTTTTTGCTATTGCTAGTCTACTTTTGATGTCCTCGTTGCTCCGTCTGCATGGGTTATTTTGCTGCCTAGATAGCAGAATTCCTTAGTTTTATCTACTTTGTGATCACCCATCCTGATGATAAGTTTCTCAGTGCTCTGATTTCTGCTGCTTCTCATTACTTTCGTCTTTCTCCGATTTACTCTCTTTTCATATTCTGTACTCATTAGCAGTTCATTCAATTCAGCAGATCCTGTAATCCTCCCTCACTTTCACTGGGGGATCAATGTCATCAGCAGATCTTATCTCAATTACTCCTTGAATTTTAATTCTATTCTTGAACCCTTCTTTTATTTCTGTCAATGCTTCTTCGATGTTAGATTGAACGGTAGGGCAAAAGAGTGCATCCCTGTCTTACACACTTTTTAATCCTATCACATGCTTCTTGGTCTTCCATTCATAGTGTTGCCTCTTGGCTCTTGTATATAGAGTATATGACCTGTATTACCCCTATTTTCTGAAAACGCCAAAAGCTTTTTTCACCTCGACAAATCTTACGAACATATCTTGATTTTTCTTCAGTCTTGCTTCCGTTTTTAACTACAATGTCCGAACTACATGGTCTACTTTGTGGACGCCTCTTCATTTCTGCATAACAACTGAAACCTAAACCATGTGATCAAAAGTATCCGGACACCTGGCTGAAAATGACTTACAAGTTCGTGGCGCCCTCCATCGGTAATGCTGGAATTCAATTTGGTGTTAGCCCACCCTTAGCCTTGGTGACAGCTTCCACTCTCGCAGGCATACGTTCAATAAGGTGCTGGAAGGTTTCTTGGGGAATGGCAGCCCATTCTTCACGGAGTGCTGCACTGAGGAGAGGTATCGATGTCTGTCGGTGAGGCCTGGCACAGAATCGGCGTTCCAAAACATCCCAAAGGTGTTCTATATGATTCAGGTGATGACTCTGTGCAGGCCAGACCATTACGGTGATCTTATTTTCGTGATACCACTCCGACACAGGCCGTGCATTATGCAGAGGTGCTCGATCGTGTTGAAAGATACAATCGTCATATCCGAAATGCTCTTCAACAGTGGGAAACAAGAAGGTGCTTAAAACATCAATGCAGGCCTGTGCTGTGATAGTGCCACGCAAAACCACAACCGGTGCAAGACTGCTCCATGAAAAACATGACCACACCATAACAACACTGTCTCCGAATTTTACTGTTGGCACTATACACGCTGGCAGATGACGTTCACCGGGCATTCGCCATAACCAAACTCTACCATCGGATCGCCACATTGTGTACAGTGATTCGTTACTCCACACAAAGTTTTTCCACTGTTCAATCATCCAATGTTTACGCTCCTTACACCGAGGCGTCGTTTGGCATTTACCGACGTGATGTACGCTTATGAGCAGTCGCTCGACCATGATATGCAAGTTTTCTCACCTCCCGCCTATCATAGCATTTACAGTAGATCCTGATGCAGTTTGGAATACCTGGATAGATGTCTACCTATTATAGATTACGAGCCTCTTCAACTGTCGGCGGTCTCTGTCAGTCAACAGACGAGGTCGACCTGTACGCTTTTGTGCTGTACGTGTCCCTTCACGTTTCCACTTCACTATCACCTCGGAAACAGTGGACCTAGGGATGTTTAGAAGTGTGGAAATCTCGCGGACAGACGTATGGCACAAGTGACACCCAATCAACTGACCACGTTCAAAGTCCGTGAGTTGCGCGGAGCGCCCCATTCTACTCTGTCACGACGTCTAATGACTACGGAGTTCGCTGATATGGAGTACCTGGTAGTAGGTGGCAGAACATTGCACGTCATTTGAAAAACGTATATTTTTGGATATGTTCGGATTCTTTTGATCACATAGTGTTTATAAATTTGAACCTGATTACTGTACTTATGTGCTAGTCTGCTGCTCCAATTTTTACGCTTCCACTTCCATTAACAAACTCACTATTCCGTGACGTTTAGAATGTGTCCTATCAACAGACCCTTCTTTCTTTCAAGATGTGCCATAACTTTCTTTCTCCGCCAAATCGATTCAGTTGCTCTTCATCATATTTTTTTACTACGTATCTGTATTTCAACGATCTTCTGTAGCACGACATTACGAAAGCTCCGATTATTTTCTTGTCTGAACAGCTTCTCGGTCACATTGCACTTTCGTAAAACGCTGCACTCCATGTCAATATTGTCTGTAAATATTTTATAATTCCTAAATTTATATTCAATGATTTACAAAAGCTTTTCATTGCTGTCGCTAGTCTGCAGTTTATATTCTCTCTACTTCGGACATCGTCAGTTATTTTTCTTTTCAAATAGTAAAATGCATCTACTACTTTTACTGTAGCATTTGCTAAACTAATTCACTCAGCATTTGCCTGGTTTTATCTGACTACATCCTTTTCCTATTGTTATGTTTTGTTGATACTCTTGTCATAAGCTCTTTTGAAGACAGTATCCATTTCGTCCAACTAATTTTGCAAGTCATTTTCCGCCTTTGCTAGAATTAAAATGTCATCCCCTGACTCAGTTTTCATTTCTTCTCCCAGAACTTTAACCCCGTTTACAAATTCCCACTTTGTCTCCTTTGTGCTTGCTGAAAGTACAGCTTGAAAACATCGAAAAGAAGCTACAAGTCTGCCTGACTCCCTTCTCAACTACCCCTTCCCTTTCATATTCTCAACTTCTCCTTCGACTCTTACAATTGTAATTAGGTTTCTATACAAATTTTAGATAACTTTTGGCTCCCTGTATTATATGCCTGCTGAATAGCGGATAGCGTATTCCAGCGGCAGCCATCAGTGTTAGGAACATTATTCAACCCATTTTTGGTATTACAAGTGGGGACAGAATACTAGATCATGCAAATATTTTTATTACGCTTATTAAGAGATGATGTAGCTTGGTGGGTTCACTGCGTAAGTACCAGACTGAGAATCGGCCACGAATCATTATAGGGTTTCCGCGGTCGCGTACTGCTTCTTTCATCTCCGGCAATGATTTGCTCGTGTTAGAAAAGAAACACGCTTTGCGGTTAAGAATTCACGTTCGATTGTAGTTTCGTTTATAATTAACTTGCCTATTCAATTCAGAGGGCAGCAAGGGCACAGCACTTCCAATAGCATTAAGCTTAGTAAGGCTCTACTGCGCTCAGCCCAACCTCCGAGCTTAGAACAACTTTTCCTTACTTTTTTATATCCACGTTAAGTTGTAGGTTCCTCCATAAACAGCTCGGCCACTCAGACCAAAGGTCAGAGGACTCTTTTTATAAAGATATGCGAAGCATCTGATACTTGGGGCGAGGTGCGGTGGGGCATGAACGCTGAATAACTAATGAAGCAGAAGGAGGAAAAACGAGGTTTTAACGTCCTGGCAACGACGAACTTGTTAGAGACAGTGGAATTTCTCAGAGAGGGAATGAAATCAGCATTGTCAACTTGCAACGAACCATCCGATTAGGGAAACCACACCAAATGTAATTCAGGGTGGCTGGACGGAGGAGTAAGCTCTGCTCTTTCTAAATGCGAATCCATTTTGGCAACACTGTGCCACTTCGTTCGGTGATAAAGTAGACTCATCGAGTGTTGATCCTCCCAGTTGTCTGCTCACAACCATTACAGCTGTGTGCATGAGTCACTGACGTCATTAAACAGGCGAATATGTAGGCATTATGTACAAAGGCATTCGTAGTTAGCTCTAGGCATCGCGTATGGTGTTGGATTGCATAGCAACGGTAGCTATTCGTCAGCGCAAGTAATTGCAGAAGACCGTGGTTCATAACTTATAGAAATAAACTCTAAGAAAGAAAAGCGACAACAAGTAATTACTCAAATGGGACGTAGGTCGGTAGATGTTACGTACAATACAAACAAATGATTACAATTTCAGAAAAATTTGATGATTTACTCAAGAGAAAGAGCTTCGCAAGTTGAACAAATAAATAACACGTTGGTCCACCTCTGGCCCTTATGCAAGCAGTTATTTGGCTTAACATTGATTGACGGGAGTTGTTGGATGTCCTCCCGAGGTACATAGTGTCAAATTATGTCCAATTGGCGAGTTAGACTGTCAATATATCGCGCAAGGTGAAGGGCCTTCCCATAATGCTTCAACCGCTCTCACAGTAAAAACGTTCGGAATCCCACGGCAGACAGTACCGAAATGAACTGACTGACTGCGACCGCATGCGAGGATAGCTCGATACCAGCACTTGAAACATTCAATATGAGCTACACCGAGCTACAGTACCGGTGACGAGTAGCTGTCAGTGGACTGCCCTATCATGCAGTTCCGCGTTGGGTGGAGGCTTTTCGATATGGACGCGCAGCAAAGACAGACTCGCCACGAAGTGGGCAACCCCGTACTGAGCCGACACCCCCGGGATAACAAGGCCGTCCAGCAGTGTTAGCGACGTCACACTAAGCGGCTCATAGCCGACGCAGCAGTCCACGGACACCTCCGTACAGACGCGCCTGATGCTAACGATCTTCTGTCCGTCATACAGAAAGAAGCGAACTATAATTCGAACCAAAGACCAAATTATATATATTCTTGTAAACAGCATAAAGGTTCATAACGAAATACCGATTACATATACGGGCAGGAATAAGTTTAATCGATTGAGGAACTTTGCCACTATTTTATAATTGTCAGAACACTATTTAGCTTTAAAACTCGCATACAGGTGGTGACAAATGCCAACTGACAGCAGGACTTAACATTTTCAAGCTATTACACTGAAAGTAAATTATCTTAAACACTGTCATACATAGCAAAACCCTCACATCTTTCGTTTACAATAAGGTAACAGGAGTTCGCTTTATCTCATAAAACACATGACTATTGTGAATTTACTCATATGTTCATGGTGACAGCAGTTTTCAAGAATTTTTACAAGTGTATCCCCAGTAATAAAGAATGGAAACAAAAGATAGATATCAAATATTCTCCTTTTAACATAGACATCACTGAACACAAGATTCTGTCTTGCACTGTGATACTAAGGGACTGCTCTTTCCTTTAAGAAAAGCCTGATAATTTGAAGTTCACTCTGCTATTGAAGATACACTTCTTGAAACAGTATTAAAAATGTTATGTAAGGTAAGGAAATGAAAAACAACCAAGTGCATTACATGTAAGAATGTGGGCAAAAGGCTGAGGCTCTCTTTACTTACCATTTTCAATCTCTCTACAGCTTTTCCACGTAGAAATCACCAACTGCAAGTCTCATTATTGCTGTCTGTTACTAACAAAGTGCTTTTCTATTTAGAAAACCTGACAATTTGATGTTCATTCTGGTACTGAAGATAAACACTTTTCAGAGGAGTTCTAGAACCTATTCCTGCCCGTATATGTAATCGGTATTTCGTTATGAACCTTTATGCTGTTTACAAGAATATATATATAATTTGGTCTTTGGTTCGAATTATAGTTCGCTCCTTTCTGTATGACGGACAGAAGGTCGTTAGCATAAGGCGCGTCTGCACGGAGGTGTCCGTGGACTGCTGCGTCGGCTATGGGCCGCTTAGTGTGACGTCACTAACACTGCTGGACGGCCTTGTTATCCCGGGGGTGTCGACTGAGCTGTCCGTGGCTGTCAGTGAACAGCGTTTAACAGAGAATCGATTTTGCATTGTACAGAAATTAATGGCACAGGCGAATATGCCGAGAGCAGCAGTACTCAGTATTTACGACAGAACTCGGAGACGCGCAGGAAGTATCACAGTGAGAACCGCAACAGTTAACAGGGATGCACTGCTGGACACAGGTCGTGTCCTGCCGTACCAACCTGGAGCGATTTGAGCATGAAGGAAATGACATTCTCTATCGCATTGTTGCAATTGGTGAAAACTGAGGACGAGCGTGTGGGCCAGTCTGTAGAACAGCGTTATCCAGGTTCGCCACGACGACACAAGGTGCAACAAAAGCCGTCGCCCACGAATGTCATGCTTCTTCTGGGGTATGACAGCCACAGTATTCTGGAGTGCCACCTTGTTAGGGAATACCACTCCATCAATGCCCAATTTCCTGCGGTACTGTCTGCAAGTTTTTTTTCTGTCTGTGGTCTAGGGGTAGCGTCTTTGATTCATAATCAAAACGTCTTCGGTCCCGGGTTCGATCCCCGCCACAGCCTAAACTTTAATAAATAATCAGCATTGGTGGCCGAAGACTTCCGGCATAAGAAGTCAGCCTCATTCTGCCAACGGCCTTGTCAAAGAGGGCGGAGGAGCGGATAGAGGTTCAGGGCACTCTCTTGTCCTACGGGTGGGAAATTGCCCCTAAAGGCGGAAGAATCAGCAATGATCAACGACATGAGGATGCAGAAGGCAATGGAAACCACTGCATTAAAGACACGTAACGTGTATCCACAGGACATGTGGCCTATAATTGAAGAAGTGTCATGATGATCTCTCCATTGGCAAAAGATTCCGGAATAGTCCCCCATTCGGATCTCCGGGAGGGGACTGCCAAGGGGGAGGTTACCATGAGAAAAAGATTGAATAATCAACGAAAGGATAACGTTCTACGAGTCGGGGCGTGGAATGTCAGAAGCTTGAACGTGGTAGGGAAACTAGAAAATCTGAAAAGGGAAATGCAAAGGCTCAATGTAGATATAGTAGCGGTCAGTGAAGTGAAGTGGAAGGAAGACAAGGATTTCTGGTCAGATGAGTATCGGGTAATATCAACAGCAGCAGAAAATGGTATAACAGGTGTAGGATTCGTTATGAATAGGAAGGTAGGGCAGAGGGTGTGTTACTGTGAACAGTTCAGTGACCGGGTTGTTCTAATCAGAATCGACAGCAGGCCAACACCGACAACGATAGTTCAGGTATACATGCCGACGTCGCAAGCTGAAGATGAACAGATAGAGAAAGTGTATGAGGATATTGAAAGGGTAATGCAGTATGTAAAGGGGGACGAAAATCTAATAGTCATGGGCGACTGGAATGTAGTTGTAGGGGAAGGAGTAGAAGAAAAGGTTACAGGAGAATATGGGCTTGGGACAAGGAATGAAAGAGGAGAAAGGCTAATTGAGTTCTGTAACAAGTTTCAGCTAGTAATAGCGAATACCCTGTTCAAGAATCACAAGAGGAGGAGGTATACTTGGAAAAGGCAGGGAGATACGGGAAGATTTCAATTAGATTACATTATGGTCAGACAGAGATTCCGAAATCAGATACTGGATTGTAAGGTGTACCCAGGAGCAGATATAGACTCAGATCACAATATAATAGTGATGAAGAGTAGGCTGAAGTTCAAGACATTAGTCACGAAGAATTAATACGCAAAGAAGTGGGATACGGAAGTACTAAGGAATGACGAAATACGTTTGAAGTTCTCTAACGCTATAGATACAGCAATAAGGAATAGCGCAGTAGGCAGTACAGTTGAAGAGGAATGGACATCTCTAAAAAGGGCCATCACAGAAGTTGGGAAGGAAAACATAGGTACAAAAAAGGTAGCTGCGAAGAAACCATGGGTAACAGAAGAAATACTTCAGTTGATTGATGAAAGGAGGAAGTACAAACATGTTCCGGGAAAATCAGGAATACAGAAATACAAGTCGCTGAGGAATGAAATAAATAGGAAGTGCAGGGAAGCTAAGAAGAAATGGCTGCAGGAAAAATGTGAAGACATCGAAAAAGATATGATTGTCGGAAGGACAGACTCGGCATACAGGAAAGTCAAAACAACCTTTAGTGACGTTAAAAGCAACGGTGGTAACATTAAGAGTGAAACGGGAATTCCACTGTTAAATGCAGAGGAGAGAGCATATATATGGAAAGAATACGTTGAAAGCCTCTATGATGGTGAAGATTTGTCTGATGTGATAGAAGAAGAAACAGGAGTCGATTTAGAAGAGATAGGGGATCCAGTATTAGAATCGGAATTTAAAAGAGCTTTGGAGGACTTACGGTCAAATGAGGCAGAAGAGATAGATAACATTCCATCAGAATTTCTAAAATCATTGGGGGAAGTGGCAACAAAACGACTATTCACGTTGGTGTGTAGAATATATGAGTCTGGAGACACACCATCTGACTTTCGGAAAAGCAAGAGCTGACAAGTGCGAGAATTATCGCACAATCAGCTTAACAGCTCATGCATCGAAGCTGATTACAAGAGTAATATACAGAAGAATGGAAAAGAAAGTTGAGAATGCGCTAGATGACGATCAGTTTGGCTTTAGGAAAAGTAAAGGGACGAGAGAGGCAATTCTGACGTTACGGCTAATAATGGAAGCAAGGCTAAACAAAAATCAGGACACTTTCATAGGATTTGTCGACCTGGAAAAAGCGTTCGACAGTATAAAATGGTGCAAGCTGTTCGAGATTCTGAAAAAAGTAGGGGTAAGCTATAGGGAGAGACGGGTCATATACAATATGTACAACAACCAAGAGGGAATAATAAGAGTGGACGATCAAGAACGAAGTGCTCGTATTAAGAAGGGTGTAAGACAAGGCTGTAGCCTTTCGCCCCTACTCTTCAATCTGTAGATCGAGGAAGCAATGATGGAAATAAAAGAAATGTTCAGGAGTGGAGTTAAAATACAAGGTGAAAGGATATCAATGATACGATTCGCTGATGACATTGCTATCCTGAGTGAAAGTGAAGAAGAATTAAATGATCTGCTGAACGGAATGAACAGTCTAATGAGTACACAGTATGGTTTGAGAGTAAATCGGAGAAAGACGAAGGTAATGAAAAGTAGTAGAAATGAGAACAGCGAGAAACTTAAGATCAGGATTGATGGTCACGAAGTCAATGAAGTTAAGGAATTCTGCTACCTAGGCAGTAAAATAACCAATGACGGACGGAGCAAGGAGGACATCAAAAGCAGACTCGCTATGGCAAAAAAAGGCATTTCTGGCCAAGAGAAATCTACTAATATCAAATATCGGCCTTAATTTGAGAAAAAAATTTCTGAGGATGTACGTCTGGAGTACAGCATTGTGTGGCAGTGAAACATGGACTGTGGGAAAACCGGAACAGAAGAGAATCGAAGCATTTGAGATGTGGTGCTATAGACGAACGTTGAAAATTAGTTGGACTGATAAGGTAAGGAATGAGGAGGTTATACGCAGAATCGGAGAGGAAAGGAATATGTGGAAAACACTGATAAGGAGAAGGGACAGGATGATAGGACATCTGCTAAGACATGTGGGAATGACTTCCATGGTACTAGAGGGAGCTGTAGAGAGCAAAAACTTTAGAGGAAGACAGAGATTGGAATACGTCAAGCAAATAATTGAGGACGTAGGTTGCAAGAGCTACTCTGAGATGAAGAGGTTAGCACAGGAAAGGAATTCGTGACGGGCCGCATCAAACCAGTCAGTAGCCTGATGACTAAAAAAAAAAAAAAAAAAAAAAAAAAACTGTCTGCAATCATATACCATGATAACGATACAGCCCACCCTGCAAACGTGTTCCCCCCCCCCTCCCCTCCCCCTCTCTCCAACTCGCCAAACCTCAATCCATGCGACTTCAACCTCATTCCATTACTGAAGAAACCATTGCGTGGGCTGCGCCTTGCGCACAGGGAGGAATGCTAATGCATTCAGCGCCTTCACCATCATCGGCAACGCTGCAGGGATGCATTGGGAGGGGGGGACTATTCTGAAAGACGGTAGTTGATTTTGATTCATTTTTGTTCCGTTTTTACTCCTAGACAATAAATCCCAGTGCGTGTGTTTCATATCACCCTTTGCCCTGATCTCCTATCCTGGAACCCTATTCTATGTTGGCATTTAGAGATCAACTGCCATACCAGTTCAGTGAACATTGTGGAATTCCCATGTTGTCACATTATCGCACGATATACCATGGTTGCTATGATTCTTGGAATGACGCTCGTATGACAGGCTACAAAAAGCTAGAAAGACAATATACCCGTAGCATAGGTAATATCTGAAGGAGAGAAGAAGGGGTGATTAGCGTTTAGCGTCCCGTGGAGGACGAGCTTACTAGAGATGGAGCACAATCTCTGATTGGGAAAGTTTGGTGTAACGGTCGCTTTGTATTACGATTCCTTTGGCTGTCGGGATGGCGTTCTGCTCTCCCATCCTATAATTTGTGTTTCGATGGCAACTGAAGGAATCCGCCGGAGGCGAAGGTGGCCTCAGTAAGAGACTGATTTCAAGAAAACCCGTTAGTATCCGTCGAGCTAAACCGGATATAAGTGCTCGCTCCCTTCCGGTGCGCACTGCCTGATATCCACCCACGGCGTGTAGCGCTGGCAGTCGTCCCTGAAGGAGACACACGATAGTTTAATACCACGTTTCGGAACGTATTACGCTGTCTGACTTCTTTGGCAGATCTTTTATAAAAGCTAGGACCACGCTCTAATCTCTTCAAAAGAAATGATACAAGTAACCCGGTAGGCCGACGAATATTTTACGAAATGTGTCTTCGAAAAGATATTTGACAAAAATCTTTTACGTTGTAATACTGGCCTTACACAGCGCTGAATAGCTCCGGTGGCAGAGTCGGCGCGGCCGCCTGAAGTTAGCGTAGCACTGGCTTCGTTCGAGATACGGTTGCAACCGCTGGAATGACACGAATCCACTCGGCGCATGTATTCTTCCAGTTCCCGTGGTTTGTGACTTGGCGAAAGCTATTTGAGTGGTCCTCGGTGGACAGTTGCAACTAGTTTCCACTGACCAGAGGAAATTATTCTCACTGACTCCAAAGCGTTTAGTAACCCTGCTCCGAAGTGATTAGCGCATGCATGCGCATAGTGTTCAGTCTCATAACCTTCACGTTGAAGAAAATAAGTATTAGCTTCCTGCCAGCCTCTTAAAGATTAAATAAATTCCAATGTAATTTTATTCCCTTGAGGGATTTTTCTGCAGAAATATGTTGCATATATGAATCCTTGCCTATAAAAAGCAAAAGGATTCCACTACCCTCTGCTAACTTCACTTTCAAAATGAATAAATGTTCCCTCTTCCATACAGGGATCGGATCACGAGAGCCGATAATTGTTGGTCACAGGCTATACTCACTGACATAAAATAGCAGATTCATAACCACTGAACACATCGCAGCCACTCCCTAACATCTAAATCAGCGATAAATTTTCTTCAAATTATATAATTTCCAGCAGTTGTAATGTATTGGCGTTTATTGTATTGTAATTTATTAACAATGGTACTAATTATCTGAAATACATTGTCAATCAGCAACAAAATTTGTATTACCAAGATCAAAGAGAAAAGCTTCTCAATTTTGTCGTCATATGCATACCATCAAAATATGTAGAAGAAAGCAGGACGCTGATAAGGGGAAATGGTAAGCGTCAGGAAAAATTCAGAAGTTATTCAGTAACGTCTTGTGCTACCGCTTTTCAAAGAAGTGCCAATCGTAAGTGGGAATCAAAACTGTTTTAATCAATTTTATTCCTCATAATCGATGATTTTGGAAAACCTGCAACTGTCATTCATTATTTAAATAACGAAATACTGCACCACTTACGTATTGATTAACACTTAGCACGGAGCGTTTCTAGAATTTCTAGTTGCCATCGTTAACTATTTAGATTAGTGTTTTGTGCGCTGTACTGCTTTTCTCGCACTGTAGTAGTCTTTTTGAAGTTGGTACTGTTCGTCCTCCATTATGCCAAAACCACACACACGGAACCAGTCACTTACACCGTTCGTGAAATTTTACACTGTGTGTTTTTCTTCTATATGGACAAGACATAGTACCGCATAACCTAAAAAAGACGCCACAGAGAAGAGCAAGAGAGGCATAACACGTATGCAAACAATACACAAAATACTCACTTGACAGTGAGAAAAACTCTCGAAATGCATAGTGCTAAGCGTCAAGAAATTCATAGCCGTTTGAGCAACGCGAAGACAGCATAGGTGTCAACTAGCGATGAAGATGCTCAAACAACGGTACACGCGAAATATGCGTTAAAACAAATGCAAATGTTCCTAACGGTCGGAACTATCACAACGCCGCGCATGTGCAGTAGAGACAGTTTGAAGACTGTTTCACTGATCTGTGATACCTGTACTCGAACGAAATTATTTTTAAACACCGGAATGAATGCGGTTACAGGAGCCGGCGGTGACGTGGTGTAGGCTTGATGGATTCCATGGGAAACCCCGTGGCATCGAACCTCGGAACCCGTAGAATATGGCAGTCAGAAAAACGATGCACACTGCAGAGACTACAGCCGTTATAAAATATGTTAAATATATTTACAGTTGCGAATACGGACAACCATGAGCTGCATAATGGAATGAAAAAAAACAAAATTTGTGCCAGGCCGGCACTCGAACCCGGATTTCACGCTTATCGCGAGCGGTGGCCTTACAATTAGGCTAACCGAGCAAGACCTACGGCCAGAACAATGAATGTCCGAAGGAACATTGCATCGTATTCATGAATAACACAAGCACTGATATCATAATCCACCAACACCGGGCAAGTGACTTTCAGTTCAATGCCTCCCCTGTACGGGAATATACATATTAACGTACGAGTGCAGCTTGTAAACACACGGTTGATAACACACGAAAATTTGGGTGTGACCGTGAGTCGTGCTCGGATAGCCTAAAGGTAAGGTGAGCGCTCGCGATTTACTTTTCAGTTATTCGTATTCTCACATTCCCTTGATTCAGATTATGGAATGTGTTGTGCTTCTTCTGTAGCAAAAGAATTTCGGAGTGCCTGTACAGTAACATGGTGGCACTGTGGTCCATAACACTAACATTGCCATTATGCAGCGAATGTATTAATTTTCTCTTGCCATACAACCAGATCTTCTTCGGATTTCGAGACAGTGATTCTTTGTGAAAAATCGTTAAAAGGGTCTCACAACTGAAATCCGCACCAAATTTATTGCTTCACTAAGCCGTTACAATTCTTGGAGCTTTGCATTCTTTTAATCTATGTTTGTTTCGCTGCCTCTTCGTCGGTATTCTAAACTCTTTTTTACCTTGGGGCATCTGTTCCGTCTCTTGCAAAAACAATTGGTATAAAACGCTCAGTCAGGGTCGCCACTCCTTTTAAGATCCCGTCCCTCACTCGGTGAAAACGGAACATTTATAAGATCACTTCGTTGTTCATCTGTCTGTCTGGTCGTTAAAAATGTGTAGACGTATCAAATTGAACTTTATGTCGGATACTAAGGCATGTAATCCCTTGGCGTTGTGAAAAAAAGTCCATGAAGTCAAAAGTTACTGCCGTTTATGTCACATATTTTGATACTCGCAAACTCACGCATCAATAACTATTGGAGGTTGTTTGTTGTTGTGGTCTTCAGTCCTGAGACTGGTTTGATGCAGCTCTCCATGCTACTCTATCCTGTGCAAGCTTCTTCATCTCCCAGTATCTACTGCAACCTACATCCTTCTGAATCTGTTTAGTGTATTCATCTCTTGGTCTCCCTCTACGATTTTTACCCTCCACGCTGCCCTCCAATACTAAATTGGTGATCCCTTGATACCTCAGAACATGTCCTACCAACCGATCTCTTCTTCTAGTCAAGTTGTGCCACAAACGTCTCTTCTCCTCAATCCTATTCAATACCTCCTCATTAGTTATAGGATCTACCCATTTAATCTTCAGCATTCTTCTGTAGCCCCATATTTCGAAAGCTTCTATTCTCTTCTTGTCCAAACTAGTTATTGTCCATGTTTCTCTTCCATACATGGCTACGCTCCATACAAATACTTTCAGATACGACTTCCTGACACTTAAATCTATACTCGATGTTAACAAATTTCCCTTCTTCAGAAACGATTTCCTTGCCATTGCCAGTCTACATTTTATATCCTCTCTACTTCGACCATCATCAGTTATTTTCTTCAACAAATAGCAAAACTCCTTTACTACTTTAAGTGTCTCATTTCCTAATCTAATTCCCTCAGCATCACCCGACTTAATTCGACTACATTCCATTAGCCTCGTTTTGCTTTTGTTGATGTTCATCTTATATCCTCCTTTCAAGACACTGTCCATTCCGTTCAACTGATCTTCCAGGTCCTTTGCTGTTTCTCACAGAATTACAATGTCATCGGCGAATCTCAAAGTTTTTATTTCTTCTCCATGGATTTTAATATCTACTCCGAATTTTTCTTTTGTTTCCTTCACTGCTTGCTCAATATACAGATTAAATAGCATCGGGGATAGGCTACAACCATGTCTCACTCCCTTCCCAACCACTGCTTCCCTTTCAGCCCCTCGACTCTTATAACTGCCATGTGGTTTCTGTACAAATTGTAAATAGCCTTTCGCTCCCTGTATTTTATCCCTGCCACCTTCAGAATTTGAAAGAGAGTTTTCCAGTCAACATTGTCAAAAGCTCTCTCTAAGTCTACAAATGCTAGAAACGTAGGTTTGCCTTTCCTTAATCTAGCTTCTAAGATAAGTCGTAGCGTCAGTGTTGCCTCACGTGTTCCAACATATCTACGGAATCCAAACTGATCTTCCCCAAGGTCGGATTCTACCAGTTTTTCCATTCTTCTGTAAAGAATTCGCGTTAGTATTTTGCATCCGTGACTTATTAAATTGATATTTTTCACTGTAATTTTCACATCTGTCAACATCTGCTTTCTTTGGGATTGGAATTATTATATTCTTCTTGAAGTCCGTGGGTATTTCGCCTGTCTCATACATCTTGCTCACCAGATGGGAGAGTTTTGTCAGGACTGGCTCTCCCAAGGCTGTCAGTAGTTCTAATGGAATGTTGTCTACTCCCGGGGCCTTGTTTCGACTCAGGTCTTTCAGTGCTCTGTCAAACTCTTCACGCAGTATCCTATCTCCCATTTCATCTTTATCTACATCCTCTTCCATTTCCATAGTATTGTCCTTAAGTACATCGCCCTTGTATAGACCCTCTATATACTCCTTCCACCTTTCTGCTTTCCCTTCTTTGCTTAGAACTGGGTTTCCATCTGAGCTCTTGATATTCATACAAATGGTTCTTTTTTCTACAAAGGTCTCTTTAATTTTCCTGTAGGCAGTATCTATCTTACCCCTAGCGAGATAAGCCGCTACATCCTTACATTTGTCCTCTAGCCATCCCTGCTTAGCCATTTTGCACTTCCTGTCGATCTCATTTTTGAGACGTTTGTATTCCTTTTTGCACGCTTCATTTACTGCATTTTTATATTTTCTCCTTTCATCAATTAAATTCAATATTTCTTCTGTTACCCAAGGATTTCTACTAGCCCTCGTCTTTTTACCTACTTGATCCTCTGCTGCCATCACTACTTCATCCCTCAAAGCTACCCATTCTTCTTCTACTGTACTTCTTTCCCCCATTCCTGTCAATTGTTCCCTTATGCTCTTCCTGAAACTCTGTACAACCTCTGGTTTAGTCAGTTTATCCAGGTCCCATCTCCTTAAATTCCCACCTTTTTGCAGTTTCCTCAGTTTTAATCTACAGTTCATAACCAATAGATTGTGGTCAGAGTCCACATCTGCCCCTGGAAATGTCTTACAATTTAAAACCATGATTAAGTTGTGCTCTGTGCAGAATTCTATCAGGCGGCTTCCTCATTCATTTCTATTCATATTCACCTACTACGTTTCCTTCTCTCCCTTTTCCTACTAACGAATTCCAGTCACCAATTACTATTAAATTTTCGTCTCCCTTCGCTATCTGAATAATTTCTTTTATTTCATCATACATTTCTTCAATTTCTTCGCCATCTGCAGAGCTAGTTGGCATATAAACTTGTACTAGTGTAGTAGGTATGGGCTTCGTGTCTTGGGCACAATAATGCGTTCACTATGCTGTTTGTAGTAGCTTACCCGCACCTCCTGTTTTTTATTCATTCTTAAACCGACTCCTGCGTTACCGCTATTTGATTTTGTATTTATAGCCCTGTATTTGCCTGACCAAAAGTCTTGTTCCTCCTGCCAGCGAACATAACTAATTCCCACTATATCTAACTTTAACCTATCCATTTCCCTTTTTTAATTTTCTAACCTACCTGCCCGATTAAGGGATCTGATATTCCACGCTCCGATCCGTAGAACGCCAGCTTTCTTTCTCCTGATAACGACGTCCTCCTGAGTAGTCCCCGCCCGGAGATCCGAATGGGGGATTATTTTACCTCCGGAATACTTTACCCAAGAGGACGCCATCATCATTTAACCATACAGTAAAGCTGCATGCCCTCGGGAAAAATTACGGCTGTAGTTTCCCCTTGCTTTCAGCCGTTTGCAGTACCAGCACAGCAAGGCAGTTTTGGTTAGTGTTACAAGGCCAGATCAGTCAATCATCCAGACTGTTGCCCCTGCAACTACTGAAAATGCTGCTGCCCCTCTTCAGGAACCACACGTTTGTCTGGCCTCTCAACAGATACCCCTCCGTTGTGGTTGCACCTACCGTACGGCTATCTGTATCGCTGAGGCACGCAAGCCTCCCCACCAACGGCAAGGTCCATGGTTCTTTGGGGGGACCTATTGGATAGACTCATGAAATTCGGTGAAAAGCAAGGTTTCACAGTAAAATCAAAGGAAAAAATCCCGAAAATTGTAAAGTCGTAAGTACATCCTACTTTTTTTTTGTAATTTCTTATTTGACTGTTTGCCCGTCTGTTAAGACTACTCTTTCTGAGGAACGCGTGGACGTATCAAGTTGAAATTTATGTAAAATACTAACGTATATGGCTCCTGGGCGGTGTAAAAAAACTGAAGTTTATAAGTCAATGCAGTCAAAAGATACGTCAATTTATGTCATATTTTGATATTCACAAAGTCACCCATCGAAACCTGTAGGGGGTTCCTTTCGGTCTAGAATCAAAACATTTTGTGAGAAGCTAGGTTCGACAGAGCAACAAAAGCAAAAAATGCGAAAACTGACGACATTTCTTTTGTTATTTTTTATCCGACGCCAAACATGAAATTAAAATATTCTCGAAAGTTTTGTAATTCCTGGGAACGATATCTTGACAGTATCAGTGTCGATATGAGGCAAAAATGATCAAGATTCTCGATTCACGGAGTGGATGAACTGTTTATATACATAATTAATTTTGTATGGAACCCTCAGTTTTTTTCACTTTGAGGCGCAGCTAATATGAAGTACAGTAATTACCGACCGTTTCTTAGATGGTCGTATAGTGATTTTTATTTGCCTTTCTTAGATCAATGTCATGATTTATGCATCCAAGACTGTCGCACAATCGAGGGAGCCACTAGTGCAAGCACGGCATCCGGCTGCAAACCAGGGTACCGTAGTCGGTCCTGGAGCTGATGCCACTAATGCTACAGATTCTTGCCGTGAACGAGGATTCTGGTCTTCACAACTTTTAGTAAACTGGGGTAAATGGAAATGAGCGTTTGTCGTCATTGGCCGGGAGGCCCCTTACCGGGCAGGTCCGGCAGCCTTGGTACAGGTCTTATTACATTCGACGCTACACTGGGCGACCTGCGCACTGGATGGGGATGAAATGATGAAGAAGACAACACAACACCCAGTCCCTGAGCGGGGAAAATCCCCGACCCAGCCGGGAATCGAACCCGGGCCACTGTGGACGGCAGTCTGTCACGCTCACCATTCAGCTATCTGAGCTGACAGTAAACTGGGGTCAGTCTCGGCCACTGAACTCGAGCTGTACGCTCTGTTGGTGTTGACATGATATACGATTTACAGCTGACTGTTCACAATGTATTAAATAGGTGGCAGCAGAATGATCGCATCTCAGGTGAGCCGAATCCACACTGTAGCTATTATTTTCCTGAAGGCATCTGCCACTGGAGCTCGCATAATGAGTGAAATTTCTCAATGCGTAAGTTCGGACCTTACAAGAAGATCGGCTCCAAGCAGGCGTGTTTGCATTTACAGCTATAGACAGCACCTAACTTCTTCTGATAAAGGGTCATGGGAGGGCCACGGGACCGGTCGCAATATTCGCTCATGGCATAGAGACACGCCATCCGGGCACTGGGTGCCGTTCATCCCAGGAGAGTAGATCACTAGCCAGGTCAAGTGCACTGGAAGCTGCAGCGGCGCCGGGGATCCCAGGCGACGGCACGAATAGTCCGACAGCCCTCGTCCCAGAGGCCCCATCGCAGTCACAGTGCAGGGAAGAAACAGTGAATCTATCGATCGCGACCAACGTGGCCTCTAGTTATCTGGATGCCGCTCCCAATTCCTGCTGCATCTTCATACGACAGTAACATTTCCTACACACATTTTGAAATCACACTGACGGGGAAAAAATCACAACACTAAGAAGAAGTTGTGGCATAAACGAAATTTGGTAGGCGTGTTTCTACATCTGGAAAATGATGTCTGCTCAGATTTCTCGTCTTTCCCATGAGAGGGGCGGTTGTAGCGCCACTAGTAAGTTGAAAATCAGGTTTGCTGTGAATACACACTGTAACGGTCGTGAGTGTTAGTTACCTTTGAGACTGGACTGGACGTGGTGAGAATGCCCTTAAGGCGACAAACACGCCATTACCAATATTCCGCTGAGTTTCAACGAGGTCGTGTAGTAGAGTTGCCAGAAGCCAGATTTCCTTCTGCGATATTGTAGAAAGAGTTGGCAGGAATGTGGCCACTGTACACGATTGCTGGTAGCGGTGATCAATAAGAATGTACGGTCACAAGAAGAGTGGGCCGCATGATGGCAACGTGGCATTACCGAAACGGAAGACTATCGTGTTCGGCGTATGGCTCTGGCGCATCGTATTGCATCTGAAGCAGCAATTTGAGCTGCGGGTGGCAGCACAGTGACACAACGAACTGTTATAAATCGTTTACTTCAAGGACACCTCCGAGCCAGGCGGCCTGAACGGAGCACTCCACTGACCACCAAGCACCGCAATTTGGGACTTGAGTGGTGTCCAGCGAGAGCTCATTGGAAGGCAGGGTGGAGGCCTGTCGTGCTTTCTGTTGAAAATGGTTCTGCCTTGTTGCCAGTGATGGCTGTGTGTTCGTTAGAAGTGGACCAGATAAGGGCTTGCAACCACCCTGTCTGCGCGCTAGACATACTGGAGTTATGGTCTGTGGTGAAATTTCGTATGACAGCAGCAGCACTGTCGTGGTTGTCCCACGCGCCATGACTGCAAATTTGTTCGTCATTCTGGTGATTCGACCTGCCGTGCTACCATTAATGGACGTCATTACAGGGGATGTTTTCCAACTGGATAACGCTCGTCCACATACTGCTGTTTGAACCCAACATGCTCTACAGAGTGGCGATGTGTTGCCTTGGCCTGCTCGATCACAAGATCTGTGTGTAATCGCGTACATACGGGACATCATTGGACGACAACTCCAGTGTAATCCGCAAACAGCGTTAACCATACCTGTATTGACCGACCAAGTGCAACGGGCATGGAACTCCATACCATAAACTGATATCCGGCACCTGTAAAACACAACATTCTGTTGACTACACCCGTTATTAATGTTCCAGCATTTCACATTTACAATGGCTTATCTCGTGTTTACATTAACCAGTGGTCTTGCGATGGTAATCACTTACATATGTTACCTAGACAAATGCATTGCCGAAATTTCATTGCTTCACACTAATTATTTTTGATGCTGCAATTTTTTTCGTCACCACATTCAGTACTAATAAAGCACAAGAGAGAATTATAAAGTTATTTGGCCTGACAGACAAAAGACTTATCAGGTCTGCAATGCGCCGCTGATTTCTGACATTCGAAACAGTCCCTCGTAAAATACAATGAAGCGAACGTGTGCCGACTGCAAGTCGTCAGGAGATGCGCTGTTTTGAATCCCCGCGTGTGCCCCACCCCGCAACGCGGTGCTGAGAGCAGGGTGGCTGTGGCTCCGCCCAGTCGCAGCTGCAGCTTACCGGGAAAGTCGATGGCGTGTCTTTAAGGCAAGCGTTCAGCATTCGTCCTGGAAGTACAGAGGGGTCACCTCACTCTCCACGCAGGACGCTGCTCGCCGTACCGTTGCGTAGCGGTTACTTGGTCTAAAGCGGTGACAGTAGCGGTTACCATCAAACATTAATGTTATTTTGTGTGCTAGTTGGGGCCGATGCTGGAGAAAGCTTGCCGCTAGACTTCCAACTTGGCGGGCGCCGCTGCATGGATGGGCTGGTGTTTTTGTGTGGCTGCTGTGGCGTGTTACTGCGCGTGAACAGGAGCCGATGATATCCTTGTGTAGGTGACGCTGACTGTATTGTAGTTTCGTGACATTTATAGTGAGTGACCCGTTTTGAAGAAAAAGAAGGTGCCAAGTTGTGTTATACAGTCAAGAAATGATCTTTGTCGCAATTTAAACTAGTTGGTGGACGTACATAAAATCATGTTGTTCGTTGTTTGCAATATACCAATTAGACACACAAAATGATTCCGCGATCATGTTATTTTATCATATTATTTTATTTGTAAAGGCCCGTTTCTATCACATAAATTGTACATTTCACAATTACCGGTTTCAGTCATTGCAGTCTTCGGATCATAAAATATTCTGATGTAGGTTTCAACAGTCTGTGAAGGTCCAACAGGAAATTATTTGGGCATTCCACTACCTGAATCTGTTCAGTGTAGTTTCTCAGAATACCTCTTGTATCTAAGGCTCTCCCATTTTATGGTGAATTGATATAGGAAGGATGTCTTCTCCAGGACAAGGAGATGAAAACTACATTAGAGACACACTGCAAGCAAATGTAGATGGAACTGAAGCTACAGAAACAAGTGTCATCTGTTGCGCCACGGCTCTCCGTGTTCCCTTGTATCTCTAGCTTGCGAGATGCGCTTGTCGATAATGCCTGCTGAACACGTCTATGGACAATATTATCCCGATAAAGCAACGAATATGTTTTAGGGAGGTGTTTGCCGATAACATATGAGGAAAAGGTCCGACACACATGTGCGCCGCTGATAACTGACAGATTAGATAAGATCCAGAATGGAATGATATCGTGACGGACAAAATCTGTCAGCAATTTCAAGTACGCTACGCGTCCATATCTGTTATTCATAAAATTTTTGTTTTTGAAAGTCTTACCTTTGATGAGCGAGTCACTATTGTGCTCAATGACTTCGAAAATACAAATTATTCTGCTTTCACCAAATTGTAGGCAGGAAGTGCTATTTGCCTACATGTAAACTGTAATGCACCAATGATGAATACAGCTCCCTTTCTAAACGAGCACTGTCAGCTTGTAGCGTCATTCCCATACCGGTGCTTGAAGTAATGGAAGCGTTTGGAAAAAATAAGTACCAAATCCTTTGAAAATTTGTTCTAGTTTCAGCACAAAAAAATGAGAATAACTTCTCAAAAGCTTCGTAGAAACCAGAATTGAACAACATGTATATGTTATTCAGGTGATTGGTAACAAAATTCACTTATTATTGGGAAATAATCTTACATTTGAAAAACTATAGGCTTTGTCACAAGCACTGCACAATGGTTAAAGTGAAAGGCCTACCTTTTAGCAGCTCTTCAATTAATACCATTCAGTCAAATTTATAAACAGGGGTTGGTGTAATATTTTCAGAACAGTCTATAGTAGCGCAAGGAATGTGCCTAATTTCTTAAACATCCTGTGTCAGGTAACAGCCTCTATTTTGTCTAAAAGCCAAGCATATGTTGCTCCTCAGGAATTCCCACACCCTGGAAACTCGCTCGAATAAATTATTGCACTAAAGTGGGAAATTATCAAAGCGAGAGTGTCCTTAGCTACTCGTCAGCAATAACGGACTTCAATTGGTGGCTAAGCAGAATCACATAGTTGATAAGATATACCCAATGTAGGGTGCAGGTCACCATACGTTATTGACCTGCGTTGGAAGCGTAGTGTGAAATACACGCACACGTGTGTCCAAGCCAGGCATATCTCGTTACATAGGATTTTCTGTTTCGCAAGAACGTAATTTTTGCTGCGCCGTAGTGAATTATGTTAAAACTTCTTAGCTATTGTGTGTAGGAGGAGGGCCTGTGACATCTCTCCGATTTTATATTTCACTCTCCCTCTTCCTAAAAGCTGGAAACTTACCAGCCAAGAAAACAGACGACGGAATTGAACATCTCTGTCGCCCTTGGAGGCCAATTTATCTACGGAGAAATTCGAGGAAGAGACGCTAGAATCTGCTATCTTCAAGCTTTCAGGTATGTTCACGACACGTTTGTAGAGTGGCCGAGTGGTGAAGATGAAGTACGAGAATTTTTAAGCCGTTTGCATTTCATCAGTTCAATCCATGGACAGATACAGTTTACAATGGAAATTGAACAGCAGGGATGCCTTCCATTTTCGGGCGTTTTGGTTCGTCGCAAATCGGAAACCGCTCTATACGGATTTATATTTACGTGCAAATAGCTAGCACCATGGTTCACAGACGATGAGTGTTCTCATAATTTTAGTTCACAGAGCACGCATCGTTGATGCTTGAAGAGAGCTTTGAATCCAACAAGTATCCTCCATAGGAGATACGAAAGCTGGCTATAAGCAATGCATTATAAGACACAGAAAGATTTAAATCCATGGCTTTCCTGCCATATGTGGGAAGCCTATCATGAGAAATAAGAAGGATCCTCAGCAAGCACAAAGTAAACGTGATTTTTCGTCCTCCCCGAAGACAGCAGCACTCTTGGGTCCCGTTAAAGATGATTTGATTCGTTTACGTTGTATGAAAACGTAGAAATTTGAGCATCTAGTTCATATTTCTGGGACTCGGTGGTGAAAGAGGCAATTGTAATTCGCTTGGCTATGAATTTAATTAATAGAGATAGAAGCTTCAGCATGAATGTCATGGAATCCGGCGCTTTCTGTAATTAACTAACAAAGACATAGTGATAGTGCAGCTCACAGTGATACATTGGCATCCCATCGTGTAACGACAGATATATATCATGCACGTTGTACTTTGCAGCAAATCAACATCTGTGGCGACTGTCTAATTGTGGGCGCATGAGGAATGGTTTAGTACACGAGTTTAAAAGGACAGAGCGAGTGTTGCAGCATCAGTCTTTTGGCTGTCTAAAGATAGCTGAGCGACATACAGCCGAAATATTAGAACAAGGAGCTGAATTTATACGGATGCACACCCGAAATTTAATAGAGCGCCTCTGTCAAACCCATACAGAGCGCATAGGACAGGCGTGCATCAAACCAGACCTCCAGCCATGACTGGGAACCACTGTAGGAATGCTTCTTTGGACTTTGCAATTCTTATTTCTTGATTCTGTCCGTCAATGAGAGGGCCTCAGTGTATCCACCAGCCTCGGACCCACCTGACAGCAATCTGCCGGCTATAGGGGCTCAGATGCATGGACTTATTTTGTTACCAGAAGCCAAGGCAAACTCTGGAATGAACCAAAGGTGGTGTAACATACGCCTAATACATCTTATCACCTACTGAACGTCACAGTCTAGTGCACACCACTGTAATAACCAGTCCCCTCTTCATACTCACGAAGAAAACAGTGTTTCAAAAATATTCATCCAGTATCACAAGACTAAATTTTCCATATGATTGAAAATAGAAACTAAGGTTGAATTGACTTACGCATCGAAACTAAAAGTTTACCTTGGCACCAGTTGTTAACTGTCGATTCATGTGATTTCTAGTAGGGTCTCCCTGATGAAATTAGTTCTCTTGCTCACTCTTTCGTTACCCAGTGGGCTTTGAGTGGAGATGCCGATAACGCACCGTTAGAAAGCGTTTTTCGATCTCCGTGCAACAGGTGCAGTGCAGTTACAGTTGTACGGTGTGATTTGCGTCGAGAATACAGCACTGCAACTTTAATAACATAAGAGGCGTACGGAGCTCACAGTGCATCATGACCTCTGAGGTTTCCTGATCTCATGGTGGGGTTATGTGAAAGATTCCCACTATGTGTCTCCCTTTACAACAACTTTGAATAACTGTGACGCCACATAGTAACAGTGGTGAATACAGTAACTACAGGCAAACTTGCAAAACAATCGCCTGCATGTTTGTCGGGCGTCCAGTGGAGCGTACACTTAACATTTGTGAAAGAGAACTGGAAACTAATCCTAAATGCGACTGTAGAAAGAACCTTAAGGTTGTAACAGCGTTTATGTAAAAGATATACCCTTGTAAATTCGGATACTTCTGTTGAAAATACAGACGTTGTAGTCCTGTGAGTAAGATAAAATTTACCCCACGCTCTTACCTTCAATCATATGGAAAATATAGTCATGTGAAATCAGATGAATCTCTTTAACACATCCTGAAACCAGGAAAGGACTCTGATGATCCAAAAAACTTCCGACCTGTGTCTCTTTTATGTCACTGTTTTAAGATCTTGGAACGCCTGACGCTAAGTCGCATCGAAAGCGTCTTGGAACAACAGATCATCCCACAGCAGGCAGGTTTCCGACCAGGCAAATCGCGCTGCGGTCAAGTCCTGAACCTGACCCAACATATCGAGGATGGATCTGAGAGGAAAGAGATCACGGGAGTGGTATTCATAGAACATTCAGCTGCATATGATACTGTAAACCATCGGAGGCTCCTTAAGAAAGTATATGATGTGGCAAGAGATTACCATTTAACATGACTGATAGGTACTTTCCTGCATAATAGGAGATTTTTCGTCTGTCTCCAGGGAAAGAAGAGCAGGTGGAGAAATCTGAGGAATGGCCTACCTCAGGGAAGCGTCCTCGCCCCCAGCTCTGTATAATACACTTCTGGAAATGGAAAAAAGAACACATTGACACCGGTGTGTCAGACCCACCATACTTGCTCCGGACACTGCGAGAGGGCTGTACAAGCAATGATCACACGCACGGCACAGCGGACACACCAGGAACCGCGGTGTTGGCCGTCGAATGGCGCTAGCTGCGCAGCATTTGTGCACCGCCGCCGTCAGTGTCAGCCAGTTTGCCGTGGCATACGGAGCTCCATCGCAGTCTTTAACACTGGTAGCATGCCGCGACAGCGTGGACGTGAACCGTATGTGCAGTTGACGGACTTTGAGCGAGGGCGTATAGTGGGCATGCGGGAGGCCGGGTGGACGTAACGCCGAATTGCTCAACACGTGGGGCGTGAGGTCTCCACAGTACATCGATGTTGTCGCCAGTGGTCGGCGGAAGGTGCACGTGCCCGTCGACCTGGGACCGGACCGCAGCGACTCACGGATGCACGCCAAGGCCGTAGGATCCTACGCAGTGCCGTAGGGGACCGCACCGCCACTTCCCAGCAAATTAGGGACACTGTTGCTCCTGGGGTATCGGCGAGGACCATTCGCAACCGTCTCCATGAAGCTGGGCTACGGTCCCGCACACCGTTAGGCCGTCTTCCGCTCACGCCCCAACATCGTGCAGCCCGCCTCCAGTGGTGTCGCGACAGGCGTGAATGGAGGGACGAATGGAGACGTGTCACCTTCAGCGATGAGAGTCGCTTCTGCCTTGGTGCCAATGATGGTCGTATGCGTGTTTGGCGCCGTGTAGGTGAGCGCCACAATCAGGACTGCATACGACCGAGGCACACAGGGCCAACACCCGGCATCATGGTGTGGGGAGCGATCTCCTACACTGGCCGTACACCACTGGTGATCGTCGAGGGGACACTGAATAGTGCACGGTACATCTAAACCGTCATCGAACCCATCGTTCTACCATTCCTAGACCGGCAAGGGAACTTGCTGTTCCAACAGGACAATGCACGTCCGCATGTATCCCGTGCCACCCAACGTGCTCTAGAAGGTGTAAGTCAACTACCCTGGCCAGCAAGATCTCCGGATCTGTCCCCCATTGAGCATGTTTGGGACTGGATGAAGCGTCGTCTCACGCGGTCTGCACGTCCAGCACGAACGCTGGTCCAACTGAGGCGCCAGGTGGAAATGGCATGGCAAGCCGTTCCACAGGACTACATCCAGCATCTCTACGATCGTCTCCATGGGAGAATAGCAGCCTGCATTGCTGCGAAAGGTGGATATACACTGTACTAGTGCCGACATTGTGCATGCTCTGTTGCCTGTGTCTATGTGCCTGTGGTTCTGTCAGTGTGATCATGTGATGTATCTGACCCCAGGAATGTGTCAATAAAGTTTCCCCTTCCTGGGACAATGAATTCATGGTGTTCTTATTTCAATTTCCAGGAGTGTATATATACAAATGACCAACCAGTGCCAAACATCACGCGCCAGCTTATGTATGCCGATGACACTGCAGTTGCAGCCCAAGGTAACAATTTTATGGATGTAGAGGAGAAATTAGCCAGTACCTTGGAAGCTCTCTCCCAGTATTATGAGGCAAACCACCTAAGGCCGAACCCTTCCAAGACGCAGGTCTGTGCATTCCATTTAAAGAACAGGGAGGCAAATCGTGAATTAAATGTAATATGGAGAGGTGAATGTCTCGAGCATTGTAAAACGCCCAAATATCTTGGTGTCCCGTTGGATCGCACACTGACCTATAAACATCATTGTAATGCCACAAGAGAAAAGTCTCAACTAGAAACAACATGATCAGGAAACTAACCAGCGGATCCTGGGGTGCAAATCCAAAAGTCCTGAGAACTTCAGCCCTTGCGCTCAGTGTGTCAGCCGCGGAATACGCCGCTCCAGTATGGTCAGCATCAACACACGCGAGAAAAGTTGATGTCGCAGTGAATGAAATGGCACGGTTTGTTACCGGATGCTTGAGGCCAACCCCAGTGCACAAGATGTACTTAATCATGGGGATCGCACCACCCAACATACGACGTGACATCGCTGCCGAAGCCGAAAAAAAACAAGCATGAAAAGAACATGCGTCACCCTTTATATGGACACCAGCCTGCTGACCGACGGCTTTATTCGAGGAAGAGTTTCCTGTCACGTACCCGAGCCCTGGAAGGGTCGGTTGCAGAGAATCGTTTGAAAAGGTGGGAAATCGACCTGAGACACCCCCATAAAGATGTAAAAGAAGAACTGGCGCCTGGTGGAGACCTACCATACACAGTCTGGATGACCGTATGAGGATGGAAGTGCCAAAGTGAAAGACAAACCTGCAGCAATGGGGTTTTCTAAAAGAGAATGAGAATACTCTCTGTCTGTGTGGTTCTGTCCAGGATCCTCAACACCTGCTTATCTGTCCATATTTAGACCAGCCCTGCACAATGAATGACTTATGGGAGGCAAATGACAAGGCCGTATTGGCTGCTGATTTTTGGAACTTTGAAGTCTAGTTCCGGACACGGAAAGTAAGTATCCGGTATTTTTACATGATATTTTTCGATGTGTTTCATTTATTAACTTCTTTGGATCAGAGTTCAAACATAGCTTTCAACTCCACACACAGAAGGTTTTTCCCCTTTCTTCCAGATACAGTGTAACTTTCTTAGAGAATAGGTATCTGGAACAGTATACGATTGTGTAATACCACGTAAGCCCTACTGTCTGCGTGGAAGAACAATATGGAGTCGGAACGACGCGGAGTTTCCAGCGCGGCACCTGGGTGACGTGGCGTCGTGTCACGGCGTCAGCCACGTCAGAAACTTGCGACTCACTGAGCTAGGCTCTAATATATGCAAGGTGTAATGGGTATAAGGGCAGGTATTTTTATTAGTGACCAAGGACAGTTTACTGAACATCATTACGTCTGTACTTACTTCAGCTGTAGACTAATAATTATTGCTGTTAGGAGTAGTATGTTTTTAGGTTGGTTAGTACCTCAAAGTACATGTGACAAAATGACAAAAGCAAGCCATTAATGCACATTTACCTCTGTGCAACAGGTGAGGTGTTGAAATATGGATATGTGGGCGTAAAGTGGTTAGTGTACTACTGGCCATTAAAATTCCTACACCACGAAGATGACGTGATACAGACGCGAAATTTAACCGACAGGAAGACAATGCTCTGATATGCAAATGATTGGCTTTTCAGAGCATTCACACAAGGTTGACGCCGATGGCGACACCTACAACGCGCTGACATGAAGAGAGCTTCCAACCGATTTCGCATACACAACAGCAGTTGACCGGCGTTGCCTGGTGAAACGTTGTTGTGATGCCTTGTGTAAGGAGGAGAAACGCGTACCACCACGTTTCCGACTTTGATAAAGGTCGGATTGTAGCCAATCGCGATTGCGGTTTATCGTATCGTGATATTGCTGCTCGCGTTGGTCGAGATCCAATGACTGGAAGCGGAATATGGTATCGGGGAGTTCAGGAGGGTAATACGGAACGCCTTGCTGGATCCCAACGGCCTCGTATCACTAGCAGTCGAGATGACAGCCATCTTATCCGCATGGCTGTAACGGAGCCCCGAGTCAACAGATGGGGACGTTTGCAAGACGACAACCATATGCACGAACAGTGCGACAACGTTTGCAGCAGCATGGACTATCAGCTCTGAGACCGTGGCTGCGGTTACCCTTGACGCTGCATGACAAACAGGAGCGCCTGCGATGATGTACTCAACGACGAACCTGTGTGCACGAAGTCATTTTTTTCGGATGAATCCAGGTTCAGTTTACAGTATCATGATGGTCGCATCCGTGTTTGGCGACATCGTGGTGAACACACACTGCAAGGAGTGTATTCGTCATCGCCGTACTGGCGTACCACCCGGCGTGATGATATGGGGGGCCATTGGTTACACGTCTCGGTCACCTCTTGTTCGCATTGACAGTACTTTGAACAGTGGACGTTACATTTCAGATGTGTTACGACCCGTGGCTCTACCCTTCCTTCGATCCCTGCGAAACCCTACATTTCAGCAGGATAATGTACGACCGCAAGTTGCAGGTCCTGTACGGGCTTTTCTGGATACAGAAAATGTTCGACTGCTGCCCTGGCCAGCACATTCTCCAGATCTCTCACCAATTGAAAACGTCTGGTCAATGGTGGCCGAGCAACTGGCTCGTCACAATATGCCAGTCAATACTCTTGATGAACTGTGGTATCGTGTTGAAGCTGCGTGGGCAGCTGTACCTGTACACGCCATCCAAGCTCTGTGTGACTCAATGCCCAGGCGTATCAAGGCCGTTATTACGGCCAGAAGTGGTTGTTCTGGGTACTGATTTTTCAGGATCTATGCACCCAAATTGCGTGAAAATGTAATCACATGTCAGTTCTAGTATAATATATTTGTCCAATGAATACCAGTAGTATATACTGACAGGCGTAGGAAACATCAGGTCTTGAAGTTTGTGATGTGTTTCTGGGAGGACTGTTCAGAGCAGAGGAAAAACAGCTAACACACTGATATGTGAACATAGTAAGGTATCACACTTAAAAATACCTGGACTTATATCCATTACACTGTGAGGTCCAGACCAGCGTAGGGAATTGGTGGAAAGCATCTTCTATGACGAAGGTGTCTGGAAATTGGTACGACGCTACGACAAATATGTAAATCGGAGCAACGACTGTGTGGAGAAGTAGCTAGAGGGCACAGCTAAATGTTGCAAATAAAACATTTTTGTTTATTAAATAATAATATTTTAAAGTAGAAATCTTTTAATGCCTAGACCGCAATTTTCCTATCACGAAGTAAGATAATACATTGCTACGGGGATCCATCTTAAGATCTGTCCAAAACAAACGTAGCATAATGAAATTATGTGCACTAGAGTAGAATACAAAAACACTTCACAGAAGTTGAGCACAAGTAATGAGAAACCAATTTTAAAAATAAAAGTGAACATTTGACAAAACACTTTTATCAGTGTAGTAACAAACTATGTTAATGCTTCTAAGATAATATACGTTTCGAAGTGTGAACGTGCGGTAATAAGTATTGGAAAGATTATTCATATTTTTAGCTCTGCGCCGTACTTTGGAGTTTTTAATGTTTGACTCTCACGTGTGATCTGTTATTCATATTTTCAGTGGTACTCTTTACTATGATGTTTTCATCATTTGACTCTCAAGTATGAGCTCTCTTTTACACATGGAACGTTGCCAGTTAGCTGTATAAGGCAACGTCCCTGTTTTTTAGTTTTCAACTTCATTTCCCTATTATTTTTATGCTTTTAAAATTAGTTGGACTTAGGCACAATCTTCTTGGATTTTATTTTTGAATTACTGACAATTACATAGGATGTGCCTCCTGCAAACGGCAGTTAAGGACGTAATACAAATCTGTCCCTTATAATTTTAAGTTTATGCCTCTGTTATCATTATAATTTTAAAATTCATTTCGATGTAGAGTTAAGCTTTTTGAGATTTCTAGCCTAAAATTCTTTCGACAGGTCTACAACCTTGCTTGCTCACGGCAATGTTTTTAAACTATTTACAGTTATTGCTTCGAAATTTACGAATACATGTTATTGCATGACTAATGCTAAATTTGCTTTGCAGCAATTATTCACCGTATTTTCACATTTTGGACGGTATGTTATGTTATAAGCATTAATATATTTTGTTACTACACTCTCAAATGTTCACTTCCACTTTTAAAATTGAATCTCCATTATTTTTGCTCAGATTTTGTACAGTGTTTTTGTATTCTACTGAACTGCATATAATTTTCTTGGGCTACGTGGTCTCTATGAGTTACGGATCTGAATATTGTTGCAGATGGCAATCTAAACTAGTTATTGTATTTTAACTGTGATAGGAAAATTGCGGTGTAGGCATTAAAAGATTTTTACATTAAAAATTCTTTTGTTTAACAAACCGCATTGAGACCGTCGTCTCCTCCTTGACAATGTCAGGCTTCACCAAAGCATTTTTGATTTCACTGTGGTTTCCATTTCGCTACCGATGGGAAATAGAAAAAAGCCCACATAGTATCTGATCAAAAGTATTTCAATACACTTATGTAATGCGAAACTGACGACTAACACGTCCGGAGACTTTTGATCAGATAGTGCATTCCTTTCTCCCACACACATCTCGTGAAATGACCACTAAGGCAAAATCGGAGAAATTGGAACTCATATTGAGGTTAATCGTCATCCGTTCTTGCCACGTACCATTCGTGAATGGAACAGGGAAGGGAGAAAAAAACTGTGACAAGAGAAATACCCTCTGCCGCAGATCGTAAGGTGGTTTGCAGATATGGATGCAGAGGTATCTGTAATGCGAACCTTTGTTCTAGTAACAGCTGTCAGTGTGTTTCTTTGGATTTCACTCTCACAATAATTAACACAGTTTTGAACCGCTGTCATTTATCTGAAATTATGGCTTGCACTGGATATATATCTATCCTGTGAGAGACCACACAAACAGAAAAACCATTTATTGTCATTTGAGATACACAATAGGTTAACAAGAAACGGTAGAGTACTGCAGCAATTTTGGGCGACCCCTGTAGACTGGCAGGTGGGCGGAATTCCTGCACACGAGGGAAGTGCGTTCAGTTGAATGCAGCTACTAATGAGCGCCTAAAGTTCGCAGGTTTTCCCATTACAGAGAATTTTACCGCAGGGAACAATGAGGTAAATAACAAAAAGCGCTCCCCACGCGCTCCGGGACAAGTGCTGCTGAACAGTGAGGAGGCGTTTCTGAACGGACAAAACCTGCGCGAACAAAGGCGCCGCACACTGCGCTGCTGCGTGCGCGCCGCGGCCGCTCAACATACGTCACAATGACCGCGCACGCCTGTCCTGTTCTCGCGTTCTGCCACCGAGCTGGCGCGCTGACAACGAGGTCTTCCCCACCCACGATGTAGATGATAACATTACGTACGTCTTTCACAGTTAATTTGAATAAAATCCTAGCGTATATATCATCAGACCAAAAGTACCAGAAAACATGCTGGTGGAAACTAATTTGGAGCGTGCCAGCCCTTCGCCTTTATGACTGACTGAACTCTGTTGGGCATACTTCCAGCGAGGCGTATCAGTCTATACGGAGGAATGAAAGCCCATTCAATCTCAAGAGCTGATGTATTTTCGGATGTAAACAAAGATGTCACTCGGCAACAAGGTGGATACTGGACTGGTTTTGTGCAAAACGGAAGTAAAATGCGTTCGCGCCGAAACATATGTGCGAAAACCTGAATAACCAGCTACAGCATTCATCTTGCTGCCGATGCTGTAACTATGTATTCACCAAAGCCTCAAATATGTATTAGGCCAGCTGAAGATAGGTGAAAGCACGAAAAAGAAACACATAACAAAGTGGCTGATTGCTGTATTTATTAACATAAATGACGTGACTAATGTTTTGTCCTGTGCGCCATAGCAAGCTACTTCAGGAGGTGGTCGAGCGGTTACTACAGCACACATAAAACATTAGTTCATGCTGCTATAACACTTAATATAGAATATTGTAACCTGAGATCTCACTCTTCGGACGACACCAGACTTTTTCCAGCAAATTTACTCTTGCCTAACTGTACGTCTTTGGTATGACAACAGTCGATGTTGGAAGACCATCACTGCATGCAATTGCTCCAGTCACAGCTTCTTCGAGAAACGAAGCATTTGCATTCCATTGACTGTAATTCACGTCCTATGTACTGAGAGATCATTCATATCTTCAAAAGTTGGGTAAAATTGTGTGTGTGTGTGTGTGTGTGTGTGTGTGTGTGTGTGTGTGTGTGCGTGTGTGCGCACAATTGCTCTTTTCGGAGATAAGATATAACATATGTGTCCCATATGGACCTCAGTATTTCTTTCTAATCGTAGAATGACTTGGATGGTTCAAATGGTTCAGAAAGCTCTGAGCACTATAGGACTTAACATTTGAGGTCATCAGTCCCCTAGAACTTAGAACTACTTAAACCTAACTAACCTAAGGACATCACACACATCCATGCCCGAGGCAGGATTCGAACCTGCGATCGTAGCGGTCGCGGGGTTCCAGACTGAAGCGCCTAGAACCGCTCGGTGACAACGGCCGGCAAAGACTTGGAGGGGTACAGTGTCTTATACAAGTTTTCAGCAAACTTGGAAATCCGGATGTAACAAATTGGAAACGTTGTAAGAAATTCTAAATTGTTTATTTGGTTGTACTGTTTTATATTATTAATCACCAACGTAATAGCACTTGCAGTAAGTGAGATAAGAATAAAAACAAAAGAAAGGTGTTGAAAATGTATGTGCAAAAATCTGAGATAATTTTCCCAACAACATAAATATTTGACTCATAGAAAGTATTAAATCTACCGTGATCTCTTCTTCCAGAGAACTATATTCATTTTAATATTCAGTTGTTGCTTGAGAACTAGTAGAAGTGTAGTATAGAAGAAAAGATGCATAGTTCTGTTGTTACCTTTTATATTTCATCAGTAACGTACCATAAAAATTAAGATATTAATTTTAATTAATTGGGATATTTAGTGATCTGTAAATGAGCAGCATTTAGCCATCCATGTGAAGTAAACATACAGCTGAACACTTTATAAGTTTTCCTACTACTTGGTGCTGCTGACACGTGAGATGCGACATTAGTATTGTTTCAAAATTTGTCGTTTGTTATTGTTAAAACAATAGCAGCTCCTATTCTGGCCTAGTACAATGTTCATTATGAATGTTCAAAGAAACAGCGCTGTTAAACAATGGAAAATTCACCAGAATGTTTTCGTCGTATAATTTTTAACGATATTCATAAAGCTTTAACTGAGCAACAATGTATTAGATGTTTCCATTCAACGTTTGGTGATCGAACACCTTCTCGAAAAACTGTTTACTATTGCTTTTCAGGATTTCATCGCTGTCGTTTTGTTGCACGATGGGTTTGGTAACAGAGGACTGTCATTGACGGATTCTACACAGTCTGATTGACGCTCAGAAACAGGCTCGTCTCAGTCGGTATAAGAAAACACTCAGAAAAATTGAAAGAGGAAGTGCTAAATCTGTGACTAGCGTCGAAACTCCGATATATTCGTATGAGACCCAAACTAAGCAACAATGAACTTTTTGTGTGTTCCAACAAGTTAGTAAGTCAGTTAGTGAGTTACAGGTTCCAAAATCATTTGTACGATCCTTCTAAGGAAATCATTTGGAACGGCTCAGTCTACAGGATATGTATACATGATTAATGGTAATATTATTTTTTTAAATCTCACTTATGCAACTATATTATTTTTAAGTCTACCAGATTTTAAATTAAAAGTTCGTTCAGGAACAGAAAGAGTAGCCCAGGATAAATAATATTAGGTTAGATTTAACACTTGATCTAGTACCTGTGAGACAGTTCATGTTATTGGTTAGATGATGTAAATTTTTTGTTCCTGCGTATTGAACACTTTTATAAGCCACTGAATCCTTTAGTAATGGGTAATAAAAGTAATTTTTCATTTAGTATTGTAGTTATGACCGTCTGTTCCTATCGAATTTTGATGGATCATTTAATTACGAATTTCACTAGCGAATATTTACAGGTTATTAAAAAAAGTATCGAATATTTATAGAGATAGTAGTACCTATCAAAACAAGGAAAAAAGTTAGTAAGCATGAAATCTAAAATCCGTACCGTTAGAGTTATGAACACCTGTTCATCTTCGCCACTGTGAAGCACATCTCTTCTGCTGCAATCTCTTTGCTTTCCATATGTGGAATGAAGTGGTATGGACCAAAAAAAGAAAGTTCAGTAAACATGGGCTCTAAAATGCATATCTTAAGAACTATGAGTATTTATTCAATAGAAGAGATGTGTTGTACAGTAGAGAAGCTGAACTGATGCTCATAATTCTTAAGGTATGCATTTTAGAGTCCACGGTTATTGGAAATTTTTCTTTCTTTGGCCCATACTACCTCCTTCTAAAATAAAGAGCTCGCAGCTGGAAGAGGTGTGTTTCACAGTGTCAGAGTTGAGTAAGTGCTCGTAACTCTTAAGGTATGTATTTTAGAACCCATGTTTACTGGCAGTTTTTTCTTTCTTTTGTCTATACTACCTCCTCCAAAAATAATGAAAGTAAGGAGCTCGCAGTAGAAAGAGGTGTGTTTCACAATACCAGAGATAAATAAGTGCTCGTAACTCATGCATTTTAGAGCCCATGTTTACTGGAATTTTTTTGTTTTGATGGTTATTACCACTTCCTATAATATTCGCTACCTTTTTTTAACACCCTGTTTATTGTGATGGCGCAGTTAAGATGTGTAACCCCTTGAAGCGACACCTACATGAAGACCGTGGGTGAGCACCACATATTATTATTATTGCTCACTTTTCGGCAGTCAGTGTTTTCTCTCAGAGTGAAAAGCTGCCATATAAAATTATTCTTTAAGATCTTAATGAGTGGAAATGTGCAAAATATATCAGAAGGTTGATCCTTTTGTCTCCGATACTAGGAACTATATGAAAACCAAAAACAGATGAACTTAATTGTTTGAACAGCTCGACAATTTGCTTCTTCCCGTTAAAGTTTCCATCCATATGTACAGCTAAAAATTTGGAGTATTCTACCCTGTTTACTGACTCCTTTTCATGTGCTACATCAATTGTTAGTACGACTGTTTCCTGTAGAGTAATGAATGTAGTGTGATTTCTCAAAATTTAGGAGTAGTTCACTTCCAGAGAACGACTCAATAATTCATTGAAAACCATCAATAACAATCCCTTCAGTTGACTTCTCTCTAGTAAGATTTTTTGAAACGCTGGTTTCAACTGCAAAAAGTAGAATTCTCCTTGATCAGTGTTACTTCGAAGGTCATTCACGTGTTTAAGGAATAGGAGTGGATCCAAAATCGAACCCTGTTGGACTCCCTTCGTAATTTCTCACCATTCGCAAAAATTTTTTCTCCTTCCAATTCTGCTTGTATCATTCAGCACAAAAGAGAGTCTTAAGCACTTCCAAGGAATTGAACATTTGTTTCCTCAGTTACAATGGGCGTATCATGGCCATTGTTTTAGAGTATCGAAGAAATTTGAGACTGAATAACAAACAAAACGTTGGGATAGCGAATCTGATCTCAACAACCTGTTGAATCCGTGAATAAAACTCTTCTCGGACTGAGACCGCATTGTCAGTGTGAAAGACTTCGACGTTTCGGCACTATTGAAAGTGGCCTTCATAAGAGTGTACTTTTTCGCTCACAGACCCAGTCCGCAATAGCCTGCAATTACAAGTTCCTGAATCCTTCAAAAACCGTTTTTGAGATTCCACAATCAATGTTTGAGATCATACAAATGCTCATTAAATTAAAGTCTATTTATGTTGAGGTATAATCAAATGATTTAAAAAAATATTTTTTTGGTGCGGTAAACAGATTCCGTCAGTATTATTCGAATAGAAATGATAGAAAATAAACACGGTTCGTAGTATTACATAAATAACTTTACTAGCTTTATGACTAAATATTTAATTATTTTCGATACAGTAACAATTATCTTTACAGACGGCAGTTTTTGTCTGTCTCAGACGGGACCACCTTCAGATGAAAAACAGAAATTTAATTTTCACTATAATTTGAGATATAACATGTAAGATACGTTTAATGTCAGAAGATAAGGAAATACTAAAATTCTCACTCCCAGTTTTTGCACAGGAAGGCCATGCCTTCTCAACAACATACAACGTGTTCTGCCACATTTTATGCAACAGAAATAGAATAAAAATCCATCTGCTATAAACATCAAGTGGTAGTTCCAAAAGCGGCAAAGGTACATTACGTGTGTTGACGCAACAGTGTAAAACAAATGTAAATGTTAGGTATAAAATGTCATTATTTAGTTATTAAACTGACACACAGCTGGTTAGGTTTACAAGCGAAAAGGAACCGTCCTGTTGTGTATCTTGGCAAATTATGCGTCAGTAATTTACTATTTTTTGATAATATCGTAACAAGAAAAAAATATTTCTGTCTATATGCTAACTAGAAATTTTGGGTAGAATGTTTACTTTCTACATTTTGACGAAATAGTTTAACACTCGTAAAGTATTTTTATTGTTTTTGTAAACACTACCAGATGTAGATCGTGGATAGTGTTTCTTTTATTTTATTATCGATACTAGTATACCTTTTATTTTAATGAGAACGCATAGTCCTCCTGTGCAGCAACTGAATAGAGAATTTCCTTATCTACTTGTTTCATAATACTAAATGTATTTTTCTTGCGACTCACTTATTATATAGTTTTAATTTTAATTTTTAAATCCGAAGATGGCCTTTTGAAATGGCCAAAAGCAGCCATCAGTAAAAATAATTGTGACTGTGTCGGAAAATAATAATAATTTAATTATTTCGGTAATCGTGGTCTCTTTCAGACTATGAATTAAAACCACCGTTCCAGTACGTATTCGGCAGTCAGGTATCACGATATCTTGATCTCATTTAATTACGTTGCTGTCTTGCTACCGTGTTTGCATCCGCCTGTTGTCACACGAAGCCCAGCCATTGAGCTGTCATAAACAATAGCGGACATTTTTCACAGCCGCAACAGCATTACTGCTGGTAACAACATTCTATGGGCGTTACTCTTCTCAGCGGGATAAACAGTTCATTATACACTAGCTCTCTACATCGACCATCGCATTGTTAAAGATTATAAAAGCGCTTAATTTTTCACCAGTGGATTTTAATACTCTCTGCTCCGTATAAAAAGTTACTCTCACGTTTGACCAAAAAATGTGTTTATTTTAAACCCACTCGTCCTTACGTCTGCATTTTGATTCTAGAAAAAACAACATTAGGGAAGAAAATTTGTGTCGAAAGTGCTTACTAGTTTTTCTAATGGCCGTCGCTTCTATGGGGCTGCAACAACAAAACCTTAAGATTTGGTGTTAGGTGACGGACTATTTTCTGCGCGGCCGTGTGGATAATTTGGACCGTCTTAAATCTCTGAAGGGAATGGAAAATTTACTACTTCACTTCTTACGACTTTTTAGATCTTACACATTTTTGTAGAAATATTGTCAACTGTATGTTACGTCTACAAGTATATTCCCGCATAAATCTATTCATCTAACCTTTGGTCGTCCTACACTCCTTGTTTCTGCCTTATAATAGTATTTTTTTTAATGTGTTATTCATTATGATTATATATTCTTTTCAGTTATGTTTATCATTGGCTATTTTGTCAGACATTTTAGAATTTCTTAATTTTCCGTTACATCATCACATCTTTCCTGGTCGCGTCTTATAATTCCGTTATGTGTCACAGAAAGCACAATATGGCTGTTTTCCTGCGCCTTTGATTTTGTTAGTAGAGGTATTCATTCACAAACACTAAAGTTGCTATCGGCACTTGTAGCATATTTCTCAAAGATCGTTTCAAATGTTCTCTTCGTTGTGTCATTTATAGTGAATTTTTCCGTTTTATGGGTAATTTATTCGTCTGTTTCATGTAGTAGAATGACGTTACAACACAGTTCAAACTGGTAAGATGTCCAACAGTTTTAACAATTATAATTTTGAGTTACTGATGTCCTTTCGTCCATAATGTACTTCTTTCAGTTAGAAATTTCTAGGACATATCTCGATAGTTTCTATTTATGAAACACTGCATGCTGCAAACTGCGTGTCTTCAAAATGTTCAAATGCGTGTGAAATCTTATGGGACTTAACTTCTAAGCTCATCAGTCCCTAAGCTTACACACTACTTAACCTAAATTATCCATAGGACAAACACACACACCCATGCCCGAGGGAGGACTCGAACCTCCGCTGGGACCAGCCGCACAGTCCATGACTGCAGCGCCTAGACCGCTCGGCTAATCCCGTGTGGCTGCGTGTCTTCAGCCTGATCAGATGCACATAATGTTTGAATGCTGAAGCAGGAAATTGTGAGCTGTTACTGTTGTAAAAGTACAAGAATAAATAATGAATGAAATACGGCATTAAGATACTGTCAAATGATATTTAAAAGGCCCAAATAAATTCTAGCGGTATGAAAACGATGTTCGTCGCACCATATTTAATGTCCAGTCCCGGGTGAGACGGAAACCGAAATTGACGGTAGCAAAATAAAAGTATAAAGTAAAAAGTTTTCAAATGTTCCTTTAAAAAGGAAAACGTACGAGAAAAGCCCCAATTTAATCCTCGTCCCACTAAAAAGGTGAGTGAAATAAGTGTTAGTGTCAGTGGTGATGAGAAGCAATTGATATCGTTAAATCTGAACAAAGCTCCAGGGCCTATCAGAGTGTATACTGAATTTGGGACTGAGTTATCCCCTCCCACCAGCCATAGACTGCACACAGCAGTCAGTGATTTTCAAACAGAGCGCTTCGTGGTGTTACAAACATAAAATCTAAACAGCCTACTTGCATAAAATATATCAAATGCACACGCTAATTGATACACTGTTGGTCAAAAGTAAGAATTGTCCTCACAGTGCATAAAGACAGTCCTGATCATTCGTCATAGTAGTACAAAGTCTGAGCACTGACAGAAAATGCACATGGAAGTAGTGGATTTCCATGCAGTCTTGAACCAGTAGTGTTGTCCTTCCAACGGAAAGACAGTGCTAATCCTTGACATGAAGACAGGTTATGGGCCATAACAGAGCAAACCCACAGCAGATGGAGTCACTGTGCTGTGTGCAGTCTGTGGCTGGTTGGCGTTGTTGGAATATTCGGTAGTGTAGTGCTGGGCAGTTGGATGTGAACAGCGCGTAGCGTTGTGCAGTTGGAGGTGAGCCGCCAGCAGTGGTGGATGTGGAGAGAGAGTTTCCAGAGTTTTGAGAGGTTACTATAAGCGGACGATCTGGACGTGTGTCCGCCAGAAAAAGAAAATTTGTAAAGATGGTTGTCATGCATTGACAGATATATATGATGACTTTTGAACATTATTAAGGTAAATACATTGTTTGTTCTCTATCA
Source organism: Schistocerca serialis cubense (assembly GCF_023864345.2). Lineage (NCBI taxonomy): Eukaryota > Metazoa > Arthropoda > Insecta > Orthoptera > Acrididae > Schistocerca > Schistocerca serialis. The sequence goes on along the minus strand of NC_064641.1, from coordinate 632,491,917 downwards.
AAATCTTTCATTTGCTAACTATGCCTATCAGTAGTTAGTGCCTTCAGTAGTTAGAATCTTTTATTTGGCTGGCATTATTGGCGCTCGCTGTATTGCAGTAGTTCGAGTAACGAAGGTTTTTGTTTGGTAATTGGTTCATGAAAGGTATAGGTTATTAATAAATCTCGTTCTGGTATAGGTTATTATTAGTCAGGGCCATTCTTTTGTAGGGATTATTGAAAGTCACATTGCGTTGCGCTAAAAATACTGTGTGTCAGTTTAGTGATGATCAGAATAAGTAAAGAGAAAACTGTTTGAGTACCGTACGTTGAGTTTTTCTCAGCTGTTTGAAAATGAAATAACGTAGAAGTTTGTCAGCACAGTCATTCATAATTTTTTAAGGGGATGTTTCAGTATGTGATATTTATCAATTTTCAGATTTTTTTTGCTTTAATTGTACTCTGAAATCTTGGTTTCATGAGTGAGTTTGCGAGTATCAAAATATGAGAGATCAATGAGCAAGTCTTTTGGTTGCGTTGACTTAGAAACATGAAACCTTTGCACAACCAAGGGACGGTAGACCTTAGTATGTGACATAAATCTGAACTTAAGACGGGTACCCGTCCTGGAGAAAAATGATTCTTAACAGTCGGACAGACGGACAGACAACAAAGAGGTCGCATAAGGGTTCCTTTTTGACAGCCTGAGGCACGGAACTCTAAATATGAGCAAGGGTTTTTGAGAATTCGGAAAAGAATACGAAGAGCGATCTGTCCAATGGATAGGTAACGACCCTAGCTTATCGAATAAGTAGTGTAATTCATGGCTGATTAGTAGAAGAAACAGCAAAACTACTATTCGATCATATGAAACGTCTGCTGACTGATACACAATTATAATTCGCTCAGTGACAATGCTGTTCTAGCAAGATTGCGCTCCAACCAACACAGCAACAGTCACTGTGGCGCAAATGAGTCACTGTTGAAGCTTCCTGACACACTAAAACTGTGTGTCGGTTCGAGATTCGAACCCGGGATATCGCATTTCGCAGGCAACAACAGAGTTTTCCAGGTACGACTCACGACCCGAAATCACTGCTTCTGTTGGTCCAGTGGCTCTCTCTTACTTTTCAAAACTCCACCGAAGCTCTCCTGCAGACTCTGACTCTCCTTGGTTGAAAGACACTTGCAGAAATGGCTTAGCCACCGCTCAGGGGTCGTTTACGGAACAAATTTTTCACTCTGCCATAGAGTGGACGCTGTATAGAAACTACATTTTTTGTTGTTGTTACACTGGAGAGTTTAGTTGGTTCTGAGTGGCTGGCTCATCCTTTTTACTCCAACGATGAAGCAGCCACAGCTATCTGCTGTACTATTTCAATCCATTCTACTGCTTCTTTCCTTTTTATTGTAATTTTAGGACAAAATGTGTGATTTTCGTATTTCTCTCTCTCTCTCTTTCTCTGTAAGTTTATTGAAATTTCTCTTGTTGAAAAATGACAACGAGCGATCTGTTCTATCTGACTGGAAACAAAAAATGGTTCAAATGGCTCTAAGCACTATGGGACTTAACATCTGAGGTCATCAGTCCCCTAGACTTAGAACTACTTAAACCTAACTAACCTAAGGACAACACACGCATCCATGTCCGAGGCAGGATTAGAACCTGCGACCATAGCAGCAGCGCGGTTCCGGACTGAAGCGCCTAGAACCGCTCGGCCACATCAGTCGGCTACTGGAAACATTATAGAGCGAAGATCAAATAAATACTTACTTATTTTCGACAGTGGGTTTCGTTGTGATTTGCTGTCATCTTCTGGCTTTCGAAAATTATTGTTACAAAATGTATTGATTTTTAGTTGGAACGTCATGCCAAGTTGTCATGTTGGACAAAATTTTGCACATTATGCAAAGGTTTGTCAGAAATAAAACGTTTCAAATCAAAAAAACACCTTGTGCCCCTGGTCATGTCCATATAGGTAGCGCACACGCATGATTGTAAGGTCTTAAAAAATACTATACACAGTAAAATGTACAATAGCACATCTGTTAAATAATATGCTGTTGTACAGTTTACTGTGTATTTTTTAAGACTTATTAATTATATGTTAAATACATGTGCTGTACACTTTACTGTGTATTGATTTTTTTAAGCCTTGATAATCATCTGTTAAATACATGTGCTACTATAGTACAGTTTACAGTGCACTGTTTTTTTTTTTTTTTTTTTCAAGACTTGTCAGTCATGTGTGAGCGCTGCATATATGGGCGTGGCCACGTGCACAAGGTATTTTTCATTGTAAAAGTTAGACTGGCGCACTATTTTCAAACTCTAAAGGTGGCAGGGGCAAAATACAGGGAGGGAAAGCCCATTTACAATTTGTAAAGAAACCAGATGGCAGTTACAAGAGCAGAGGGGCATGAAAGGGAAGCGGTGGTTGGGAAGAGAGTGAGACATGGTTGTAGCCTACACCGGATGTTATTCAATCTGTATATTGAGTAAGGAGTAAAGGAAAAAAAAGTCAAATTTGAAGTAGGAATTAAAGTCCAGGAAGAAGAAATAAAACCTCAGCGGTTTGTCGATGATATTGTAATTCTGTCAGACACAGCAAAGGATTTGGAAGAGCAGTTGAACGGAATGGACAGTGTCTTGAAAGGAGGATATGAGGCGAACATCGACAAAAGCAAAACGAAGACAATGGAATGTAGTCGAATTAAATCGGGTGATGCTGAGGGACTTAGATTAGGAAATGAGACACTTAAAGTAGTAAATGAATTTTGCTATTTGGGCAGCAAAATAACTGATGATGGCTGAAGTAGGGAGGATATAAAATGTAGACTGGCAGTGGTAAGGAAAGTGTTTCTGAAAAAGAGAAATCTGTTCACATCGAGTATAGATTTAAGTGTCAGGAAGTCGTTTCGGAAAGAATTTGTATGGAGTGTTGCCATGTATAGAAGTGAAACAAGGACGATAAACAGATTAGACAAGAAGAGAATAGGAAGCTTTTGAAATGTGATGCTACAGAACAATGCTGAAGATTAGATGGATAGATCACATAACTAATGACGAGGTAATGAACAGAATTGGGGGGAAGAGAAATTTGTAGTACAATCTGACTAGAAGATGGGATCGGTTGGTAGGACACATTATAAAGCATCAAGGGATCACCAGTTTGGCACTAGAAGGAAACGTGCGGAGTAGAAATCGTAGAGGGAGACCAAGAGATGAATACAGTAAGCAGATTCAGAATTATGTAATTTGCAGTAGTTACTCGGAGATGATGAGGCTTGCACGGGATAGAGTAGCATGGAGTGCTGCATCAAACTAGTCTTTGGACTGAAGACCACAACAACAACAACAGCAACAACAACAGCAACAAAAACGAAAGTTTTATTTCTGACAAACATTTGCATAAAGTGCTATATTTTGTCCATTAATATGTCAACTTGGCATGAGTTTCCAACTAAAAATCAACACGTTTCTTAGCAGTAATTTTTGAAGACTAGACGTTGACAGCAAAGCATCTCGAAGCCGACTTCCTCCGTAGGTTGTGTGTGGGTTTGTCTGTGTGTGTGTGTGTGTGTGTGTGTGTGTGTGTGTGTGTGTGTGTGTGTGCTAGGGCATTTTTACTTTTCAGTCGCAGTTGAATTTTTATTATTCTATCATTTTTATCTACACTCGTTTCACAAAGCTTTATTACAAACGCTTAAGACCTTGACGTCATTGGGACCAAATTAACACACTATAATCATCATCATCATTTTGCTGAACAAGTCTGCATTTCCTTCTTCCACAGATCAATTGAAGTTGCACTTCGATTACCAACCATTACTTCGCATTTACCTTTATTATACGGTTATTTACGACTCCAATTTCTGTAAATATCCAACATAGTGATGTCTATCATTCCATACATGAACTACCGACTGTCATAGCCTTTGTTGCAATATCTAATGGCTCACAGAACTTTGAACACACAAGATAATTTCACACAATGTTCGATTCCATGGGAAAGATTGTGCCTCACGAACGTCATGTAATGCAGGACTGGAAGAGGATCAGCTCGGTAGTAATACCATCGGTGTTCATTATTGTAGATCTAGATTTCAGCAAATATTGAAGGTATGTAAGACATTGTCGGTTTCCTTGGCGCGTCAACGCGGGATAAAATCTCGAGCTTTCGACGATAGCCTCCATCGTCATCGTCAGGAGCAATTTGACTGTCAGTTGTTCCTGTCGATGACGATGGGGATCTTATCCGGAATTGACGCGGCAAGAAAACCGAGAACGTTTTGCATATCAGTGCCGTCGCGAAAGACTTCGTTCTCAAATATTGTAGGTACCATCAGTGCGTTATAGTTAGTCACGTAGTCTCAACATAATCATAAAGACACATATTCCAGTCTAACTTAAGCAAGTACAAGCATTAGTTGGACAATATGTGTCGTAGTAATTACGTTGGATCTATACGACTACCTATAACGCAATGATAATGGCTGGACTTTTAAATGAAATCTAGATGTGCAATAAAAAAAGACACATTATATTACGGACGATGCTGGCCTGTCTGTCCTGAACTCCTCAATACTTCAATCGGGATGCTGAGAGTAGTAGTTCGGTTGGTTTTCTTGATGTTCCGGGAATTGTTAATGAATTGAATGTTCCATCTCTAAGTACGTATTCAATATACGCAAAAGTTTAAACAGTGCGAAAAAGCAATTCATTTCATTCGAATCAATAAAACATATTATTGGTTGTCATTTTTATTTCATAAATTTCCTGTGACGACTGATTTCCATGAAATTTGTGGAGCCAAAAACAAATATTGTAAATGATCAGTAATGAGAGCGTAAAGAAGAAAACAAAGACTATAATACAGGCACAGAAAAGTACGCAACGTCCCTGCATTTAGTTTGCTATGGTGAGAGATACCTCAGTCTCCCACAGTGGACAGACTGCAGTAAACCGACAAAAGGCTATTTGCCGTATCAGTTCACTGCACGTGTACTGCCATTTGCCCGCTTTAGGATTAATGGAACAGTATTTCCTTCGGCGACACTGAAAATGGAAATACCGGAGTATTTTGGACTACACTGAAAGGCTATGTCGGTAAATGCGTCTGACTGAGCCCAAAAATAGCTGCCACAACAGTCTGCCACTGCGCTGCTTCTGTAAATAGTTCCCCGGCGAAGGAATGTCGGAGTCGCTTCCATTATGCAGTCTTCACAAGACAGACCTACGACGTTGGCCATCCGTTTGATAAAAGGAAGCAGCAGATTTCATATTTCTGTTTTTAAGTGAACTAGACGTTGGGGTAACTGTGTTAGCTAAACAGCCACTTAAATTTCATAATTATAAATATTTCTCATACCTGAACTGATCTTAAATGTATCGTATTGCAGCGATATAGTCTTTCTATTTACAGTGTCCACGTTCCTAAATGTGCTAAAACTAAAGACCCGAAAAACAACATAACTTGGCTAAAATCTATTCTCGAAGGAAGTCCAATGGGTGTACCTGTTTATCGTATACTGCATATCATCGTAATCATCGCGAGATCATAAACATATGGATACCACGCACGGCCTAATAGATTCACTACATTGCGCAGCCTTCTCTAGCTAAATTGCAGAGCTGGGACAGGGCGCAATATTATGTGGAGGGGGGAGGGGGGATGTTGCAGGAAGGAAAAGAAAGGGAAAGGAACTAAGGTGGAATAACTGGCGACGAGTGAAAATGTGTGCCGCGTCGGGGCTCGAACGCAGGATCTCCTGCTTAATAGTCAATTGCGTTAACCACTGCACCACCCGGACACAGTGCTTATCGCAATTTCGCAGACTATCTCGGCATTCTCCCTGTCCGACTCACACTCCCATCTAGCTCTACCTATCCGTAGTCCCCCTCCATGTCCTCCATGCTCGATAATTTTAGATTCCCGCTGGAGGTGGAACGTAAATGTGCATGCACACTGAAGGTCGTGGATTCATTGCCCATCGAGGCGAATCGGTTACATATGAATGTGTGGAGTCTTTTCTTTTGGACATGTCCGGAAGAATAGATATCACGCATTCACATACACTGAACCGCCAAAGAAACAGGTAAATGCGTGTGTATTCACATACAGAGATATGCAAACAGGCAGATTACGGCGCAGCGGTCGGCAACGCCTATCTAAGACAAGTGGCTGACGCAGTCGTTAGGTCGGTTACTGCTGCTGCAATGGCAGGTTGTTGAGATTTAAGAGAGTTTGAACATGGTGCTATAGTCGGCGCACGAGCGATGGAACACGCCGTCTCCGAGGTAGTCATGAAGTGGGTGTTATCCCGTACGACCATTTCACGAGTGTACCGTGAATATTACGAAACTGGTAAAACGTCAAATCTCCTACATCGCAGCAGCCGGAAAAAAACCCTACAAGAAAGGGACCAACGAAGAATGAAGTGGATCTTTCAACGTACCAGTGTTTGAACCATTCAACGAAGCGACATGGGCTTTCGGAGGCGAAGGCCCACTCGTGTACCCTTGATGACTATACGACACAAAGCTTTACGCCTTGCCTGGGCCCGTCAACACCGATATTCGACTGTTGAAGACTGGAAATATGTTGCCTGGTCGGACGACTCGCATCAAATTGTATCGAGCGGATGGACGTGTACGGCATGAGGCAACCTCATGAACCAATGGACCCTGCTAGTGGAAGCTCTGTCTGTAATGGTGTGCGGCGTGTGGAGTTGGAGTGATACGGGACTCACGTCTAGATACGACTCTGAATTGGTGACACCTACGTATGCATCCTGTCTAATCACCTGCATCCATTCATGTCCATTGTGCATTCCGACGGACTTGGGCAACTCCAGCAGGACAATGTCACACCTCACACGTCCACTATTGCTACAGAGTAGCTCCAGGAACACTCTTCGGAATTTAAGCACATCCGCTGGCCACCAAACTCCCCATACATGAACATTATGCAGCATATCTGGGATGCCTTGCAACGTTCTGTTCAGAAGAGATCTCCACCCCCTCGTCCTCTTACGGATTTATGGAAAGCCCTGCAGGATCCATGGAGTCAATCCCATCCATCACTACTTCAGACATTAATCTAGTCCATGTCACGTCGTGTTGCTGCACATCTGCGTGCTCCGGGGGTCCTACACGATATTAGGTAGGTGTACCAGTTTCTTTGTCTCTTCAGTGTATAACAGTGCACAGTGATGATAACAGAGGTGTCAGTTTTCCTCAGATGTGAAGTTTCACACTACTATGACCTATTGTCAAAACTGCTGAAAGTAATAGAGACCATACCTCCATACTAGCTCAATAAGGGGCAGGCAGCAACCACATGAAGCTAGCGAAAATCTTACCGAGTTGGTTGTGAGCGTGAAAAGTGTGAGCACGGGAACTGTCCAGTTGAAATAACGTGTCTCCCTGACGTCTCAAGGCATCATCAGAATAGGGTGGATAAATTCTGTGGATCTTGTCTGTTAACGTTCCGTCAACAAAAATCAGTCATTAATGGTCACTGTAGCTTGAGGCATCCCAATACATCATACTTGAAAATAGTTCTGCCTGTAGCACTTAGGTAATTGACATTCCGCTGTTCCACACTGCACCCAAAAAAGTCATCACTGACGCTGTGACACAATCTGATATCATCAAAAGTAAATTTTGTGCTACTTTTTCATCGATTATTGTCTTTCACTACACAAGTGAAGGCAACCCGCAATGATGGGATACGAGAGGAAAGACTGCTGAGTGACACAGTTGCCCGTACCTTGTGAGACACCGCATAGTCACCAAAGGCTCCTTTTCTGGGCGTTTCCCGAACGATAAACTTTTTAATAACGCCACGAAGTACTTAGTTCTCCATTACATCTACATTCATACTCCGCAAGCCACCTTTAGGTGCTTGGTAGAGGGTACCCTGTACCACTACTAGTCATTTTCTTTCCTATTCCGCTCGCAAACAGAGAGCCAGGAAAAATGACTGTGTCTATGCCTCCGTATAGTCCCTAATTCCTCGTATCTTCGTGGTCCTTGCGAAAATGTATGTTAGCGGCAATAGAACCATTCTGCAGTCAGTTTCAAAAGCCGGTTCTCTGAATTTTCTTAATAATGTTCCTCGAAAAGAACGTCGCCTTCCCTTCAGGTATTCGCATTGCGTCCCCCTGTAATTACTCCCGTGTTGTTCGAACCTACCTGTAGTAGATCTGGCAGCCAGCCTTTAATTGGTTCGATGTCTTCCTTTGATCCGAACCTAGTCATCCAAGTCAACCCACATTTTTGTGCGTTTAGAGCTAGCTGCCATTCATCACACCACTGAGGAATCTTGTCTAATTCATCTTTTATCCACCTACAGTCGCTCAACCTCGACACCTTCCCCTGCACCCTAGCGTCATTAGCAAACAACTGCTTATTGCTGCCCATATATATATCACTCTTCCTTGCGGCACCTCTCACAATATCCTTGTTTCTGATGAACACTCGCTTTCGAGGACAATGTTCTCGCTTCTACTGCTTAAGAAGCCTACGAGCCATTCGTATATCGGGAACCTATTCTGTATTCTTGTACTTTCGTTAACAGACTGTAGTGGGGCGACGTGTGAAATGCCTTTTCATGTCTATCGCTGTATTGTAGACGCTTGTCTTTCAGTGTTCGGCTCGAACACATAAACTGCTTTCGATAACGACATCCTGTGATTGTTTCCGTCGGTTTCAGTATCTTCTAAAACCTTCTTTCTTCTACTGCCACGCCGGTCTTCGACGTCAAAATCATCGTTCTTGAAGCGTTGAAACCATTCTCTGGTCGTTATTCTACTAATAGGTGCCACACCATGGGCCTCAACCGAAGATTTCTTCACGTTAAAGCAGATAATTAAAACTTTTCGCAGATGATGGGAAGTGGGCCCGTTCGTTCGAGAATAACTTTTGATTCATTCACAAATCGACTAAAAGTTTTGACTGCTTTATGTTTAAAAATACCCAAGCTTATAGTACGACATTCAAATGGTTCAACTGGCTCTGAGCACTATGGGACTTAACATCCGAGATCATCAGTCCCCTAGACTTAGAACTACTTTAACCTAACCAAACTAAGGACATCACACACATCCATTCCCGAGGCAGGATTCGAACCTGAGACGGTAGCAGCAGCGCGGTTCCGGACTGAAGCGCCTACAACCGTTTGGCCACAGCGGCCAGCAGTACGGCATTACCACCTGCACAACCACTTAACGCTAATTTTTTTCTATGTGTTTTTCCAGTTGATTTGTTAATTTTTACTGTAGGGAAGAGTTGATAGAGAGAAGTTAAAATTTAATGGCACTGATACTTGTATTTTGTTTCATACTGAATGTTACTTATCAAACGAGGGGCGTTCAATAATTAATGCAACACTTGTTTCCTGAAAGCAGGTCGGTTTTATTCAGGATTCCAATACGCCATGTTATTCTCCACTCCTCTGGCTGCAAAACGCTATTTTTCAATATAATCTCCGTTCAATGCGACGGGCTTGTGCGCCCTACGTCTTGGTGTATCCGTAACCTCCCCATCATCCACGTGCTGCTTCCTGCTGAGTGCATCCTTCACTGGGCCAAACAAATGGAAGTCGAGGATGTTGGATGCATGAGGAACAACAGTCCAAGGAAGTTTTGTGAGCTCCTGTCGGGTGCTTAGACTCATGTGAGGCCTTGCTTGTCATGGAGAGGGAGAAGTTCGTCTCAATTCTTATGGCGTCCAACAAGGTGAAATCGTTTCTACAATTTACTGGGAGCTGCTTGTTGTACCATGAGGCAGGACATCAAACGAAACAACCTCTTCAGAGTCCCAGAAGACCGTCCTCAGCAAGACCAGCTGAGGGTTGAGGGAAGTTTTACTTCGGAGTGGAGATGGTGTGGCGCTACTCCGTGGATTTCCATTTCGTTTCCCGTTCGAAGTGGTAAACCCATATTTTATCATCTGTGACGATGTTCGACCAAGAATGGTCACCGTCACCATCGTGACGCTCAAGGAACCCCACACAGATAATCCTTCGTTGCTCTTTATGGTCTTCTGCTAAGGGGCGAGGAATCCAGCGAGCAACCTTTGAGTACCCCAACTGGTGGACGAGTGTGTCAGCACTACCAAAAAAAGACATCCAGTTGTGTAGAGGGGTGTTCGATGTTGATCCGTTGATCACTTCAAATGAGTGTGCCCGCACATTATAACGTTACTTTGCGGGCAGGCGTGTCAGTTAGCATCATATTAATTAAAATGGGGGATAAACAGACTATATTTTGGAAGAATTAAAAAGGGGAAAGTAATACGAAACTTCAATAACTGCACAGTATTACTAAGAAGCAATATAATGAAAAGTAATAAAAAGCAAAGTAGCAAAGACCAAGCGCGACAGAAAGATATAGGGGTGCGTTTGTTTTTTAATACATATAAAATAACATGTAACACATTATTGAGCTCTCTACCTTCAGTTATCGCGATCGGGCTAGTCGATGAAAAAGTGGTACGTGACTGCGAAATTCGTTAAGGAGATTATTTAAAGACTCTTCAAGCACGTTTAAAATACATTACGTGTGGCGATTCCGACAACATAATTCGAACTTTGTGTTAGCTGGGAAAATACTCTTGGGAAACTACTATGGTTGTGGAACCCACGAAAGTTGTACGCAAAGGAAAGCTATAGTTTACGTAATTCCGCATTTTATAAAATTGTGAAACGCGTGCGCGCGGAACATTAAGAGAATCCTATCCTTGGACGGTTGCGGGGGTAACTGATACAAACAACGCGCCAGCACAAAAATAGTTCGCTTACTAACTACCAGATATTAATTAACGGGGACCTAAAATAGTAAAAACAGCGCATACACCGTTAAATTGAGCCCTGCGTGTGGAAGACAATCACATAGAACATGTCGAGAGCGAAGAATAGACATTTAAGTGCCGAATTGACAGCCTGGGTCGTGTCGATATTTGGACATTATTTGACACGCGTTATTCAGAACACGATATCGACCATTTTAATACTGAAAAGAAGGATGGGATCATCACCCCCAATCCCGATTCATATTTCATATTTAGTTAGTGAAAAGAAATGTGTTAATAAACAAACTAGATTTCAATTTTATCCATGATTTAGCTTCATTACGTAGTCTTGACTACATGATAAACAATATCTGTGGAAGTTGTATGCAACGCATCGTCATAATATTTAGTCAACCAATATTGTGGGACACGAAAAAATGTAAATGCAAGAAATTGTTCTTACAGCGGATATATAGTGTGAGTGCGACGAACTATATTGAGAAACTGAATATCCATTACGTACTTGAATGTTTATCTGCGAAAATGGTCCTTGTCGGTACCTCAGCATAGAGTTCGAATAGAATCGCTGGAACATTGCAAACCATTCAGATTAATCGAACATCTAAATACGCATAATGCTGGTATCACCAGGATGTGTTCTTTCTCCTCACCCCCGTGGCAGTAATTGAATTAAGAGCAAGCCGGGAATAACATTTAAATCAACTGACGACCATTGAGCTAGCGTCACGAATTTTCAAACATCCACTGACATGTATGAAGGCGAGTAACATCACGAGTGCTGACGTCGATCGAGGGGTGTCGTCGTGATCGTATTGAATGACACTGAGCGGTCACAACATTCCAGTATTGCAGTAGTCGCAGCTGTGTACGGCAGACCAGCATGCCGGAGATCAGACAGGTGTGCATGGTCTTGTTGCAGTGATGACTTACAGCGGTTCTGCCAGCTGCCATTGTGGGTGGTCTTGCAGTTACGATCACGAAACATGAGCGGAACGCATATAGCACGGTAAAAAACAGTGCTACGTGAGCAGACGATCTGTCTTCAACGTCTCACCTGAAGACCAGGTGAAATATCCCGCTTGCTAGTAAACGACTATCGGTTGCACTCCATAAACATCATTGTGTAGCCAGTACGATGAAGAAAACTGGTGATTCGCACCTTATAGTTCTCAAACGTGCCTGCCATAAAACCAGCACGAGGTTCCAGGCTCATTTCAGTGGCGCCACACGCAGACGGGCCAGATGGCAGCATTGCAGTGTACTCGGGTGATCTATTAGCGGAGAGAGAAGTTACGGAGGAGAGAGGGGTGCCGACGACGCAGACGCCTTCCGGGAATTAGGGCGAAAATATTTCCGCTCGTCTCGTCTGGCGGCGCTCCGTAATTCACCGCCCCTGGGGAGTTAATCCGGCGGCTTTATCGCCGCTGCTTGGCGACGTGACGACCGTAAACGCGGGCCACCTCTCTCCTTTCCGTGCCTCGGCTCACGGCTTTACGGCCGCTTCCTCGGCAATGGCTCCCCACCACACACACTGCTGAGACAGCCCGCTAATCCACATGGCGCACTCTTCGCACCTGCGCTCACTACCGACTCAGCAGCCAGCCGTCGGAAGCAGTGGTCTGGCGCTGGCGCGAGGGAAGGCGATTCAGTTCCTTGTGGCAAAGGACGTTTTGCTGTTCGGGATCTGACGGGCATAGGGAATGGTAATTCTCTATTCCCGTCCACGTCTACATCGACACTGATATCTGGTGTCTGTTCTGTTGGATAGGTTCGACAGAACAACAGATACTACACACACACACACACACACACACACACACACACACACACATATACACATTATGTATATATAGATACCTACACTGAAGCGCCAAAGAAACTGGTATAGACACGCGTATTCAAATAAAGAGATATATAAACAGACAGAATACGGCACAGCGGTCGGCAACTTCTATATAAGACAACAGGTCTCTGCCACAGTTGTATTGTCGGTAACTGCTGCTAGCAATGAAGAGGAGATATTCCCGTACAACCATTTCAGGAGTGTACCGTAAATATCAGTAATCTGGTAATAGATCATATCTCCGACATCGCTGCGGCCGGAAAAAGATCCTGCAAAAACGGGACCAACGACGGCTGAAGGGAATAAACTTGATAGAAGTGCAACCCTTCCGCAAATTGCTGCAGATTTCAACTCTGGGCCATCAACAAATGCCAGCGTGCAAACCATTCAATGAAACATCATCGAATTGGGTTTTCTGAGCTGAAGGCTCACTCGCGTACTTTTGATAATTGCATTACACAAAGCCTTACACCTCACCTGGGCCTGTCAACACTGACATTGGACTGTAGATGACTGGAAACATGTTGCCTGATCAGACGAATCTCGTGTACACGACCCTGCATATGGACTGTTCAAGCTGGTGGAGGCTCTGTAATGGTGCGGGGCGTGTGTGGTTGGAGTAAGATGGGGCCCCTGATACGTCTAGATACCACTATGTCAGGTGACACGTACGTGAGCATTCTGTCTGATCCATTCATGTCCATTGTTCATTCTGTCGGACTTGGACAATTCCAGCAGGACACTGCGACACATGTTTAGAATGGCTACAGATTGGCGCCAGGAACACTCTTCTGAGTTTAAACACTTCCGTTGGCCACTAAACTCCCTACATGAACATAATTGAGCCTGTCTAGGATGTCTTGCAATGTGATATTCAGAAGAAATCTGCATCTCGTCGTACTCTTACGGATTTATGGATTTATGGACAGCCGTGAAGGATTCACGGTGTCAATTCCCTATAGCATTACTTCAGACATCAGTCGAGTCCATGCCTTATCGTGTTGTGGCACTGTTGCGAGTGCGTGCTCGTGGGGGTCCTACACAATATTAGGCAGGCGTACCATTTTCTCTGGCTCTTCTATATGTGTGTATGACAGAACTGATCTCCCCCCCCCCCCCCCCTACCCCCCTACCCCACCACACACATGCACACGCTCACATTATATAGATGGGGTGTATCTCAAATGAATGTAGAAAATGAGAGGGCTGATAGAGTGGGTCAGAACATGCATATTTCACATAGCAACACATGTCCATATCACTTAGTGTACGGCGGTCGGTGTCGTTGAACAGCATCCGACTCAGCCAACAGGGTAGGAACGTAGCATGCCAACTTTGAAATCTTATCAAGACTGAATGAATATTTGTGTACATTTTCTCATATATTACTTCATTACAGCTTACTGTCAATATTATTTACTATGTCATTAGCATACGAGGGCTACATTTTTTCAAGGTCTGCTGTGTCACGAAATTAAAATCACAGCGAAAACCTGATGAACGTTTCTCGAGATCTGCTGTGCAGTGTCTCTAGTATGCCTGTGGATCGCGTCTAGTCGCACTTTTCAGTTCTGAGCACACACTGATCACATAAAGGTGCCAATAACAACTGTGAAGTGCATGCTGTTATTCGATTTCTTCATACTGAGGGGTTCTGCCTGATTTCATGCAGCCCACATAACGGAACTGTAATGCGTGACAACAGTATGCGGAAATCGTGCAGGAACTTTGTAGCACGATGTACAGATGTCCGTTAAACACGTGGTAAGGAAAGGAAGCGAGTGTCAACCGATGATCTTGTTCAGCGAGTAGATCAGGCGATTGGAGGAAATGACTCATTGCCTTCTTCGTGTCAATGCTGCAGATGTTGCAAAAAAAAACATTTTTTATTTTTTCTCATAGGATCTTTAAAGGAAGAGAAGTAGCCCTCATACATTATGGATAGCAAGGGTCAACACACTTCGCTAGGGCACGTCAAGACTAATGAATGGTAGAGGCTCTAGCATTTGACGCTGTACGTGAATAACTGCAACGTATTGCGCATACGTAGAAAAAGAAAGATACTACTGAACAATTACGCAATTGATCAGAAACTGCTAGAAAGAGTTATCTACAGTGAAATATCTAGAAGTAACTACCCAGGGCGACCTTAAGTGGAATGACCACATAAAATTAACAGTACGAAAAGCAGATGCCAGACTGGGATTCTTAAGCAGAAACTTGAGGTAATGTAACAAATCCACGAAAGAAGTGGCTTATAAGGCGCTTGTTCACTGGTTCTTAAATATTGTTCATCAGTCTGGGGATCCTTGCCCTGTAGGACTGATAGAAGAGGTAGAGAAGGCCCAACGAAGAGCGACGCATTTCGGCACCGGCTCCTTTAGTCGTCGCGAGAGC
Source organism: Schistocerca serialis cubense (assembly GCF_023864345.2). NCBI lineage: Eukaryota > Metazoa > Arthropoda > Insecta > Orthoptera > Acrididae > Schistocerca > Schistocerca serialis. Next base: position 632,476,880 of record NC_064641.1, on the reverse strand, counting down.
GTTGAAGAGGTGTTTAACAAATTCCATTGGCAGATGTTACAAGAGTGGCGTTGCGCTTCACGAAGAGATTTACTACGGTACTGTATCGAAATTTCAAGAGAGCATTTTGCGGGATAACGTATTACTTATGATCTTTTCTTCGTATGGTGTCACATTTTTTGAAAGAAATTCGGGCCGTTTCATTGTTAGTTGTTCATTTATTTTACACGATCATGATTTCGGCATTTGCACCCATTCATAAGAGCCTGTTGAAGTGGCCTGTCCGTGACATGACATCGTCGAAATACATATTTCTGGTCTTATAGATTAGTTGTCGCATTACAAGATACGAGTACATATGGAAAATACATAATATGGCTGACATTGCACACAGTGAGAAACCATTAACACAAAATATGGCGTATTTCACAGTTAATTTATCACTGTGACCATTCATCACTTATGTTCATCAACTGACGGCACGAGGATGCACAAGCATGTGGCCTGTAACCGGGGAAGTGTCATGATGATCCCTCCACTGGCAAAAAATTCCAGACTAATCCCCCCTTCGGATCTCCGGGAGGGGACTGCCGAGGGGGAGGTGACTATGAGAAAAAGATTGAATAACTAACGAAAGGATAACGTACTACGAATTTGGATGTGAAATGTCAGAAGTTTGAACGGAGTAGGGAAGCTTAAAAATCTGAAAAGGAAATTCAAAGGCCCGATCTAGATACAGTGGGAGTCAGTGTGGTGAAATGGAAAGAAGGCAAGGATTTCTGGTCAGCTGAGTATAGGGTGATACCAACATTAGCAAAATATGGTATAACTGGAGTAGGATTCGTTTTTAATAGGAATGTAAGGAAGAGAGTGAGTTACTGTGAGCAATTGAGCGATAGGGCTTTTCTTAGCAAAATCGACAGGAAACCAACACCGACAACAATAGTTCACGTATACATGCTGACGTTAAAAGCAGATGAAGGAATAGAGAAAACATCTGTGGATGTTCAACGGCTAATTCAGTACATAAAGGGAGATGAAAACCTAACGGTCATGGGGGTTTGGGATGCAACTGTAGGGGAAGTAGTAGAAGAAAGGGTTACGAGAGACTATGGACTTGGTGGTAGGAATGAGAGAGGAGGAAGACTAAGGGAGCTCTGCAATACATTTCAGACAGTAATAGTGAATACTCTGTTCAAAAATCAGAAGAGGGATGTGTATAGCTGGAAAAGGCCAGATTTGCGGTAAAATTTTAGATAGATTACTTCATGGTCAATTAGAGAACCGGATTCATATTTTGGATTGTAAGGCATATCCAGGAGCAAATACAGACTCAGAACACACTTTTGCAATGAGGAAGAGGAGGCTGAAAATTAAAGAAACTAACCAGGAAGAAACAATGTGTAAGAAGTCAGATACAGAGATACTTAGGAAGGAACAGATACGCTTGATGTTCTGTGAGGATATAGATACAGCGATAAAGAATAGCCCAGCAGCCAGTTCAGCTGAAGAGGAATGGACATCTACAAAGCCGGCAATCACAGAACTTGGAAAGAAAACTATAGGTGCAAGGAAGATACCGAGGAAACTATGAGCAACAGAAGTAATACTTCAGCTGATCGACGAAAGAAGAAAGTGCTTAAGTCTTCAAGGAATTTCAGGAAAACAGGAATAAAAGTAATTTAGGAACAAAATAGTAAGTTCAAGGAAGCTAAGGCAAAATTGCCTCATAAAAAATGTGAATAAAGCGAAAAGGAAACAAGTGTCGGAAGGACGGACTCAGCATATACAGAAGTCAAACCAATCTTCGGCGTAATTAAAAGCAAGGGCAGTAACATTAAGAACGCTATGGGAGTTCAACTGTTAAATGCACAAGAGAGAGCAGATAAAAGGAAAGAGTGCACTGAAGGTCTCCACTACTGGGAAGACTTGTCTGATGGCGTAAAAGAAGATGAAACAGGAGTTGATAGTAAGAGATATGGGATCCAGTATTAGCATCAGAATTTAAAAGTGGTTTTGAAGACTTAAGGTGAAATAAGGCAGAAGGGACAGATGACATTCCACTGGAATTTCTAAAATCATTGGAGAAAGTAGCAATAAAATTTCTCTTCACGTTCGTGTATAATACGTATGAGCCTGGCGGTATATCATAAGACTTTCGTAAAAAATATCATCGATACAATTCCGAATACAGCAAGAGCCAACAAGTGTTAGAATTATCGCACAATCAGCTTCACAGCTCATGCATCCAAGTTGCTGACGCGAATAATATACAGAATGGAAAACAAAATCTATTAGTTGACGGCCACTTTGGCTTTAGGAAACGTAAAGGCACCAAAGGGGTATTCCGACGTTGCTGTTCATAATGTAAGCGAGACTGAAGACAAATCGAGACACTTTCACTTGATTTGTCGCCATGGTAAAAGCGTTCGATTCAAATGGCTCAAATGGCTCAAATGGCTCTAAGTACTACGGGACTTAACATCTGAGGTCATCAGTCCCCTAGACTTAGAACTGCTTAAACTAAAGTAACCTAAGGACATCACACACATCCATGCCCGAGGCAGGATTCGAACCTGCGACCGTATCAGCAGCACGGTTCCGGACTGAAGCGCCTAGAACCGCTGGGCCACAGGGGCCGGCTGAAGCGTTCGGCAATGTAAAATAGTGGAAGATGTTCGAAACTGTGAGAAAAGTAGGGATACCCTATAGGGAAAGATGAGTAATATACAACACTCAGGGGAACCAAGAGGGAACAATAAGATTGGAAGACACTGAAAGGAGTGCTCGGATGTATGGCAGAGAAGCAATGACGGAAATAAAAGAAAGGTTCAAGAGAGGAATTAAAAATTAGAGTGAAAGAATATCAACGATAAGATTCGCCGATGACATTGCTAATCCTCAGTGAAAGTGAAGTAGAATTACAGGATGTGTTGAACAGTATGAACCGTTTAATGATTCAGAATATGGATAGAGCGAAGAAAGACGAAAGTAATGAGAAGTAGCAAAAACTTAGATCCGAACTGGGAATCACGAAGTAGACGAAGTTAAGGAATTCTGCTACCTAGGCAGCAAAATAACCCATGACGCATGGAGCAAGGAGAACATAAAACGCAGACTAATAACGGCAAAAAGGGCATTCCTGGCTAACGGAAGTCTGCTAGTGTCAAACATAGGCCTCAGTTTCAGGAAGAAAGTCCAGAGAATGTACGTTTGGAGCACAGCATTGTATGGTAGTGATAAATGGATCGTGGGAAAACTGGAACAGAAGAGAATAGAAGCCTATGAGATATGGTGCTACAGAGGAATGTTGAAGATTGGGTGGACCGATAAGCAACGAATGAGGAGGTTCTGCGCAATATCGGCGAGGAAAGGAAGGCGTGAAAAACACTGACAAGAAGAAGGGGCATGATGGTAGAGCATGTGTTTCGACATCACCAATTAACTTCCATGTCATTAGAGGGAGTTATAGAGAGTACAAAGTGCAGAGGCAGAGGGAATTGGAAATAAATGAGGACGTAGTAGTAATTGCTGTTCTGAAATGGAATGTTTGGCACAGGAGAGGAATTCGTGGCGGGCCGCATCTAACCAGTGTACATCAAATTGTGCACACACTAGTACTGCGACGCCGAGATATCAAGCTCCCGACGACAGCTGCGTTTTTTCAGGCGTATTACTGCCGGGAACAAATAGATAACCGATAAGAAGACATTATTTTCAACGCAGAGTCATCAGACACCAGCACGGTGCGGCATCGTCGCCAAATTATCGCGGAAACCTGCAACCACGTGACGTGCAGCCAAAGCAGATGTTTTTTCAAACGGACTGTTGCGTAGGATCTGTGTCTAAATTGCGACACTTGCGCTTATGTGGTTTCTGCTTAAAATATAGCGTTGCTCCACATGTGATATATCCTAGATAGACAATGCTCTCTCGAATTGTAGCGACAGTAACAATATACATATCTGGTTTCTGCTCCGTATCCATCCTGCAGTTTTTCTTTTAATTTGTAAAATAATAATCACACATCCTTCCATTTATTCAATGAATTTGCCACGTGTCACAGATTCACGTAGGAAGTAGTTTAAATTGTGAAGTGGATAGATTTGCAAACTACCATTATATGGCGTGTACGGTAATTTATGATAAATGTGCTTTGCTCTGATTGATCGAGAAATACAGCAAGTGCTGCATTCAAATCTGATAACTGTTCTACATGTGTTTGTTTACAGTATTACGCTAGTTACATGGGTTGGACGCGTCAGTGTATTTCGGGTGACTGAGTGTATTACTGAGTGTATGCATATTTATTATTCGACAACATTCGTTGCATATTGGTGCTCCTATATACTTGCGTGCACTGTACGTAACGTCAGGAAGTGACGGTTATATAATTTTCTGGATTCTGAGATTATCGGCTTGGGTGCAGATACTGGACGAGTATAAGAGTACAGCTTTATTGATTTTGATTATGATATAAAATTTAATTTTATTCTTTTAACCTCAGAATCTCACACGTGGAATTAATCATTCTTGATTAACAAACTCAAGTTCATTCAGTGTTACAAAACGACACTCGCCCCTCATGCCACCATGTGACTAAGCAGTCATTTACACTATTTTAAATCTAGTTCAGCCGTCCCGTTGTTTTATATGCTCCCTTCAGCACGATGATAACTATTCCGCGATGCTCCAACAGATTATTCACTGACGTGCCCTTTTCTAGTAACAGTTTCATTAACTATTTTCTTCGCTTATCCTTTATAGGATCTCTTAATTTTGTACATTATGCGACCACATTATTATTTAAATTTTTTTTAATAACAATACATTTTGATTCCTTCTTGTTTATTGCTTCGTGTATTTTCGTGGTCTGTACTTTGCTCCCATTCAGTTCTGTGCTCAAGACGATCAGATTAAATCTAGAAAAGAATCAGAACTACGTAGCTATATCAGTATTTTGTGAAGCGTTCACGCAACATAGAATCTAATGTTACTTGATCGTGTCACTAAAAAGGGTCAATTCATATAAATATAGCTGACATCAAAGGTATTGTGTATTAAGAAATGGACGAGCGTCACGAGTAAGTCGTAGGGCGAAGAACTATCGGACATGTACAACGAGTCTGATTTAGGATACAATGGTAGGTCAATGACGATACGATATCCGATATAACTAAGAGCATGTCTTGAAGTTTCATGAAAATGATAAAACTATGGTACCGCCAGGGCTGTAAGCTGTTAATGAGAATGCAGAGTTATTGGTACATCATGACTGGCACATTTTGGCGTTTTTCAGGTGATACGAGGATCCCGCCAAATATACCAGCTGGCGTTATCTTCGGAAACACGGCACATCGCGTGTCTACAACGCATATCAGTTCGCACTCGGTCTGTAATCTGACTGGATTGCCACTTTTGAGTGACACATTCAAGCTATTATTTGATTCTGAGCAGTGTGGAAGCTTCCAAAAATGCTGATTTAGGCACGTAATTCTGTTTTTCTCCATATTTACCTTTAATCTTTTCAGGTTAAATTCAGAGTTTTTATGATTCTTTTATGCTGTTTCTCACATAAAATACCTAAGTGTATAAAGCAGCACGTTGGCCAAATGTTTCAATCTAAAGAAATCATGACTCCCCACAAATTTTTGTCCCAATTTTCATAGGCAAATGAAGAATGGTAAATGAACAAATGTACCGTCGTGAAGTGCAGTATTGAAAAAAAAAAGTTTTAATTTGCTGGCATATGTCAGGAAAATTAAGCAAAACTTCATTTGTGATTTAGAGGAAAATTGAAATATTTTTCGAACGGCTGCTGTTACCTTAGTAAATGAAATGTCAAAAGGTTCATCACTTCAAGGCTCAGCTGTTTTACGCATAGAAAGTTTCACTGGTATTATAATTGACGGTCAAAATGGGTTCGTTCGAATCAGGTACTAAAATCAGGATATTACGAGAACATAAGGCTCTAGGGAAGAGAGTCTGTAAACTTTTTTATGGTAATGCCTCACTGTTGTTGCAGCTCTTTTGATGACTATCATTTATTCTGCAGCCGTTAACATTTCATAGTCGAAGGGTGCCAACAGGGACCTTCTTATGCTGCCTCGACTACAGAATACCTCATGCATCAAACGAGGTGCATAAAAGGAAGCCGACCACAAAAGAAGCTTGATAAACTTGGAAGATCCTTCAGGAACATTGAAGGCAGAGACGTCTGATTCTGATGAAGACAGAACCATGATTGAAAACCCCGTTCTTTAAGTGAATAAAGAATTCCAACCACCAGTCAGTGATGACGTATTCGAAGAACAAAACTTGAAAATAAAAAGAAATTTATTTATAAAAGTCATATGTTTACTGAAACGATATTTCTAAAACTAAGAAATAAAACAGATTAGAGTCATATTTGACCTGCCTTTGAACGAAGTTCGAAATCATGCACACCAAATTAAATGCCAAGATAACGTAAAGTCCGTTGTTTAGTAGTTTAGAATCTGTTAAATTTAAATGTCGTGTGACGAGGGCCTCCCGGCGGGTAGACCGTTGACCGGGTGCAAGTCTTTCGATTTGACGCCACTTCGGTGACTTGCGCGCTGATCAGGATGAAATGATGATGATTAGGGCAACGCAACACCTAGTCCTTGAGCGAACAAAATCTCCTACCCACCCGGGGATCGAACCCGGGCTCTTAGGATTGACATTCTGTCGCGCTGACCACTTTTTTTTTTAAATTCCATTTTGTTCGTTTTCGTTCGTTTCATCTGTTCGGGGCGGACGCCGCAAGACACTCGTTTTAGTTCGTCGTTAATCCGTTAACTCAGTTTTTTTTATTACAGAGGGCAGCTAACCCTCTGACCGCACACGCTGAGCTACCATGCCGGCTCCACTCGGCTACCGGGAGCGAACATAGAATATGTTAATTTTGAAGAATGATAGCTTCCATTCCGACTAAATACGAGTTAATCGGGGCCTGCTGGCGCGATTTCATCTTCACGAATGACGTCATCTGGATGCTGTAACTAAGAGTGGAGGTCAGCACACCGCTCTCCCAGCCAATGTCCGTTTAGCATATCGTGTGCTAGTACGTACCTCCCACTCAGGTAACTCCTCAACTGGTATCACCCCGTTCCGTCCTCTCATCATAAAAATATCTCTGACAGTACAGGGGATCGAACCCAGGTTCTGCATGGCAGCCAGCCAGTCTGAACAGACAACTACGGAGGTAGACAACTTTATTGAGTGCTACAGTAAAAATAGTGAACGTTAATAAAAGTGACAAATGCATGGACGGATCCTGACTGGAAATGGAGGAAAAAATGTCCTACGTACACGTATCCGGAAATGAACTGACGAATGACAGTTCCTTTGACCACGGGCCTTGTGTTCCCTGTGTGTGGCAGACTGTGTGATTGACGCAGCGTACTGTAAGCAGCAAAATGGTCCCGTATTCATTTCGAGAACAAGTCGAGATGGTGTTTGTATACAGCCAGACAGATGGAAACGGTCGAGAAGCAGCACCGATATAAGTACTCTCACAGACGCCACCCACATAACACTATATTTCAAGCCCTTTTCGGGCGTTTGTGTGATGATGGTTCCTTTCAGACAGTCGAACGTGCAGGGAAGTGCGGACTGCGTGTACAACAGATTTGGAGAACCGGTTGTACAGGATATTGGGATGACCTGTAGTACAATTCCCATATTTAGTGTAAGGACAGTCCGCCGCCTCCTTGCACTTTCGTCTGTCTTAATGGACCCATCATCACAAAAACTCCCGAAAAGGGCTTGAAATGTAGTGTTATGTGGTTGGTGTCTGTGAGAATACGTATTTTGACATAGCCGTGCTGCCGCTCGACCGTTTCGTCGGCTTGACCGTACACAGACACCATTTCGGCTTGTCCCCGACATGAATACGAGACCATTCTGCTGCTTACAGTACCCTGCGTCAATCACATAGCCTACAACACACAAGGAACACACGGCACGTGGTCAGAGGAACTTTCATTCGTCAGCGCCATCCACAGTGGCAACGATCCATTTCCGGGCACACGTTCATAGGATCTTTCTTCCTTCATTTCCAGTCGGTAATACGTATGTCCCTTCAGTTTGTCGGTTTTATAAATGTTCCTCCTGTATTTGTGTGATGGACAGTGTAAACCGTGCCGTCTACTGTTGGGTGATCTTGGCATATTTCTATCATTTCCGCCTGAAGGTGTAAAAAGCTCCTACAATTTTTTCACCCAAATTTTTTTTTTCCAACAGAGAATCCTTCAAATATCAGGAAAGAGAGTGTACATTCTCGGTCAATACCTCATACATACAGGATGCATTAAGTATCATACTAAGGCACCTCAAATGTTTCTCCTAACCCACTTTTATTTCCTGTAGGCAAATAATTTCACCAAACATTTGAGTGGTTTTTAAATTGTTTCAGATTGTCATCACAAGTGCTGTAAATGACCTAGTTCTTCTGTTTCACCATTCTTCAACACTATTCAATAATAGTTTGAAAAAAATATTAAAATTTTTTCCTTGTTTAATGACAATCATAATTTATCAGCACTATGCAGAGAGGAATATTGAGCAACACGATATCACATACAATAGCACACGAGACTTCACGACTTTATTCATGTACTATATAAGACTAAATTTGTTTGGCAGATATTGAGATGCATTAAACACGTGGTTGCCGAAATTGCAGGTGATCCGAATGCATCTCATGTCGCAAGATGAAAACGTGAAAAAGAGGAGAATGGAAATTCGAAATTTGCTTTCGTACTCCTTCTACGTTCGTATCTGCTACGAGAATTTGCTGCAGATAAAATATTTTCTGATAAATAGCAGGACTGTCTTCAGTATAATCTTCTTTTGTTGGAGACCTCTGAAAATTTGTCAGTTTGACACAAAGATATACTGTCTGTCTCATAAGAATCGAAACGAAATTGACAAAGCTCTGAATTGTATACTCACTCGTTCTTCTGCAGGTTCAGGAATGTGATGGTGTCACCAAAGCCCAAGAAAGCGTCGTCAGAGATGGAGCTGATGTTGTTGGCGCGGAGGTCCAAGTGGCGGAGGCGGTGCAAGCGACGCAGAGCTTCGCTGGGCACGGTGTGAATGTTGTTGTCCCCCAGGCGCAGGTACTGCAGGTTCTCTGCAACAGAAAACGGACAATAACATCACGTGGAGATTGTTTACCTCCCAGGGGCGTGTGGTGAACGTTTCTCGGAAATAAAAGGGCGATGTATGTATGTTGTTGCCTCTCACACAAAGGTAGTCTACGGTTTCTGTGAAACGGAGCATAACGCACAGAAATATTCACGTCTAAGATGGAAGTACTAGACGCACTCTGCAGAACAACATGAATAATGTCAATATCGTTGGATCCCAAGCACAAGTAGTACCGTGTCTATGCAAAAGGAAAGTGTGAATATTGTCTTCCAGGTACAGGTTATATAAGAGGTAGCCAGCGGACACGATATGATATACTTCTTGCTCCATAGATTCATACTGAAGACACACCCACTCATGTAGGACATATCATAAAGCGGGAATACATAATACATATTTGTACAAAAAGCCTGATACATGCGCGTAAGACTCACGCTTTGAGGGTTGCATACAAACTTCATTGCGTGTGTAGGTAATTCATCTATAGGTTTTGATGAGTCAATTTGCGAGTATCAAAATATGTGCCACAAAAGATCGCACCTTTTGACTGGATTGACTTAGAAGGTTGAGTGTTTTACACCACGGACGGACCGTACACCTTAATATGTGATATATATTTCAACTTCCTGAGGAAAAGGTGTCTCTTTATTACATTGACTTATCGACTTACACTGAAGCGCCAAAGAAACTGATATAAGCATGGCTATTCAAATACAGAGATCTGTAAATAGGCAGAATACGACGCTATGGTCGGCAAGGCCTGTGTAAGACAACAAGATCAATTACTGCTGCTACAATCTTGATGATTTCAGTGACTTTGAACGTGATGTTACATTCGGTGCACGAGTCATGAGACACAGCATCTCCGAGATAGCGATGAAGAGGGGACTTTCCCGTACGACCATTTCACGAATGTACCGTGAATACTAGGAATCCGGTAAACATCAAGTCTCCGACATTGATGCGGCTGGAAAAAGATCCTGCAAGAACGGGAACAACGACGACTGAAGTGAATCGTTCAACCCGACAGAAGTATAACCCTTCCGCAAATTGGAGCAGATTTCAGTGCTGGTCTATCAGCAAGTGTCAGCGTGCGAACCATTCAACGAAACGTTAACGATATGGGCTTTCGGAGCCGAAGGCTCACTCGTGTACCCACGATGGCTGCACGACGCAAAGCTTTACGCCTCGCCTGGGCCCGTCAACGCCGACATTGGACTGTCGATGACTGGAAACCAGTTGTCTGGTCGGACGAGTATCGTTTCAAATTGTATCGAGCGGATGGACGTGTTCGGGTATGGAGACAACCTCATGAATCCATGAAACCTGCATGTCAGCAGGGGACTGTTCAAGCTGGTGGAGGCTCTGTGGCGCCTTGTCACGTACTGCACGGCCCCTTCCGCCGACGATTCGAGTCCTCCCCGGGCATGGGTGTGTGTATTGTTCTTAGCATAAGTTAGTTTAACTAGTGTGTGAGTCTGAGGATCGATGACCTGAGTAGTTTGGTCCCTTAGGAACTCACATACATTTGAACATTTTTTGGAGGCTCTTACGGACTTATGGCCAGCCCTGCAGGATTCATGGTGTTAGTACCCTCCAACACTGTTTCAGACATTAGTCGAGTCCACGCCAAGTCGTGTTGCGGCTATTCTGTGTGCTTGCAGGGGCCCTACACGATATTAGATAGGTGCACCACTTTCTTTGGCTCTTCAGTGTAGAAGCTTGAATTTTATATGCCACCTAGGGACCGTAGCGGTTATTAACTGATATATATTTCAACTTGATACCTCTGCCCATTCCTGAGGGAAGGGTGTTTTCACAGACGGCCATATCTTTTCATTGCACTGAGTTAGAAGCTTGAATTGTTTGAGCTACCAAGAGACCGTAGACAGTATTTGAAGTATCTGTCTCTGTTCCTGAGAAACTGACAACCACGTGCTCCTATAAGGTCTCCGTTTTTACCGATTGAGGTACAGAACCCTAAAACGACATGTCCTAATGTCCCTTCCACATATCCTATGTTAAATGGTCGTCATGGATGTAGAATGGGTCAATTTCATTCTATAGGTAATAACAAACTTAAGTCAAAAGTGTTAACGGATAATATACTAGGGTGCACATGCTACGTTTTAGTCTCTTGTAGCCACACAACATCAAACAGGAAGCAGTTCGCAGTATTTATTTACACTGATCACATTACTGTACTGAAGATGTGCAGGAGTCAGATTTTATGTGATACTGACATTATTTTATATTACTAATAATATGTACATCACTCTGCTCCGCTAATAAATTCGTCAGTGCAGTAGAAGGAGTTGGCCATCAATAAATCGCTTACATCTCTCTTAAACTTTTTATGTATGGATGCAAGTTATTGAAAACGTGTATTCCTGAATAATTTAACCCTGTTGAACCAAAACAAATGACTAAATATTTGTGAAGATTATTCTTATTTCTAGTATTGGTTCCATGGTCCGAGCTGGCGGTTTAGAAAAGAAACATCGTATTATTTATAACAAATATGTTAAGGAATAGATGTATTGCGAAACAGGATCTAGTATCCTCACTTCCTCGAACAGGCCACTACAATAGTTCTTGTTCACGGTATGACCGTGAGTCGTAACCCCTGCAAACTAGACTTCCGTCACAGTACTCAAACTACACAGGATGGCCGATGCACCAGGCGAAGCAAGTACACCAGGAAATTCTAGGGGCCTATTGCAGTGGTCGCTAGCACGTGGAACAAATAGCGCGGAGTTTAGTATCACTAACCATCAGAATAAAAGTCGCACTCCGCGGCTTAACCAAAGGAGTGTGTTTGGGTGTTCCAGTCGCCGTCGCCGCTATCACTCCAGTTCACCGCGGCTCACCTGTCCTAAGAAGGACCCGATGTTCTTCGACTAGCTACGACACCGCTGTGGCATTGCGTACGCCGGGTAGAAGGCTGCAATGTGCGTTAATTCGACTTTTCGCGTCACATTCCAGAAACATTATATAACGATCTCTGGAAGGGGCACCAGATGTCTACAGACAGACTGCGCAATTCCCATAAATTACAGGCGCGAAACAGGTGTGATACATTATGTTCACATCAGGCGAATATGATGACCACGACATCAACATGATTCCGCTATCGTGCTTCTCAAAACCCTCTGGGACGTTTGTGACCTTGTGGCGCGAACAGTGATCTTGCCGAACTTGCCGGATGACGTCATACCTGTCAGAGACGGCATCAACTACGAAGGGATGCAGATGGTCCGCAATAATGTCCATTTAGCCCACAGCTGTCATAGTGACTTCGATTGCTACTACAGGGCCTTTGGAGGCCAAGACCTCTACTGGCCAGCGTGTAGCGTGGTGTAGATACCGAGCAGCTTCCGGCTGGAAAACGGCGGCAAATCTGGACGCAACCATCTACGTGGTGTAACAAGACATCCGATCCAAGGTCCACTCTCAATGAAACGGTGGCAACTGACGATGCCGTTCGGTCAACATGGAAACACCAAAGGATCGTATCATGCGTACCGCTATGTTCAACAACGGGCACTGAACAATGTGCTCCGAAACACTTGTGGCTGCTCCAGCGCTGTACTCTGTCGTCAGATCTGCCACGGATCGCCGCATATCCTGCGTTATGCAGTACAGAAGCTTCCGACGTCTACATTCTGTGACAAGGTGTCGCTACTCAGCGTTTCACCGTCCGTGAGCCGCTTTCCGTAAATGCTTACGATAGCAGCAGGAGCGAAAATCCGTTTCCGAGATAGTTGTTCCCAGGTGCCGGGTCATAGCCATCTGAAATCGGCTTTTGGCAGTGCATTTCCCCATTTGTGGCCTGCATCGCCACCAGAAATACTGCCCATCCGGCTCTGCCCCGTATATATACGAAATGTTTGTTCCGGGAAAAACAGAGCTCTTCAAAAAGGTTTTAAACTTTTGTACTTATTACTGCGAAACTATTACTTTTGGGAAACTAGATAGCTTTCTAAAATATGAGGTCGTGCTGAAGTAATGCCTCCGATTTTTTTATGTTCAAAATGGTTCAAATGGCTCTAAGCACTATGGGACTTAACATCTGAGGTCATCAGTCCCCTAGACTTAGAACTACTTAAACCTAACTAACCTAAAGACATCACACAGATCCATGCCCGAAACAGGATTCGAACCTGTGACCATAGCAGTCGCATGGCTCCAGACTGATGCGCTTAGAACCGCTCAGCCAGACCGGCCAGCTTTTTTATGTGAAAATTGTCGGGATTTTTAAATAAAACAAACATTACAAGCAGTGTACATCTTGATTCTTCATGTCTACTACTTCATAGTCACCTATGAGTCGAACACATTCCTCCCAATAAGAGGCCGGTTTGTTGATTCCGTCACTGTACAACGTTTGACTTCGTTGATAGAGCCACAACCTTACCTCTGCTTGCAACGTTTCATCACTATCAAAGTGAAGTCCTCGAAGGTGATCTTTAAGTTTTGGAAACAGATGGAGCAAGTCGGGACGATGTGGGGGAGTGATCGATGGCAGTGAACCCAAGTCGCGGGATTGTTGCAGATGTCGCAGCACTCGTGTGTGGTCCGGCATTGTCATGCTGAAGGAGAGATTGCTCCATGTGTGACCTCTTCGCATTCGAAACTCGATTACGGCACGCTGTTTCTCACGCACCAACATGGTTACATTACACACCGCCATGTTACTTGTTACAGTTCGCAGCTTTCTAGTGGCAGAAGATGCAAGTATGTAAACATGAAGAATGAGGTTGAAGACTGTTAATAACATTTGTTTTACTTAAAACACCTTAAGATTTTTCACATAATAATTCTTAGGCATTACTTTTCAGCACGCAGCCCTAGAAAGTGCTTGAAACATTTTCAGCGTCAATGGAAAAAATATAAATTATTGCGCAGAAGAAAGTAACAGATTGGCATATGGATGATTTAACATCCATTGTTTCTGTACATAGCTAACACGTGAACGTGATAACAGTGTCTCTTGCATGGAAGTATTTACTGCGAACATCGAAGCAGGAGCGGTAACGGATTGTGGTTCCCCATTACAGTGCCCATGTTACCACTATAGTAAAGAGAAGATTCGCATTCCTCTAGCAGCAAGTCTTAAAAGCTTATTTAGTTTAACTTATAAAAACAATTTAGGAAAGGTGTCATTAAAATACCACAGCCAGATAGCCAACGTTTTGGATTTTATCGACTCCCTAGCCCTAACTGTCAGGAACAGAAGTAGATGAAATGGGGGACCAAGTGTAGGTCACCATGACAGATTAGATGGTTATGCGAGGTAAAGACTATCAAAAGCTACTCGTTTATACAATGTTCAGCGCTCAGGTTCGTTGAAAACTCTTCGATGCGGAACGAGACAGACTCAGAAAAATCTTGAGCTTTCAGTTCAGTTGTTCTACACTGCTCCAAGTCTCTGCAGTGATTTGTCGGCTGGGACGATTCCGGTAGTGAAGTGAAATGAACCTTACGACGACCTTCACGTTCGCTTCCCCGTTGCTCAGGCTATTTTCCTTCCTCACAGATTGCTGTAATCGTTTGTCAGTCAGGTCTTAGTAGACGATATCTTTGTCTTCGATTACTTCGAAAAGTCACTGCCCTTTGAATAGGACCATTTCTCAACTCTCTTTCCTGGGAGTGGGTTTCTTGCTGGGAGATCGCTGAGATGGAGGGCGTGTCCCGGATCGGAAATCTGTTATTTATAGCCCCATTACGTCGAAGGCGGGGTGCCAAAGTGTTTCCGGACAGCCACTCCTCAATCAGTCGCCGATATGCGCTGGTTTCAGGAGCCGCGTGGAACATGCAGCGCTCCCTTCGACCTGTCGCGTAATTAGTCTGCCGGAGAGTGGTGGAGCTACGGATTAGGGCCTCAGATTAATTCAAGTTAGTGGGGAGCCTGGCGGCAAGCCGTGAGGATTAAGATCTCCGCAGGGACACACACGCCTTCGTCTTCGTATGTCACTCGGCGCGGGCTGCGAGCTAATACCTGGGTCTCTCTTGTTCCGCTGGAGACAGAGTAGCTCGTTATGAAGCTATAAAAAAGCGTAACAGTAAGGAATGAGGTGTCTGTGAGAACGCGTAGTAACGCCAGGACAAACAGGTCGTATTTTAAAATATAAATTAAAGGGCGAGGTAATAAATTATGGTTTTTGCGACACGTTTCGGAGGCATTGCTTTATTATCAGTTGACAATTCCGGTGTTTAGCTCCGATCCCCTGCTCCTGTGAAACAACGTCGAAATATCTCCAGTCCCACGCATCTTAGTTGGCTTCTTTCCTAAGGCCGCTGCATTTCATCTTAAAACATTCAGTGTTTACAAACGTTACTATTAAATTTACATACGTGTGGTGTCTTTTTTGGACTAGTCCATAAGAACAGACGTCGTACATGAATATATACGACTTGACGGCCATTAAGGTCATTTCAGTGCGGATATACTCTCTCTCTAGAACTCCTGCGGGAATCCAATGTGATGTGGCGAGTAATGAATATAGTAGACAGGGGGCGCTACGTAAGTAGTGTGCGACAAGTTGGTAATTTGTGTCGGTCGGAAAGGTAGCGGGGACAGCTCGGCACAAATTTTCACCTTTTGCCACTAAATTCATTTCAGCGTGCAACTGCGGCCGATGAGGGAATTTATTTCATTTCATCATTTACTACTACGGTTTGTAAACAATGTATTTTGACGACTGGATGGTTGTCACTCAGTATTATAGGGACGTATGACTACCTATCCACCAAGAATAGCGAGCCGAGTGAATGGGCTTCAAACTAATACATGACCCAGAGTTGTCCCATTCCTGTTACAGTGGCCGATGGAGGAGGGTTTGCAACCTGGAGAATATTTTTGTCTTCGAACATATTGCTCACCAAACCAAGAAGCTTACTGTCGAAAAATTCACAAGAACGCAACACCGAGATCTTGTATGTACTGTAGAAGCAGTTATATTCATTAAACAGTTCTACTTCGAAAAAGCTCGGCAGGAGCATTCTTCTCAGAACTTGGATGAATAAGTCATAAAAAGTCAGGCCTGGTCCTGAAAAGTATGGAAATTGTGGCGCTATTAACGATTATCGCTTGTAAACACATCCCAAGAAGATGTAGAACAGTGTACTTACCTGGACTTGAGAAAGACTCAAAGTTCTGCTTAAGAGGAACGAACAGCTCTTCGAGAATGATTCACTCTCACAAGAGACAATACAATCAGGAGAATAACTTATTCAAGTCGTATCAACACACGAACAGATAAATTTTGCTAATCTCATCAAATTTTTGGACTTTAAACATAATGGTCGATAAGCCTGGAAATTATTGATAAACCTCAACGGTAATCCTGCAGATTTTATACTCAGGAGTGAGAAGTTTCGTCTTTGCCCAAATAGTGTACCAGCTGTTGGTTTACAATAAAACCATGGAAAGATGAAATGTTAAGAAATTTGAACGATGTGAAGAGGAGAATGATCATGTTAGTACTGCAACCAGAGATGAAGAACTGAATAATGCTGTTCATTAGATGAAAAGTAACAAATCTGCAGGCTTAGATGACATGAGATCGGAGCAAATAAGACCTCTTACCATGAATCCTGAAAATGATGAACACTTATATTGCTAGACTGATAATCACAAAGAACTGGCGCAAGGCAACAGAAAAACTCGTGGCAACGCTTCAGTCAGGCAAATAACCGTAAGAACTTCAGACCTGTATCACTTCTCTGACATTCTTTATAACTCTGGACAGAATGATCTTGAATCAAATTTTTTTGTGTGTGAACAGTCACGTTCCAGATCAGGAAGTCATGTACTAGTTAGACCCTTATTTAACCCAGCACATCGAGGAAGGATATGGAAGATCAGCCTCCCAGGAAATGCAAACATAGATGGTGGAATGCAACTTGTGATCAGGCAGTTGAACGTTGAGTTAAGGCATGGAAGAAGTTTAACAGCAACAGAACAACAGAAACATGGCAGGATTTTCACAACGTCCAAAAACATCCTCGAAATATATTAGAGAAGTTAAAAAGACATACGACAGAAACATACTAAATGGAATCGAGGAACACTTCATATAAAATAATACGAGAAATTCCTGTAGAATATTCAGGGAAAATTTATTAGTTATCAGCCTACAAATATCTACTTCAGAAGAACAAATGGATCTCTAGAAACAAACACTAAAAAAGATTGCAATATTCGTAAAGAATACTTTGATAAACTCCTCAACTGTGAGAAGCCCATAGAAAAATTACACTTCACAAAAATACTACCAAACCAAGACTCGACGCCGCCTACAATCACTGAGGTAGAGGAGTTATGAAGCAACTAAAGACCAACAGAGCCCCAGAGGAAGACGGCATTATTGCCAAGACCTGGGAACTCACAGACCAAGGTATTAAAAAAAAAGTCGTAAAGTTCTCTTGGAAATATGGAGCACAGAGAAAATTACACGGGAATGGAAATGTGCACTGATTCACCCACTCCACAAAAAGGAAGACAGGACAGACCCTAATAATCACAGATGGACCTCATTATTAGCGGTCACTTACAAAATTCTGTCCAAGGTGTTACTGAACAGACTGGAATCACAAGTGGATTCAAATATAGGTGAATACCAGGCGGGGTTCAGAAAGGTAAGATTCTGTGTTGAACAAATTTGGAACCTGTGAACACTCTTGAAGGTCAGACAGGCGAATAACAGTGTAGTTACATTTGAGGACTTCAAGAAGGCCTATGTCTCCACTGACAGGCAGATTCTCTTTGACACACAGAGAGAATATGGAATAGACAGAAGAATTGGGGCACTGATAGAACAGACGCTCACACACAGCACAACCAAAATAAAATTTATGGGAGATATCTCAGATCTATTTGAGATACATACAGGAGTCAGACAAGGGGATGGTCTCTCACCACTTCTATTCAACATATTCCTGGACAAAATTGTCAAGCAATGGGAAGAAAAAGTTCAAAATGTTCAAATGTGTGTGAATTCTTATGGGACTTAACTTCTAAGGACATCAGTCCCTAAGCTTACACACTACTTAACCTAAATTATCCTAAGGACAAACACACACACCCATGCCCGAGGGAGGACTCGAACCTCCGCCGGGACCAGCCGCACAGTCCATGACTGCAGCGCCCTAGACCACTCGGCTAGTCTCGCGTGGTGAAGGAAAAGTAAAAGGAATTCAGAGACATCATAAAATGAAACTTCCTGGCAGAATAAAACTGTGTGCCCGACCGAGACTCGAACTCAGGACCTTTGCCTTCCGCGGGCAACTGCTCTACCAACTGAGCTACCGAAGCACGACTCACGCCCGGTACTCACAGCTTTATTTCTGCCAGTACCTCGTCTCCTACCTTCCAAACTTTACAGAAGCTCTCCTGCGAACCTTGCAGAACTAGCACTCCTGAAAGAAAGGATATTGCGGAGACATGGCTTAGCAACTGCCTGGGGGATGTTTCCAGAATGAGATTTTCACTCTGCAGCGGAGTGTGCGCTGATATGAAACTTCCTGGCAGATTAAAACTGTGTGCCCGACCGAGACTCGAACTCGGGACCTCATTCTGGAAACATCATAAAATGCCTAGCATTTGCAAATGACTAGGCAATACTCGGCAACAACAGAGAAGAAGCGCAAGAATCCCTGGAATATTTACATGAAGTCTCTACTAAACCGGGGTTAGAGATATCTTACGAGAAAACACAGTACTCGTATATGGAAACAAAGAACAATACACAAGTCATGCACACAAAATACAGATTTCCCTAACAGAGTGGAAAAATCCAAGTATCTTGGACAATACATACAAATAGGAGGATCAAACAAGTCATCCAATACAGAACGAACAGGAAATCCTCAGAAAGTATACAAAGTCACATGGGCGCCCTACAATAAAAGAAGCATCTGAAGACAGGCGAGAGTCAGGCACTGCAATACAGTTGTACTGCTACAAGCCCTCTATGCAACAGAAACGACCACAATCGGGGCATCAGGCGTCACAGACACAGAAAAGATAGAACTTAAAATCCTTCCTAAAATTTTTGGGGCAGTACAGAGAGATGGTACTCTACTGGCCATTAAAATTGCTACATCAAGAAGAAATGCAGATGATAAACGGGTATTCACTGGACAAATATATTGTACTAGAACTGACATGTGATTACATTTTCACGCAATTTGGGTGCGTAGATCCTGAGAAATCAGTACCCAGAACAACCACCTCTGGCGGTAATAACAGCCTTGATACACCTGGGCATTGAGTCAAACAGAGCTTGGATCGCGTGTACAGGTACAGCTGCCCATGCAGCTTCAACACGATACCACTGTTCATCAAGAGTAGTGACTGGCGTATTGTGACGAGCCAGTTGCTCGGCCACCATTGATCAGATATTTTCAGTTGGTGAGAGATCTGGAGAATGTGCTGGCCAGGGCAGCAGTCGAACATTTTCTGTATCCAGAGAGGCCCGTACTGGCATGCAACATGCGGTCGTGCATTATCCTGCTGAAATGAAGGGTTTCGCAGGGATCGAATGAAGGGTAGAGCCACGGGTCGTAACACATCTGAAGTGTAGCGTCTGTAACGTCCACTGTTCAAAGTGCCGTCAATGCGAACAAGAGGTGACCGAGACGTGTAACCAATGGCAACCCATACCATCACGCCGAGTGATACGCCAGTATGGCGATGACGAATACACGCTTCCAATGTGCGTTCACCGCGATGTCGCCAAACACGGATGCGACCATCATGATGCTGTAAACAGAACCTGGATTCATCCGAAAAAAATGGCCTTTTGCCATTCGTGCACCCAGGTTCGTCGTTGAGTACACCATCGCAGGCGCTCCTGTCTGTGATTCAGCGAACATACAGACAGGCTCACAGACATAATCAGAAAACGTCGATTAACATTCTTTGTGCATGTACACAGAATGAACAACACCAGATTCACAAAGAGTATTTTTGATGTAATCAGCAGCTCAGTCAGAACAACCAACTGGTTTCATGAATTAGAAGAAGACTTTTAAAAAAGCAGGAATCAATAAAGTAATGATAGATGAGTGATACAAATTCGGAAACAAAATTATGAACACGACATTTGAAGTAAAAGAATGGAAGAGACCAGGGAAAATATGGACAGAACAAAGGAAACACGAAGACAGTCAAAGGGTGAAGAGGTTTTGGGAAGAGAAAAAGAAGAAGAAACCATGAAAACAGGGGAAAGTTGAATAATCATGTAACACTCAAGTTCAATCACTGTCTTAAGGACAAGATGTGTAATAATAACAAATAAATTATATTCGGTTGTCTGCAGGCTGGAGCTACCGCCCGACAGCGTCCCCGATGTAGTCCGTCTGGTTCAGATCAGACGAATTTGGTGGCCAATATATCAACGTGAGTTCACTAGCATACTCCTCAAATCACTGCAGCACCGTTAGTTGTCTTTCTCTAATATTCTATTGCTATCGGGGAAAACATCAAGAATGACGGGGATGCAGGTGGTCTGCAAGGATATTAGGATGTTCACGTAGTCCAGGTCTGTTTATGATGCCTTGTATTACTACAATACCTACGGGAGAGGAGGGAGCGGGGAAGTGTCATTCTTCTGTAAGATTGCGGTACTCTTGCCGGTGATGCAAGGAACGACACAAAGGCGGTAGCATGCTACGAATAAGTGAAACGCGGCAACAGTAACACTTGAAAATGGCTTGCACGCTTGCGTCATGTACAAGGAAGAACAACGTTCTATCATACGTTTTATGAGCAGTTAAGGTACTAAAACTACTGAAATGCATCGGTAACTGCAGGTCTGATATGGTAATGCATATCTATTACTGCAGTAAGTGAGTGAGTGGAGTAGAAAGTTCGATGATGGCGTGACTTCTGTGACAGATACTCGGTGACCGGGTCAGGCATATCGCTTTATGATACCACAGTCTACCGCACTGGCTGAAACCATTATGATGGAAATGGAATAGCCACAAAAAAAAATGTGTGTGAAATCTTATGGGACTTCACTGCTAAGGTCATCAGTCCCTAAGCTTACACACTACTTAACCTAAATTATCCTAAGGACAAACACACACACCCATGCCCGAGGGAGGACTCGAACCTCCGCCGGGACCAGCCGAATAGCCTCAAGTATGAGCATTAACCACGGCTCAGCACATCACATCATTCATGAAGTGCTTAAGTTTCGGAAAGTGTTTGCAGGATGGTTGGATGTCAGCTCACTCCAGAACTGAAAGAGCGACGCTTTGACATCTATGAAGAACTTTTGCGACGCTTTGACGCAGAAGGTGATAGCTTCTTCATGAGAACTGTTATAAGAGACGAAACTGGGTACACTACCATCAGCTCAAAACAAAAAGAACAAACGAGGAATGCCACCATTCCTCATCACCACAACCCAAGAAATTCCGGACGCAGTGATCTGCAGGGAGGGCTTCGCTGACTGTCGTTTGGGATGAGCGAGGAGCTGTCTTGGAACACTACGCGACTGAGGGAAACAGAATCACAAGTGCGCCATATTCAAATACGTTAAAAAAAATTGACTTTGGCCTCCAGCAAAATCAAAGCAACGTAGACTTCTGAGTATTGGTGTCATTTTACAACATGACAACGCTCGGTCTCAGAGTATTGTGAAACACTTGCGACCATTCCATTTGACTCCGCCTCGTATAATGAATACCCGGGTGGACGTCCCCCACAGCAGTACTGTTCCCATTCACCTGCATGTTTCGAGCAGCCTTTCACATTGGACGACGGCGTATTTGAGTACAAAACGTTCTAGCATCCTATTTCTATAGCTACTGAAGGAGTTAATAGTAACAACAACAGTATTATTTCATTGCTTATATCATGAAATTTCCCATGTGCTGTTCTCTTTTATATTCATTTATTAATTAAGAAAAATATTATTTCTCTATCATAGCTCTAAGTGTCAGGTTTAACTCTATGAAACTAAAATAGTTCCACTAATTTAGTAATTTACGTAAAGTCGCCACCGATTTACGACTGTACAAGCCTCTGGCACTTCCTGTAGGTAATGACAATCAAAATCTTATTGTCATGTTACCTGATAGGAATTTTACCATATAGTTCCGCATTAGTTTAATGACATAGAGTTCTGACATCTTTGATTGCGATGCATTATTAAGTGGGCTGATGCTTGCTGCCGTCATGGCTGCCGTAGAAAGTGACAAATGGACAAATGATCAGAGGATATACAGGGTGGTCCATTGATCGTGACCGGGCCAAATTTCTCCCGAAATGAACGTCAAACGAAATAACTACAAAGAACGAAATTTGTCTAGCTTGAAGGGGGAAACCAGATGGCGCTACGGTTGGCCCGCTAGATGGCGCTGTCATAGGTCAAACGGATATCGACTGCGGTTTTTTAAATAGGAAGTCCCATTTTTTATTTCATGTTCGTGTAGTACGTAAAGAATTATGAATGGTTTAGTTTGACCAATTTTTTCGCTTTGTGCTGGATGGCACTGTAATAGCCCCAAAATATGGCTCACAATTTGAGACGAACAGTTGGTAACAGATAGTTTTTTTTAAATTAAAAAACAGAACGTATGTACGTTTGAACATTTTATTTCAGTTGTTCCAATTGATACATGTACCTTTGTGAACTTATCATTTCTGAGAATGCATGCTGTAACAGCGTGATTACCTGTAAGTACCACATTAATGCAATAAATACTCAAAATGATGTCCGTCAACCTCAATGCGTTTGGCAATACGTGTCACGACATTCCTCTCAATAGTTAGTAGTTCGTCTTCCGTAATGTTCGCACAGGCATTGACAATGCGCTGACGGATGTTGTCAGGCGTTATGCTTCAACTTTCCCCACAGAAAGAAATCCGGGGACGTCACATCCGATGAACGTGCGGGCCATGGTATGGTTCTCCGACGACCAATCCACCTGTCATGAAATATGCTATTCCATACCGCTTCAACCGCACGCGAGCTATGTGCCGGACATCCATCATGTTGGAAGTACACCGCCATTCTGTCATGCAGTGAAACATCTTGTAGTAACATCGGTAGAGCATTACGTAGGATATCAGCATACATTGCACTAATTAGATTGCCATCGATAAAATGGGGGCCAATTATCCTTCCTCCCATAATGCCTTACCATACATTAACCCGCCAAGGTCGGTGATGTTCCAGTTGTCGCAGACATCGTGGATTTTCCGTTGCCCAATAGTGCATATTATGCCGGTTTACGTTACCGCTGTTGGTGAATGACGCTTTGTCGCTAAATAGAACGCGTGCAAAAAATCTGTCATCGTCCCGTAATTTCTCTTTTTCCGAATGGCAGAACTGTACACTACGTTCAATGTCGTCGCCATGCAAATCCTGGTGCATAGAAATATGGTAAAAGTGCAGTCGATGTTGATGTGGCATTTTCAACACCGACGATTTAAAGATTCCCGATTCTCGCGCAGTTTGTCTGCTACTGATGTGCGGATTAGCCGCAACAGCAGCTAAAACACCTACTTGGGCATCATCATTTGTTGCAGGTCTTGGTTGACGTTTCACATGTGGCTGAACACTTTCTGTTTCCTTAAATAACGTAACTATCCAGCGAACGGTCCGGACACTTGGATGATGTCGTCCAGGATACCGAGCAGCATACATAGCACACGCCCGTTGGGCATTTTGATCACAGTAGCCATACATCAACACGATATCGACCTTTTCCGCAATTGGTAAACGGTCCATTTTAACACGGGTAATGTATCACGGAGCAAATACCGTCTGCACTAGAGGAATGTTACTTGATACCACGTACTTTTACGTTTTTGACTATTACAGCGCCATCTATCACAAAACGAAAAAATTGGTCCAACTAAACCATTCATAATTCTTTACGCACTACACGAATTTGTAATAGAAATGGGGGTTCCTATTCAAACCAACGCAGTTGATATCGTTTTGACATATGGCAGCGCCATCTAGCGGGCCAATCATAGCACCATCTGGTTTCCCCCTTCAAGCTAGAGGAGTTTCCTTCTTTGTAGTTTTTTCGTTTGATGCTTATTTCGTGAGATATTTGGCCCGGTCACTATCAATGGACCACCCTGTATAATAACGGCTGTACAAAGAAATATGTTGATTTGCTCATAGTCTTTGCCGTTATTACGGCACACAGCACTGTACTGATTCACTGTACTAAATAAATCAATGTTTTTGCTCTTAAGTTACTAATAATTGAAGATTATTTCTTAACATTAAATCTGCTCTTTAAAGCTATGTTCCAGAGATAATGTTTTCTATAGTTATTAAATGTCTTTAGAAGGGGACGTACGTGAGATATTTCAATTACTACACGTGAAATTCGCATAATGAATGACAATGCCGGTATTTAAACAAGTTCTTTGTTCACTTATGTCACGACAGGACTCGAATACTAAACGATGATCCAGCGCGGTACTAAGTAAAAACTCAGTAATGCACCAACGGAACAAATGCTGGCGCACTAAGTGGCGTGTAAAATTGTGTTACTCTACCGGAGAGATTCTACTAGCGAGAACTGGGAAGTATGTATTTCAGCGAGTGCTGAGGATAAGCTAATTTGGCATACGTATTATGCCCGGGATTTTCCGTATATACAGGAGGTAACAAAGCCGCGGAAAACCGTCCTCTGTTGTTTACTGTAGAACACACATCATGACTATTGATATGTTTTCCAATGCAGCTTGCGTTCGTGACCGTCAGGTACGTCTATTGTGAGACCCCATTACTCTGCAATTTGACTTCAAGCGATGGGCCTGTCACGTAGCGCACTCTGACGTAATAACGTCGCTTTGAGTTCAGCGAACAGTGGAGATGAATGGAGAGGCAATGAGTGATTATGGCTTTTGAAACATGCAGTGTGTATTTATCTCGCGAGAGAAAAAAGTGACTCGCAAAAATTACGAATGTATTCACCCCACTTTAAATTTTATTCTGACATTCTGTCTATAACAGTTTTCCAGGTAGTCTCTTACACTTCCGCTCAAACTTTTCTTCGGTAATGATATATTTCCAGCTGTCTTGTTTGGTTAGTTCATGAAATTTTCTTCTAAATGCTATAAATGACACAAAAAAATGGCTCTGAGCACTATGGGACTTAACATCTATGGTCATCAGTCCTCTAGAACTTAGAACTACTTAAACCTAACTAACCTAAGGACAGCACACAACACCCAGCCATCACGAGGCAGAGAAAATCCCTGACCCCGCCGGGAATCGAACCCGGGAAAAATGACACAAAAGAAACGAATTTAACGAAACTTAACTGTCTTTATTCTACTGGTCATTCTCATCTTCTAACAACGAAATCTTCAGTGTCTTGATTTTTTTTAGCTTTAAATCCTTAACAACGCCCTAGTTCCAGACTTTTCTCAGAATTCGGCTAAATTCTTCCTGCATCGATTACAACAAGTTCTGTGAAGTCTTTAATGGATCATTGTCTCAGAATTAATATATTTCTCATTTTCACTTAGCGAGAAAAAAATACCATACAGGTATTTCAACCCCAGTCTTTTCAGATCTGCGTGTATCGCCATTAACATTTTGGCTACTCAGTGAGCGTCGTATGCGAATCTGCAGCTGTGCTCATCGTTGTTTGGACAGTATGGATACCTATAAAATTCCAAATCATTGATGATAATTGACCAGGAAACCAATTTAGCTTCTTTTCGAAAGGTATGTTCAGCGTGAAAATAATATGTATGTGAGCCTTGGCGTCAGTGAAAAATAGTCTTGCACGAAAATAAAGTAGAATAATTATCTGTTATCGTCTAAAATAACTGATGTAGCACATTTACATCCTCCTGTGGCTCTTTATGAGCATTAATGTTTGCTGATTCTATTGAGGATTTTTTCAGGACACAATCAATTTAAAAAATACTTACAGTACGTACTGCAATAATTAATCCTGCACCAGTGACTTTCTGAGCCACATCAAATATATTTTCGTTCCTTGTTTGACCGCTAGAACACGAAAGGGGGAAAATGTTATATGCTATTCAGCCATCTTATAGTTTACTCCTCCAAGTTTTACTCAGTGATTTGTAGGTTACTTATTGGTTAATTATCATTATTAAATCTACAGTAGGATGTTACACACCAAACGAAGTACAAAATTTTCTGTTGTATACCCTACTGCTACCATAAATTTTACAAAGGTTTAATAGTCTAGGGATAATAATGGTAATCACGAAAACAAAACACAAGTAGGCCGAAGGAAATTGCTCAATGATAGTAATGTCCACGGCTGCAGAGGACAAACAGCTAATGCACTGTTGTTGTTTAAGTGGTTTATGGACGTGAAACTTAATCAAACAGTAATTTTATATCAAGAACTGCAATGGCACAGTTTTATGTACGGGCAAATAAGAAGGGCTAGGAGTCTAGCTGAAATTTAGGAAAGTAGTTTCCAATAAGTGCCACAGCTTAAAAGATGATACGAAATATCACAGGACACTCGAATATGGAATTAGTTACGTACCCCTCTAATAGTGAATGTAAGGCACAATAGTATCTATTAACAATAAGCAAATGACCTCGTAAACCAGTGAATGACCTTAAAAGAGAAAGGTTATAACTAGGCGCTAGAATCAGTTAATAATGTCTACATCCCATCTGCGTGACATCTCTGCAATTTACATCCAAATTTTTGGCAGAGGGTTCACAGAACCGTTTTCAGACCATTTCTCGAACGTTCCACTCTCGTATAGCAAGTGGGAAAAGCAACAGTCTAAGCCTTTTCGTGCGAGCTCTGATTTCTCTCTCTCTTTTTTTCAATATAACAACGCTCTTTTGTTCCTATGTAGGTGGGAGTGAACAAAATACTTTCACATACTTATTGGAAAGTTGGTAATTTAAATTTTGTGAAAAGATCTCACCGCAGCAAAAAGCGCCTCTGTTTTAACGATTGCCACTCCAGCTCGCTTATCGTATCCCTGACACTCTCTCCCGTATTTCGCGATAATACCAAACGAGCTGTCATTTTTTGAACTTTTTCAGTGTCCCCGCCCCCCCAGTCTTATATGGAAAAGTTCCCATACCGTGCAGTATTGCTCTAACAGAGTACGGACAAGCGTAGTGTAGGCAGTCTGTCTATTACATTTCTTGTCCTTCTATACGTTCTGCCAATAAATCGCAGTCTTGGTTCACCTTGCACACGACATATTCTACGTGATGGTTCGAATTTAAGTAGTGCGTATTGGTAATCTATAAGTATTTAGTTGAATGGACAGTCTTTAAATATATATTATTTATCGTGTAATCGAAATGTAACGGATATTTGTGGTACTCATGTGGAGGACCTCCTACTTCTCTTGTTCAGGGACAAATGCCTCTTTTCGCACCATACAGGTATTTTGTCTAAAACATTTTAAATTTTGTATTGATCCTCTGATGCATTTACCAGACGGCAAACAACAGCATTATCGGAAAAAAATCTAAGACGGCTGTTCACATTGTCTCCCTAATCGTCTGTACAGACTAGAAACTGCAGAGGGTCTGTAACACTTCCTTGGGGAACACCGGCTATCACTTCTGTTTCATTGGATGGATTCCCATCAATTACTATGAACTGTGACCTTTCTGACAGGAAATCACGAACCGAGGCGCACAACTGAGACGGTACTTCATACGCAAGAAGTTTGATTAGAAGCCACTTGTGAGGAACGATGTCAAAAGCCTTGTGGAAGTCTAGACATACAAAATCAACTTGAAACCCCTGTCGATAGCACTCATTAATTCGTGGTAATAAAAGGTCAATTGTGTTTCACAAGAACGATATTTTCAGAGTCCATACTGACTCTGGGGCAATAGATGTTTCGCTTCTACCGAATACATCAATACGAAAATAAAACAAATTAACATTATAGTTATAGAATCAGTTGGTGCCTGTTCAGGGCAGTCGAAGATGACATCTGAATAGAAGATAGAGAAAATAAACAGATGAGTATAAATGGGCAATTAATTTTTGTGATGTCTGAAACGAAAATATATCAGCACTTCCGATTTACACGAATTTTACATTACCATTTAAAGTGAAAACTGTTGAAACGTTAATGGATGCTCAGCGTAAAATGAATAGATGCGTGTCAGGAATTATTGGGAGCTACAGAAAACAAATAAATGAAAATGAAAGCAAGCAAGTAAATCGCGACTTGGAACAAGGAAAAATGCAATGTCCTTGCAGAGTTATTCTCTTACATATTCATACTTTTGTAATGTACACATTTAGTCAAAACCTCAATATGTGTAACTCAGTCAATAGAATAAGCAAAATCTGTCTCTAAAAATGTAAATTATTTGTTCTGCAGGCACGTACAACTAACAAAAGAACTCGTAAATAATTTCTATATAAATTTGTATTTCAGTCACATTATCCCAGTATCGAACTCAATTGTATTTGAGTCAGCGCAGTTATATTTGTGTAATACGACAAGTGAGTACTTTTACGTACCAAAAATGATGATGTAATGCTATTAAGAACCTGAAGAGGGGCTCTAAAAATATCGTGTTTGTTAATAAAAACCACGATTTGTGACTGAAGTCGCATTTATTTCCTTTTATATTTTACAAATTCAACTCTGCCACAGTTCCAAGTACACGATTAAATATTAGTTTACAGTGTTCCGACACTGGTTTAAAAACTGTAGGTTCCAATCGTTAAAAATAATTACTTTCGTGATTACTGTAACGACTGAGAAGTTTTAAACGAACGAGAGGTTGTTGAAATCTGTATTCAGTGTTTGAAATGAGTTAGAAGTCTTTCCACCTTCTGTTAATGAGAGAGCAGAAAATCTGGAATTTGAATTAATAGATATGGTCTGAATAGTTGCCTGAGAGGCAAGTCCTTTTTAAAGAGAAACTGGCGGCTTTCAGTCAAACGTTCGCTCTACAACATTTTCCTCGTAAGTGGGGAAAGTTATACCTGCACATATAAGGCTCATATCGTTTTCAGCAGCGAAATATAATAAATATATTGCGAAGAAACTGTAGATGAGAACTGTTACTGCGTTTCATTATCATAAGTTGCCCCACGTAAAGCTGTGATTGGTTTCAAAGATATAAAACAAAGTAGCATGATGTGATTACATTCTTTGTCATGTATCGAGTAAATGCTAAACACATTATAAGTAATTTTGAAAAGATATGTGAAAGAATCTGGCACAGAATATTTGCAATTAGACACACATGTAATAATGGAATGAATCTGTGACGTCATCACTGAGAGAAATTTTAGGGAGGCAATCTGAAAAGTTCAACTATCGTTGGCGCAGAATAGTTGTACCTATGTAAAAATTGTTTAACATCGGAAAAGGAACTTATTCAGCGCATATACCAGACTTCGCGCAGAGTGAAGTGAACGGCAAATATTGTTTATTCCACAAGTGGACGATTTTTGGAACAGAAGGAAAGTGGAATTGTTGCGGAAAAGAAATGGTACAGTACCACATGGTAAAACCAAAATATTGTTCACTTTAAATCATTTCATAACGTTATTGCATAGAACATGCAACCTCATAAATATCCAGTACAATGACAATGTGAAAAATTAATAAAAAATCTCGATATTAATTAAGAAAATTAGCTGATTAACCAGATAGGCTCAGATGTAGATGGGTTTTTCGCCAAGATGTAACTAACTAAGGCCGTAAATACCCGAACCTTCTGATTCAGCCTCAGTAGACGTGAAGCGGATTAAGACGCTGTGTCTGTTGGCAGAGATCTGTCACAGATTTAAACCCTATGAAAACAGTCGAGTGTATCTCAGTCCAAATATACTGTCTGGAAACGTGCGTAAGATTCCCCACCACTGCGTGAATTATATAACAGTACAGAGGTTTTTTTGTAAAAGTTTTCATTAATTTAACTTCAGTCACTGTGACGTTAAAGTACTCAAAATCTGACAGATTTTATCTGTGGGCTTATTATCTCAATGATACAATGTTTGTTTTTCCATATGGGTGGACAAATGTAGAATCTATTATTGACCAAAATTACACCTTATATTGAGTACAACTTGCAGAACAGCCAATTTTTTTATGTATGTGATAGTCAGCTTGTTGTTATCGTTCTTGTACAGTAAACTGCTTCAGCTTTTGAAATCAAACATGTAACTTTAGGAGTTAGTTATACAGTATTTCATTGCAGTCAGGACACCGTTACCCCTTTGCGTTGTCTTGCAATAATAATAAAAGTAGCAGTAATACGTTCAGTGTAGTGACTTAAAATAGAAGACAGAAACAAAACCTCCTCTTCAATATCGTCACATGCATTTTTGGAAATTATTATGCAGGTCATTATTTTATCAACTATGATTTGAGAACACCACAGTAGCTGTTTTAGTAAATATCACAGAAGATAAAATTATGACAACGGTACTAGGTAGCTGCAGATTTTGATTTGTGATGTTTATGTAGCGTTGGAAATTATCGGCGAACGCTTCTTTCACAGTAGGTCGAAGCACAGAAGTAAATGATATCCACTGAAATTTGATGCAGGCTGTTGCGGATTGCGATCGTGATCGTTGTCTATTCTACCCCAGGTCGCATACCCTGTGACGACGTGTAGGAAAGGTGGCTGCTAATCATAGGCGTTAATAAAATCTCCAGTAACTTCCAGCGGTGCTCTCTTATATCCATAAATCAACTGGGTCGGGCATATCACGAACAGAATAGCTTACCTTAATCTCTCTGACAGAGGCATGGAACGAAGTCCTCGCTAACGTCCCTTTCCTCTGCTATCAGTCTCTGAGCCCGTCGTCGACTTTTTGGCCGTTTGGGTTATTAAAGCACTCTCAACAAATAGTTATTTGCGCCACGAACAAACTGAGGCCTCTCATGAAAATTTAAGTTGACTTCTTTTATCGACAGTAGCTTTATGTACAACAGGATAAAACTGTTGCAAGAGCGTTTCCTGAACTAAAATAGTGCATCTTAACGTGGTTTCAATGCTGTATTAAAAAATGATAATTGCTTAAAACTGACCCAACCCACACAGTATCGATTAATTTAATGATACCCATGGAAATGGAGCACCTAATCCGCAAATAAACAGCAGAATAAGATAACGATAGAAGAACAGCACGAAAAATATAGAGACTGATTTTAATTATATTATTTGAATGTTTGAGTGTTAATATGTGTAACAAGTGGCACATTACTCTGTCTTCATACATTCAGAACTACACTCGTCTGAACAACTACCAGGATAATTTAACATATAATGTAAAGATGGTACAATAGGGAGTATAGAAATATAATGAGCACACAATTCTACTGCTTCTGAAGCAAAATAATGTATGACGGATTAAACATGGAGGACATCAGAAACAGGCTAGCACAAGCAAAGCGGGCCTCCTGGAAAAAATAAGTCTACTAATATCAAACATGGGTCTTAATTTGTGGAAGAAATCTTTGATAATTTACGAGAGATATTCGGAAAGTAAGAAACCACAGTGAAAATCCGATGAAGCTTTGCACAGACGTATGCGACAGTGTCTCCAGTACGCCCGTCGACTGCGTCACGTCATTGTACTTAGTTCTGCGTGCATAGTGAGTACAAAGATGCGTAGAAAATAGTGTATCCCGTCAAATATGTGTGCCTGCCGAGAGATTTGGTCTGATTTCATGTACCCCACATTACGTAACTGTCCTACATTTCAGTCTTCATGACAATTCTCGGCAGCACACTGCAGGGGCAACGAAGGCGTTCCTGCAGCGTTAGCGATGTAAAGTCTTTGATCGCCCACCATACGGCCCGAACTTGGCTCTTTCTGATGTTTATCTATGCACACAAGAACCGTTGGTTATGAAGATAACATTTCGGCACTGACAACAAGCTACAGACTAGCGTAGAGAGTTGGTCGAGAGCACAGGCGGTTGTGGTCTATGACGAGGCTATTGGAAAGATGCTACAACGATACAACAAGTGTCTAAGGCGAAGAGACAGCAATACGTCCAATAAATGAGGATACAGGATGCTACTCTAAGAGGAAAAGGTTGGTATAGGAGAGGAATCCGTAGGGGTGCCGCGTCAGATCAGTCTGATGGGGAAAAAGAGGTTGAAAGTTACGCGCATACCAAAACTCGATAGGAGTGAAGTCAGATATTGAAAAAATTAGTAACCACAATTTGATGGGCGTAGTTCATCAACTGAGGCCATGCGGGAACCAAATATTTGATTACAAGCAAAGAACTGCCTATGGCGTTAACGTACGGTGGGTCAAAAGGAAGATTCAATACCAAAAATAGCGCCCTGTATTACGTCACACTATATTAGCTACCTGGAGACAGGTGTACTCACTACACGTACTACTCCACATCTGTCGTGCTGTGGTGTACAATCTTTGTGAGGGTGATAAAAACTCTCAGGGGCTATGGAAAAAGCAGTTTATCTGTCTGAGGTGAAAGCTAGTCTGTAAATGACTGTTGAAAAAAATCAAAATGAAAACCAAGCACATTCAAATTTACTGTTGTACTACGTATTTGTAATAATTTTGACAGTATTAACAGATAACAGGAATGAAACATAGGGAGTGAAAAGGTATTTACAACGTGTACAGAAACCAGACTGTAGGAATAAAAGTCTAATATTGTTTACCCAGACAATAGACAATATGGTAGAAGCATGCAGAAAACAGCGCGCGAAGGCGAAGTAAGGTGAGGCGAACAAATTGCCCACGAAACAGGACTCGCGTCGTGTATAGAAACGCCTAAATATTGGGCGGATCTCCCTACCCTAAAATGCTTCCAATCACGTAAATTACAAATAAATTTGTTCAAATAACTGACGGGAATACAGTCAACGGAATTTAAAACTTCGGTTTTCAGAGCAATTCCGGAAACACACACACTCACACACACACACACACACACACACACACACACACACACACACACACACACACACACACATACGACAGTAAACATTAGCGCCGCTACACAACCAAAGATGACCGATGTCAGAAGTTACCGATAGTGAAAATTAATAACCAATGGTAGCATTACCTCTGTCCCTCTGTTTTTTGACATGGGAGAGAGTACGATTCCATGCAGAATTTAAAACCTCCGTCTCTATTTATAAACCTGCTTTAATCTCAACTGTTTCCTCAATAACACTATCCCAATAGCTGGAAGTGCATGCCAGAATCTCCCTGTTCTTATATTTTATAGGACCACTGATGCCAACACAGTGTGCTGCAATAGCAGATTTGCTAAGGTGTTGTAAGCATATGCGTCGGTAATGCTCAGTACACCGTTCATCCACGGTTCTGATAGTCTGACCAACATACGACATGCCCCAACTGCAAGAAAGACGACAGACATTCGCCTTACGTAAACCACGATCGTCCTTCGGAATCTAAAAAGACCCTAATCTCCGATGGCGGTCGAAAAACATATTTCGCATCATATTTCCGCAAAATATGACCAATCCGGTTGGAAAAGCTCACCGCATAAGGCAGAAAGGCCGTAGACTTTGGTGCCACCTCGGTATTATTATCAACCTTCGGGTGTACGGTTGCTTAGTAGCGCAACGCACGTCTGATCGACTGATCAATCTGTCACCATGACCATGCCAACGAAAGATGAGCTCAGGATGGGCAGTCTCAGCTGACAAACTCTCAGGGTCTGACAAGGGGAAGCCACAACGCTGAGATGGCGGATTTACTTCAAACGTTGTACACCTTTAGTAGGCCCCTAAAGCAACATAACGTACACGTAGTAAGGTGCTTGGTTTAAATGGTTCAGATGGCTCTGAGCACTATGGGACTTAACTTTTGAGGTCATCAGCCCATAGAACTTAGAACTACTTAAACCTAACTAACCCAGACTGTAGCGCCTATAACCACTCGGCCACCCCGGCTGGCAAACTGGTACACCTACCTAATTCGTCTAGGGTCACCGCGAGCTCGCAGAAGTGCCGCAACACGACGTGGCATGCGCTACACTGATGTCTCAAGTGCTGCTGGAGAGAATTGACACCATGAATCCTGCTGGACTGTCCATAAATCCGGAAGAGTACTAGGAGGTGGAGATCTCTTCTGAACAGCACGTTGCAAGGCATCCAAGATACACTCAAGCGTAAGTGTTTAAACTCAAAAGAGTGTTCCCAGAGCCACTCTGTAGCAATTCTGGACGGGTGGGGGGGGGGGGGGGGGTCGCATTGTCCTGTTGGAGTTGCCCAAATCCGTCGGAATGCACAATGGACATGAATGGATGCAAGGTGATCAGGCAAGATGCTTACGTACGTGTCACCTGTCAGCGTCCATCTAGATGTATCATGTGCCCCGTACAACTGCATACACCCCACGCCTTTATAGTGTCTCCACCAGCTTGAACAGTCCCCTGCTGACAAGTAGGGTCCATGGATTCATGCAGTGGTCTCCATACCCGCACACATCCATCCGCTTGATACAATGTGAAACGAGAGTTGTCCGACTAGGCAACATGTTTCCAGTCATGAACAGTCCAATTCCGCTAATGATGGGCCTCGGCGAGTGTGTTTGAGTTTGTGCTGAGCAGTCATCAAGGGTATACGAGCGGGCCTTCGACCCCGAAAGCCCATATCGATGATGTTTCGTTGAATGGTTCGCACGCTGATACTTGTTGATGGCCCAGCACTGAAATCTGCCGCAATTTGCGGAAGGGTTGCACTTCTGTCACGTTAAACGATTCTCTTCAGTCGCCGATGGTCCCGTTCTTGCAGGATCGTTTTCCTGCAGCAGCGATGTCGGTGATTTGATGTTTTCAAATGGTTCAAATGGCTCTAAACATATGGCACTTAACATCTGAGGTCATCAGTCCCCTAGACTTAGAACTACTTAAACCTGACTAACCTAAGGACATCACACTCATCCATGCCCGAGGCAGGATTCGAACCTGCGACCGTAGCAGCAGCGCAGTTCCAGACTGAAGCGCCTAGAACCTCTCGGTCACAGCGGCCGGCATTGGATGTTTTACCAGATTCCAGATATTTACGGTACACTCGTGAAATGGTCGTACGGGAATATCTCCTCCTCAACGCTATCTCGGAGATACAGATGCGTAAAACTTCTCTTGCGATTTTCTCAGAATTGCCAGAGCAGTCCACCTTACTGCTTGCACATTATGTTGTTTTAATGGGCTGCTAAAGGTGCACAAACTTTGAAGTAAATCTGTGTTTCCAACGTCGTAGCCTCCTGTTGTGAGATGACGTTGGCCCTGAGAACCAAGGTATGAAGTACACCTTCATGCTGAGCAGTGATAACCGTCAGCCTGTAGATACCGTTCACATTCTCCCTACCAGGAGACAGAACAACAGAAGTATCATAACTAAGAAGGCTTCCGCGAATTCTGTCATGATGATTAAAGTTCTTCTGGGTGTTGCACCCCGTAATTGTATAAAATACTTTAATTATAAACTTATAAACTACCCTTTGCTCGTAATACGTCGGCCTTCCTCAGGACAAGACAGGTT
Organism: Schistocerca serialis cubense; assembly: GCF_023864345.2. Taxonomy (NCBI): domain Eukaryota; kingdom Metazoa; phylum Arthropoda; class Insecta; order Orthoptera; family Acrididae; genus Schistocerca; species Schistocerca serialis. Next base: position 632,441,229 of record NC_064641.1, on the reverse strand, counting down.
TAAGAGGAGGGAAGGTGACTTTATTGCAGACGAACGCCGTCAAAACGTGGACACGCAAAGGAAAAATTCGGGAGGCGATTGAAGTCATTAAGCAGCCCGACAACATCAGCAGAGAGGAGGCTGTAAACTTCTGGCGTCCTGGCTGATGTCTCACCGGCCACGGACTCGACAGCCTAAACGAGCAGCTGCAGTGGAACTGTCAGTGTATTTTCGCGCATACCAGGAGGAAAAAGTGCCTAGCCGAAGCCCTGCGCTGATTTGCAGACTGTCGCCAGTCACTGACTAGCTGGCTGGCCTACCATCCCTCGTCCGTCATGACTAGCCTATTATATTCTACGGCCAATAAAGTTTCAAAAATAAGACATATTGTCATCGTTCGTTTACGGTAAATAAGGTCAACTTTCCCCCACCAAAGCCAGTCTTGTCCTGAGAAAGGCCGTTGTAATACAGTCGAGACGCTGATTTTAGATTGATAATTAAAGTGTTTTATACAATTACGCGGTGCGACATCTAGAAGAATTTTAATCATAACATAAGTGTCGTCAACGAACGTGAAAAAACACACCGATTTAAAAGACCACCGACTTTAAGGCACGTTCCTCAAAGTGTGCGTGTGTTTTTACTATTACCTTTCCGGAATTGCTCTGAAAACCGAGGTTTTAAATTCCCTTGCAAAATGCTGTGCACTTGTTGACATATTGTCGGTTGCCAATGGCATCACAAGGTTGCATTCCTGTAAGTTATTTAAACGTTGTAATCGCCTGGAGACACGTTTTACAACAGGTGTGTTTACTGCGTCATGCAAACTAGAGGTGAATTGATGTTCTGTGTCTGTTTCTTCCGGCACGTTGCCTGCAATAGATATTGTACGAATAATATCTCGATAACGACATGTTTTGTGACTTCAATATACGTTTATTCCGATGAAAGATGTCTCATTTTATTACATTACATTTTCGGTGGTGGATTTGTCTGCTCCTCGTGCCGCTCTACGGAACAACTAAATTTATGCGCATAATAGTTATACGTACGCTTAGTGCAGTCGCGATAGTGATGATTAACTGATGTCACTGCTTTGGACAATACGCTGAGAAGACAAACGTCATGTGATAGCGATGTGCACATACACAGATGGCTACGGTATCGCGTATACAAGGTATGAAGTGGCAGTGATTGTCGGAGCTGTCATTTGCACTTAGGTCAGTCATGTGAAAGGTTCAGACATGTTTATGTCCGCACGACGCGAATTAAGATACTTTGAACGCGCAGCGGAGCGTTGTAGCTACACGCATAGGGCATTCAATTTCGGAAATACATTGAAGCGCCAAAGAAACTGGTATAGGCATGCGTATTCAAATACAGAGATACGCAAACAGGCAAAAGATGACGCTGCGGTCGTCAACGCCTATATAACACAATAAGTGCCTGGCGCAGTTGTTAGATCGGTTACTGCTGTCATAATGGCAGGTTATCAAGATTTAAGTGAGTTTGATCGTGGTGTTATTGTCGGCGCACGAGCGATGGGACACAGCGTCCGAGGCAGTGATAAAGCGGGGATTTTCCCGTACGACCATTTCACAAGTGTACCGAGAATATCAGTAATCCGGTAAAACATAAAAAAAATATAAATGATATGCCTTCTAGTATAACGGGTAACTATAAAATATTTCTGTTTTGTGATGACACTAGCTTGGTAGTAAAGGATGTTGTGTGTAACATTGGCTCGGTTTCAAATAGTGCAGTACATGACCTAAGTTCATGGCTTGTAGAATTTAAGCTAACGCTAAATCACAGTAAGACTCAGTTTTTACAATTTCTAACACGCAATTAAACAAAACCTGACGTTTTAATTTCACAGAAGGGGAATATGATTATTGAAACTGGACAGTTCAAATTAAAGGTGTTCAGATGGATAGTGAGCTGTCGTGGAAAGCTCACGTTCAGGATCTTGTTCAAAGACTTAATACTGCCATTTTTACTATTCGAACTGTGTCAGTAGTGAGTGATTGTTCGACACGAAAATTAGTCTACTTTGCTTATTTTCATTTGCTTATCTCATATGGTATTACATTTTGGGGTAACTCTTCCCATTCATTTTTGGCTCAGAAACGGGCGGTTCGGGCAATAAGTGGTGTAAGTTCACGAACCTCTTGTCGCCCCCTGTTCACGAGTTTGGGTATTTTGACATTGACCTCTCAATATATACAGGGTGTTTCAAAAATGACCGGTATATTTGAAACGGCAATAAAAACTAAACGAGCAGCGATAGAAATACACCGTTTGTTGCAATATGCTTGGGACAACAGTACATTTTCAGGCAGACAAACTTTCGAAATTACAGTAGTTACAATTTTCAACAACAGATGGCGCTGCGGTCTGGGAAACTCTATAGTACGATATTTTCCACATATCCACCATGCGTAGCAATGATATGGCGTAGTCTCTGAATGAAATTACCCGAAACCTGTGACAACGTGTCTGGCGGAATGGCTTCACATGCAGATGAGATGTACTGCTTCAGCTGTTCAATTGTTTCTGGATTCTGGCGGTACATCTGGTCTTTCAAGTGTCCCCACAGAAAGAAGTCACAGGGGTTCATGTCTGGCGAATAGGGAGGCCAATCCACGCCGCCTCCTGTATGTTTCGGATAGCCCAAAGCAATCACACGATCATCGAAATATTCATTCAGGAAACTAAAGACGTCGGCCGTGCGATGTGGCCGGGCACCATCTTGCATAAACCACGAGGTGTTCGCAGTGTCGTCTAAGGCAGTTTGTACCGCCACAAATTCACGAAGAATGTCCAGATAGCGTGATACAGTAATCGTTTCGGATCTGAAAAATGGGCCAATGATTCCTTTGGAAGAAATGGCGGCCCAGACCAGTACTTTTTAAGGATGCAGGGACGATGGGACTGCAACATGGGGCTTTTCGGTTCCCCATATGCGCCAGTTCTGTTTATTGACGAAGCCGTCCAGGTAAAAATATGCTTCGTCAGTAAACCAAATGCTGCCCACATGCATATCGCCGTCATGAATCCTGTGCACTATATCGTTAGCGAATGTCTCTCGTGCAGCAATGGTAGCGGCGCTGAGGGGTTGCCACGTTTAAATTTGTGTGGATAGAGGTGTAAACTCTGGCGCATGAGACGATACGTGGACGTTGGCGTCATTTGGACCGCAGCTGCAACACGGCGAACGGAAACCCGAGGCCGCTGTTGGATCACCTGCTGCACTAGCTGCGCGTTGCCCTCTGTGGTTGCCGTACGCAGTCGCCCTACCTTTCCAGCACGTTCATCCGCCACGTTCCCAGTCCGTTGAAATTTTTCAAACAGATCCTTTATTGTATCGCTTTTCGGTCCTTTGGTTACATTAAACCTCCGTTGAAGACTTCGTCTTGTTGCAACAACACTGTGTTCTAGGCGGTGGAATTCCAACACCAGAAAAATCCTCTGTTCTAAGGAATAAACCATGTTGTCTACAGCACACTTGCACGTTGTGAACAGCACACGCTTACAGCAGAAAGACGACGTACAGAATGGCGCACCCACAGACTGCGTTGTCTTCTATATCTTTCACATCACTTGCAGCGCCATCTGTTGTTGAAAATTGTAACTACTGTAATTTCGAAAGTTTGTCCGCCTGAAAATGTACTGTTGTCCCAAGCATATTGCAACAAACGGTGTATTTCTATCGCTGCTCGTTTAGTTTTTATTGCCGTTTCAAATATACCGGTCATTTTTGAAACACCCTGTATATTCCTTACTGTCATTTCCTGTTAACAATATTAGGTTATTCCCAGGAATAAGCAGCTTTCACTCGGTTAATACTCGGCAGAAATCAAACCTCCATTTGTATCGGGCTTCCTTAACTCTTGTGCAAAAAGGTGTGCAGTATATTGCTACATCCATTTGCAATAAGCTACCACTCGAATTCAAAAATCTTAGCAGTAATCCACGCGCTTTCAAATCTAAACTGAAGAGTTTCCTCATTGGTCACTCCTCCTATTCTGTCAAGGAGTTCCTTGAAATATTAGGCTGATTCTTATTGTATTGTTGACTGCATTTATTTAAACTTATGGACTGACTTTTTTCGGGTTCTTAAAAATTTATTTTTATCTGTTATTACTTTAATGTTGTAATTTCATGTACTGACACGTTCCATGACCTTGGAGATTTTCTCCTCAATTTGTCCCTGCGGAACGTGTAAATAATAAATAAATATAAAACTTTGAACATAGCTGTTGCAACCCTTGTTCACAGTACGAGCAGCCCTTAGCGGCTCGCCATCTCACAAATGTTCATGACGTCGCCTTTCCGGCTTAGATCTTTTTTAATATGTGACTTGTAAGTACTGCATCTTTTCGAGTCAGTACAAACTTTAATTTTATTAATGTACTATATACCTAATGTTTTAGTACAGTCAGTCTAATTCTGAAGACGACGCTCATAGTAGCGTCGAAACCAGGTCGATTTTGACTTAATATTTGTGACCGAGGGCTTATTTGTTACAATATAATAAATAAACAAAATCTCCGACATCGCTGTGGCCGGAAAAAGATCCTGCAAGAACGGGACCATCGACGACTGAAGAGAATCTTTCAGCGTGACAGAAGTGGAATCCTTCCGCAAATTGCCGTAGATTTCAATGCTGGGCCATCAACAAGTGTCAGCGTGCGAACCATTCAACGAAACATCATCGACATGGGCTTTCGGAGCTGGAGGTCCACTCGTGTACCCTTGATGACTGCGCGACACAAGTTTTTCTCCTCACCTGGGCTCGTCCACACCATTAGACTATTGATGACTGGAAGCATGTTGCCTAGTCGGACGAGTTTCGTTTCAAATTGTATCGAGCGGATGGACATCAGCAGGGGACCCTGCATGTCAGCACGGGACTGTTCAAGCTGTAGAGGCTCTGTAATTGTGGGGCTTGTGCAGTTGGAGTGATATTGGACCCCTCGTACGTCTAGATACGAATCTGACAGGTCACACGCACGTAAGAATCCTGTATGATCACCTGAAATCATTCATATCCATTGTGTATTGCGACAGACTTGGACAATTCCAGCAGGACATTGCGATACCCCACAAGTCCAGAATTGCTACAGAGTGGGGACAGCAACACTCTTCTGAGTTTAAACACTTCCGCTGGCCACCAAACTCCCCAGACATGAACATTATTGAGCATATCTGGGATGCCTTGCGACCTGCTGTTCAGAAGAGATCTCCACACCCTCGTACTCTTAAGGATTTTTGGACTTCTCTGCAAGATTCATGGTTTCAATTCCCTCCTGTACTGCTTCAGACATTAGTCGAGTCCATGGCACGTCGTATTGCGGGGGCCATACATGATATTAGGCAGGTGTGTCAGTTTCTGTGGCTCTTCAGTGTAATTAGCGAATTCAGTATTTCACAATCCACAGTATCAAGTGTACGCCGAGAATACCAAGTTTCAGGTATTACAGCTCACCACGGGCAACGCAGAGGACGAAGACCTTCGATTAACGACCGAGAGCAGCGGCTTTTGCGTAGATTTGTACGTGCTAACAAAAAGGAACATTGCGTGAAATAGCCGCAAAGATCAATGTGACTCGTTCGATGAACGTATACTTTAGGACACTGCAGCGAAATTTGGCGTTAATGGATTATGACAGCAGACGACTGACGTGAGTACCTTTGCTACCAGCTCGACATCGCCTACGGCTCCTCTTCTGGGATCGCGACTATAACGGTTGGACACTGGGCGACTACAAAACCGTGGCCAGGTTAGATGAGTCTCGATTGCAGTTGGGAAAGGCTGAAGGTGGGGTTCGAGTGTGGCGCAGATCCTCGAAGCCATGGACCCAAGTTGTCAACATGTCACTGTGCAAGCTTGTGGTTGCTCCATAATGGTGTGGGTTGTGTTTAGATGGAACGTACTGGGTCGTCTGGTGCAGCTGAGGGGATGGTTATGTTAAGCTTCTGGGGACCATTTGCAGACATTTATGGACTTCATGTTCCCAAACAACCCTTTCGGAGCAACCGTCCGGGATTCGCTTTATCGATGTAGAGGAAGCACAGAAAACGTTAATCTGTATGGATGGACTAGTATTTGAACACACCAAATACGAAATTAGCGTCCTAGCACTCTGACATCTTTTGTGGTGATTGTATTGTGCGCGCAAAATAAAACTGTTCCAGAAAATACTTCATGCGCCTAAGACAGGCAACCCAATTTACAGCATCTGCGCTTGAGAGCGGATGATGTAAGTTCGGATGCCTGCCTTAAGGTGCATGAAGTATTTTCTGGGCCAATTCTGTTTTGCTCATACTGTAGAACGTATCACATGGGGAAAACTCACAACCGCATGATACTTGATAACACATTCCGCCAATACTGCGTTCATGACATTAACTTAAATGAAATAAACCTTAACCAGTTTTAGTAAAGTCTATGTAATCACATGTTCAGGACATACTGATTATATAACTAAAAGGTACTAAAACTAAAATGATAAGGAGGTGAGGTTCTTTACTCTTAAGGAGAATGCCTGATTTAACTCATTTTATGTTACCGATAAACCTGAAAGCTAAGCAAACTAAGGAATTCTCCACTGAAAGTAATAAACCCAATTTAACTGTTTTGAAGTTGCCGATAAAGGATAAACTATTAATATAACTATACGCACTACAGTCAACTCATTTGGTGACAGATACGGAGAATTCGAGTACAATACCAGTCTATAGATATTAGCAAGAATAATGGTCGAATTGGTTCACAACAAGTATTTCACGCGTTGAAATTCTGGCTTCTCTTTATCAGATTGCTGTAGAGGAAAGAGACTGCTTCGCAGAGCTGTCACTTCGTTGCATAGGAGTGCAGTTCTTCGCGTTTTACGACCTGCTCTGCAGTGGTCAGACGCACGCAGTGGTCGATGTTTCCCTAGCCAGAACGGCGGCGGCAGTGGCGTGTTCAGCAGGGCGTTTCGCCACGACTCGGCCCTAAACTCCTCAGGAGATACTAATCTGCGACCACCCGCCGTGACAGCAGGTCGATGCGAGGGTCGCTTAAAGCGAATTACAGTCAGCGGAAATCCTTAGCCGTGACTAGTGTGTTCGCTGATCTAAAGAAGAGCCCTGGTTGTCTTAGCTACTTGCTCGTTTCCTACAACAGCACGCTTAGTTACGATGCAGTTCTTTAGAAAGGCAAGGGAGGCGATGTTCTAAATAGAACTAACAAAATATGGTAGGGTATAATACGCATTGATTAAATACTTATAGAATGGAGATTTGTTTATTTAACTTATGGCTTAAGGAATTTTATTTTATTTTAGAAGTACATACTTTCGATAAAAATAATATATATATTCCCATCATATCTGCATGTCGAAGCCAGTTAATTGCTGCACGTGATGTGCCTGCAGAGTCTTTTCAGGCACCCACGAATTTCCTTTTAGGGCAGTCGTGCAAAAGGTGGTCCACTGTTTGTTCCCATATTATGCTGTCGCATTGGTCGTCATCGATCAGTCCCCACTTATGTAGTGGTCACAACGTGGCCACTTCTGACGCTGTTGAGGGGCCCTATATTTTTCTCGGTTGGTCATATTTTATATATGTTCTCATTACCATAGACGGATGTCCACTGATTTCTCCATTCTTCTGTTTGATCATATCCTTTTGGGGCAAGCTACCCATTGTTTATTCAGACTGGTTCTCTACATTTTCCTCGGGTGAATACGACATTGTTTGCCTAATTCTTCAGAAGTACCTTGACACGTTCCTCCGGACATGAATGGATGTCCAAAGGAATAGCCCTTATGAAATACATGAAATGTTTTCACAGTTGTGAATGTAGGCAACAATCAGCTGTGTAATAGAATGACGACACTAAAAATTTGTGCCGCACCGGGGCTCGAACCCAGCTTTCCCACCACGTACGGGAATATACACAATGAACGTACGAGTGGAGATCGAAGACATATGTTTGACTACATATGGAAGTTTGGGTCTGGTCGTGAGTCGTGCTTGGATCGCCTAACGGTAAGGAGACCTCTCGCGATAAGTGGGAAATCTGATTTCGAGCACCGGTGTGGCATAAATTTTCATTGTCACTCCATTATACAGCCGATGGTAGTACATATACACAACTGCGAATCATTTTGTGTATTTAATCGGGTGCGTGGTAAATTGATCAATGTTTCATTAATTGGTAAGTATCTACATCTTTTGAGTTTCATCCATTCATGTACTCTCTAAGACAAAAAAAGGGAAAAAGAAGCATCGGAATGGAACGAAAATCGCTAGATGTGATGCATGATTGCAATTTCATAAAAGTGGGATGATTTATTCAAGAGAAAGAGCTCCACAAATTGAACAATTCAATAACGAGTTGGTCCACCTCTGGCTCTTACGCACGGAGTTATTCAGCTTCGTATTGATTGTCAGAGTTGTTGTATGTGCCAAATTATGTCCAGTTGGGGCGTTAGATCGTCAAAATCCCGAATTGGTTGGAGGGACCTGCTTTAAATGTTCTGATTTGAGAAGGGATCCGGTGACCTTGCTCGCCAATGTAGGGTTTGGAAACCACGAATATAAGCCATTGCAACACTTGCCGTACGTTGGTTGGCCTTACCCGTCCGTACGTTGGTCAAATGTAAGCCCAGGAGCGCTTGCCAAGAAGGGCAACAAAACGTGACGTAGAATGTCGACGTACCGCTATGCTCTAAGGTGCCGCAGATAACAACCAAAGAGGTCCGCTCTGAAACGATTAGCACCCCAGCCCATCACTGCTGGTTGTCAAGCCGTATGGCGGGCGAAAGTCAAGTTGGTGTCCCAACTCTGTCTGGGGTCTCTTTAATGATCCTTGTGGTCTCTGAAGCACGAGTTACATGTCGGATCGATTGCAATGATGAATCCGGGGCTCTGAATATCTCTCTGACGATTGCCCAGTTCTCGCGATCCGTTGTCTCCCTAGGCCAACAGCTTCCTCCTTGATGCTGTATTCTGCCATGGTTCGCCCATTCGTGCGAACACCGTTGAATTGGTACCTATTAAAATCTCAAAAGATTTGCCAATTTCTCCAGCTGGCTTCACTGAGGCCAGCTACACGTCCTGTCTCAAATGTGGGCATTTGAGTATATTGTTCACGCGCCCAACTGAGTAAACGGAATGAAATTCGCAAATACTGTATGTCCTGATTTCGACGTGTCTCGTATTTACTACCTTTGCCGGCTGCGCTGTGAAATTGAGCTGCAGCGTTACAGATTCATCTATCGGCCGCCAAAGTTAACATTTTTGAATTTTTTGCTGATATCAACAAAACCAAAACGAGGATAATGGAATGTAATCGAATCAAGTTGGGTGATGCTGAGGGAATTAGATTAGGAAATGAGACATTTAAAGTAGTAAAGGAGTTTTGCTATTTGGAGAGCAAAATAACTGATTATGGTCGAAGTAGAGAGGATATAAAATGTAGACTGGCAATGGCAAGGAATGCGTTTCTGAAGAAGAGAAATTTGTTAACATCGAGTATAGATTTAAGTATCAGGAAGTCGTTTTTGAAAGTATTTGTATGGAGTGTAGCCATCTATGGAAGTGAAACATGGACGATAAATACACTCCTGGAAATTGAAATAAGAACACCGTGAATTCATTGTCCCAGGAAGGGGAATCTTTATTGACACATTCCTGGGGTCAGATACATCACATGATCACACTGACAGAACCACAGGCACATAGACACAGGCAACAGAGCATGCACAATGTCGGCACTAGTACAGTGTATATCCACCTTTCGCAGCAATGCAGGCTGCTATTCTCCCATGGAGACGATCGTAGAGATGCTGGATGTAGTCCTGTGGAACGGCTTGCCATGCCATTTCCACCTGGCGCCTCAGTTGTACCAACGTTCGTGCTGGACGTGCAGACCGCGTGAGACGACGCTTCATTCAGTCCCAAACATGCTCAATGGAGGACAGATCCGGAGATCTTGCTGGCCAGGGTAGTTGACTTACACCTTCTAGAGCACGTTGGGTGGCACGGGATACATGCGGACGTGCATTGTCCTGTTGGAACAGCAAGTTCCCTTGCCGGTCTAGGAATGGTAGAACGATGGGTTCGATGACGGTTTGGATGTACCGTGCACTATTCAGTGTCCCCTCGACGATCACCAGTGGTGTACGGCCAGTGTAGGAGATCGCTCCCCACACCATGATGCCGGGTGTTGGCCCTGTGTGCCTCGGTCGTACGCAGTCCTGATTGTGGCGCTCACCTGCACGGCGCCAAACACGCATACGACCATCATTGGCACCAAGGCAGAAGCGACTCTCATCGCTGAAGACGACACGTCTCCATTCGTCCCTCCATTCACGCCTGTCGCGACACCACTGGAGGCGGGCTGCACGATGTTGGAGCGTGAGCGGAAGACGGCCTAACGGTGTGCGGGACCGTAGCCCAGCTTCATGGAGACGGTTGCGAATGGTCCTCGCCGATACCCCAGGAGCAACAGTGTCCCTAATTTGCTGGGAAGTGGCGGTGCGGTCCCCTACGGCACTGCGTATGATCCTACGGTCTTGGCGTGCATCCGTGCGTCGCTGCGGTCCGGTCCCAGGTCGACGGGCACGTGCACCTTCCGCCGACCACTGGCGACAACATCGATGTACTGTGGAGACCTCACGCCCCACGTGTTGAGCAATTCGGTGGTACGTCCACCCGGCCTCCCGCATGCCCACTATACACCCTCGCTCAAAGTCCGTCAACTGCACATACGGTTCACGTCCACGCTGTCGCGGCATGCTACCAGTGTTAAAGACTGCGATGGAGCTCCGTATGCCACGGCAAACTGGCTGACACTGACGGCGGCGGTGCACAAATGCTGCGCACCTAGCGCCATTCGACGGCCAACACCGCGGTTCCTGGTGTGTCCGCTGTGCCGTGCGTGTGATCATTGCTTGTACAGCCCTCTCGCAGTGTCCGGAGCAAGTATGGTGGGTCTGACACACCGGTGTCAATGTGTTCTTTTTTCCATTTCCAGGAGTGTAGTTTGGACAAGAAATGAATAGAAGCTTTGGAAATGTGGTGCTACAGAAGAATGCTGAAGATTAGACGGGTAGATCACATAACTAATGAGGATATATTGAATAGAATTGGGAAGAAGAGGAGTTTGTGGCACAACTCGACTAGAAGAAGGGTTTGGTTGGTGGGACAAGTTATGAGGCATCAAGGGATCACCAATTTAGTATTGGAGGGCAGCGTGAAGGGTAAAAATCGTAGAGAGAGACCAAGAGATGAATACACTAAGCAGATTCAGAAGGATGTAGGTTGTAGCAGGTACTGGGAGATGAAGAAGATTGCACAGGCTAGAATAGCAAGGAGAGCTGCATCAAACCAATCTCAGGACTGAAGACCACTACAACAACAAAAACAACAATCTGTACGAATAACGATTTCCCATCACGGTGCGTCGTTAACTTTGTGTTAGAGTCTATTATCACTTCTTGTCGTCGGAGATTTGGAGGGGAAATACTGGTGAGTACTGATAACCACGGAACTGGTGCAGATTTAGGAGTTCTCGTCACCATCCTCATTCCGTCATTTAGATGGATATTTAGACTATGAAACACAATTAAAGGATCACTTTTTCGAAATACCATAATTCCCACCCATTGCGACACTTAAGTTTGAAATTTGGGTCAAAGGTACCTACAACGTTCCTCCATAATGGTGAAAAAGCGTGACGATCTGCGACGTCACGTACTGGCTTGACGAGGCTTCAAAGAACAAGGTGTTAACACATGTGAAAAAAGGACATCAGTTGGCTTGTAAGGTGAATTGATGGTGTCAAATTGGCACCAAATTTCACGACAAATCTGCTCAGTGCCACCGTGGTCTCTTCAGACAATCAGGAGGTCGTCAGACTCCCTTTTGCCATCATTTCACCCGATCTTCTGACGCCTCTGTAATTTTACGTCATAATCGCGACGCCCAGCCCTGAAATCGTGAAATTTTCATATGAGTGACCGAAGAGCTGCATACCCATCGAATTTGGTCGCACCCGTTTGGAGCGAGGTTCGACCATAATTTTTGCGCTCCTGTACAGACTGGAAGCACAGGGGACCATTTAGGATCATTTGACGAAATGCGAACATGATCCGCAGCAGCTCAAGGGTGCAGTGCTCCCATTTTGTGCCCTACTGTGGCGTAATGCGGCATTGACACATGTGTGAATACAGCGGCAAAGCGTCCATCTAGCACCCTGGTATTTGGCAAAACTCCCGGTGGCACCTGCCCACCTTTACTGCGAATTTTAAAAATGTGCCTGCAGTGACAGAATCTGTGACGAGAGTACGGGGCGCCTGCAGATAGGCTACTGTGCTGCTCTTGCGCCTGACAGTAGACCATCCGGAATCGTAGACTGGCGAAGGTATTGCCGGTCTGCAAGCACCTAGGATTTCGTCATGGATTCTGTCCGTACAGGTATATTTACGAAATTCGCAGTAAAGATGGGGGGATGGCATCGAGGGCTTTGTCCAAATGAGGAGTCTTAGAGGGTCCTTTGTCGCTTTATCCACGTATGTGTCATTGTCGCACGACTCCTCCGAGAGGCCACAGGGGGATAAAATAGGAAATCTGAAAAAGTGTAAGCAGCCTTAGCTACTCCGGATCACGTTCAAATTTCGTCGAATAGTTTTGAACGGTCCCTAGTGGATCCAACCTGTAGAGGAGATCAAAAACCGTTGTCAGGCTGCGATCCAAACGGATACGATCATGTTCGATGGGGATGCAGCCCTACAATGTCCTTAGGGAAACATTAAAACGCCCGAGGATGCCAGGGGTGTTAAACGTTGAGGAGAAGGTCTTTCTGTTGCTAATCACACTGCGAACTGCCGTTTTCTTCTGCGAAATGTGTGGGGATCAACGCCTCAGGGAAAGGGGTGGTTTCATTGACGCCGTTTAAGTCATCCCCTGCGGCCTTTTGGTGTCGATTCTGAGTAGTGGTGTGTCTGGAATGTGGGTGTGAAATGTGGACAAAGGGAGGGAGGTGATAACCTTCTGATCATGTGATACATCGAAGGTGGCATTGGGCAGAATTGTGGTGAAATCTGATGCCACTGTGACATCATTAACCCACTTTACAAAACAACTGAACTGATCTATGGTCGTTTTTTTCGCACGTGTCGACAACTAGCTGTTTAAAGCGTCGTCGAGCCCGATGGTGACGTCGCGGGCTGCCACCCTTTTGCACCATTACAGAGTAAGTTTGTACACGCCTTTGAACCAAATTTCAAACTTAAGCGTCGGATAGGTGTGTATTAAGGTGTTTCGAAAAAGTGATCTTTTAATTCTTGGGCGTAATGTATTGTGTTGATATAGCTACTTCTATGCCAAACGGAACAGTATTCGGTGACAGGATACAAAAGCGCTTGCACTGAAGTTCTGTTAAATACCTAGATAATCTAACCATATAAAATATTAGTCATCCCCTTAACAGATCAGAGTGGTTGCTTTGGAGCGCAGTAATTGGTGCAGAATCGGTACCACCAGGTGATGTGGCCCTCCAACGTTGACGTTAGACAGGGCAGTGAAATGATATGTAAGTGCCAGTCTGTTTTGCGGAATCGGCGCAGTAAGATGAGTCGATCGATATGACAGCCCTACCGAAATGAGTTCTGACGCGCCCTCACAGTGAATGAAGTAATCGGATTCGTTGGTTTACGATCGCGGACTGTCCAGCGTGTGTACAAGGAACGATCTACAGCTCATAGCTGTGTAGGGCAGCATACAATTCTGGCATTGAGACTCACCCCTGGTCAATGACAGGAATTACTGTTGGCAGTGAATGCCGATCCATCTCAATCAGTTTCCAAGAGAGCATTTTTAAGGGAACTTGTGCAACGGATATTTGGAGTTGAGTATATCGCAAGAGGCTACTGTTCACAGAGGATTATATTGTACTGTGTTTTCAAAGGTCGAAACAACAAAGAAACTTGGCAGTAGCCGAGTGGAGGTGAGCACTGTGGTCGACTGGTCCCTTTTCAATTGATGCTGGTCCTCCGACGGCCAAAGGAGGCATTTAACTAGCAATGTAGTCCAGTCCGGAAGTGGTCCTCTGATGTTTTCGGGATGCTTTTCGTACGATGACTGGGGCTTATTGATTCACTTTAACTTAGACATGAACCGGGATAGATTTCTGAACATTATCGGTGACCAAAAGTTGCTCTTTCGTTTAAGCCTTCGTAATAACCTATGGACACATTCGTCTGTGTAGATGCCAGCAGCCATGTTCAAAGGGCAGCAACCATACGTATCGCACCTCGGCTGGACCACTAAAGTACCTGATCCTGTGAAATATGTCTGGTACTATTTGGAACGGCGGATGAAGCGTACAAACTAACATCCCTGCAATTTCGTAGCTCTACGGGACATAATCATAAATGAATGGCTTTAACTGAATGCGGCACATCTGAAAAAATTTCTGGAATCTCTACATCGCCTTTGTCTAGGCTAGAGGTGGTGTTACGCGGTATTAGCGTCACGTCTCCTTGAGGTCACACACTTTCTGTCCGGCCTGCTTACCGTTTTTAGCTGTGGGGTAATTAATAGCATCAACTATGTTAACTATCGTATTACGTTTCTCTTAAAGAGGAATTGGATCTTTTCGCTCTAAGAGAAAATGAAGCCAGTAGCGTACACTTTACTAGAAGTGAATCTCATTTAATGCAGCGATGTGGTTCGGTAAGAAACAAAGCTGCAACTCTGATGTTGTCTATTATAAATTGTTTTCTGTAATTCTATGACTGAAAACAATGGGCTTGTTTATAAATAACTTTTCTGCTAACAGTCATGACTTTCATTTATTCAGATTTTACATGAAGCGTTTCGGGAAATAATTGTCATTTTCAAGTGCGTTTCTCTTTTCCATTATGTCACTTTTACGTAATGTTTTCGATGTGTGAGATTCTGCTTTGTTTTGTTGGCTTTATTACAACATAAAAACGTGCAGTTTTTCGTTAGTTATCGATTTTTATGTACCGTTAGTGGCGAAATTTGGAAGAACTTCTACTTACAGTTTCTTTATGATCCATTTGTGCAGAGTGACACGCATGTTAAACATCACACAAAACTTTCAGTGCACAGTATACATAGAGAATAACTTATATAAACAAACAGTTGCAATGATGTATTTAGGTTAATAGTTGCAGTAACTGTTGTAACAGTTTGTTTTCTAAGTTATACTCGGTTTATACTGTGCACTGAGACTTTGTGTGAGATTTAACATGTGTGAGACTCTGAACATACGGACCATAAGAAAACTGTAAGTACAAGTTTTCTCAAATTTCGCCGTTAACTACATGTGAAATAGATTATTAACTAACAACTGCGCGTTTTTATGTATTTCAGTAAAGCCAACAAAACAAGGCAGAACCCACACATCGAAAACATTACGTAAAAACACGTAATAAATAGAGAAAACGCACTTGAAAGTCGGAATCATTTCCCGAAACGCGTCATATCAAATATGAATAACGAAAATCGTGACTCGTAGCAGAAAACAAAGAACTGTTGCTATTACTATAGCCGGAAAAGACTGTGCAGTCAAGATGTTGCTGGAAAACGTAACAATGTCTTAAAAATCAGGAAAGTGTGTTTCCGAAACTCGTAACCATTTATTTCAGTATAATACTCCGGGATTTACATAAGAAAAATAATATTTTCATTTTACCACTTTGGTTGTCCTGTTACATTTCGCAAATTGTATGGAACTAGAACTAATCGATAATGATCTTTGCCATAATCGTTGTTTATTTTCCATCATTTCGTATGGAACTGTAATACTTACAAGGGGCATTCAAGAACTTTTCGCTTCAGGGTGTTGCTGCAGCGTACATGAAATGTAGGGCAACTCCGATGTGAGTATACAGGGTGGTCCATTGATCACGACCGGGCCAAATATCTCACAAAACAAGCGTCAAACGAAAAAACTACAAAGAACGAAACTTGTCTAGATTGAAGGGGGAAACGAGATGGCGCTGTGATTGGCCCGCTAGATGGCGCTGCCATAGCTCAAACGGATATCAACTGCGTTTTTTTAAAATGGGAACCCCCATTTCTTATTACATATTCGTGTAGTACGCAAAGAAATATGGTTGTTTCAGTTGAACCACTTTTTTCGCTTTGAGACAGATGGCGCTGTAATAGTCACAAAAATATGGCTCACAATTTTAGACGAACAGTTGGTAATAGGTAAGTTTTTTAAATTAAAATACAGAACGTAGGTACGTTTGAACATTTTATTTCGGTTGTTCCAATGTGATACATGTACGTTTGTGAACTTACCATTTCTGAGAACGTATGCTGTTACAGAGTGATTACCTGTAAATACCACATTAATGCAATAAATGCTCAAAATGATGTCCGTCAACCTGAATGCAATTGGCAATACGTGTAACGACATTCCTCTCAACAGCGAGTAGTTCGCCTTCCGTAATGTTCGCACATGCATTGACAATGCGCTGACGCATGTTGTCAGGCGTTGTCGGTGGATCAGGATAGCAAATGTCCTTCAACTTTCTCCACAGAAAGAGATCCGGGGACGTCAGCTCCGGTGAACGTGCGGGCCATGGTATGGTACTTCGACGACCAACCCACCTGTCATGAGATATGCTATTCAATACCGCTTCTGTTGAAGGAGCTATGTGCCGGAGATCCATCATGTTGGAAGTATATCGCCATTCTGTCATTTAGTGAAATATCTTGTAGTAACATCGGTAGAAAATTACGTAGGAAATCAGCATACATTGCACCATTTAGATTGCCATCGATAAAATGGGGGGCAATTATCCTTCCTCCCATAATGCCACACCATACATTAACCCGCCAAGATCGCTGATGTTCCACTTGTCGCAGCCATCGTGGATTTTCCGTTGCCCAATAGTGCATATTATGCCGGTGTACGTTACCACTGTTGGTGAATGACGCTTCGTCGCTAAATAGAACGCGTGCAAAAAATCTGTCATCGTCCCGTAATTTCTCTTTTTCCGAATGGCAGAACTGTACACTACGTTCAAAGTCGTCGCCATGCAATTCCTGGTGCATAGAAACATGGTACAAGTGCAGTCGATGTTGATGTAGCATTCTCAACACCGAAGTTTTTGAGATTCCCGATTCTCACGCAATTTGTCTGCTACTGATGTGCGGATTAGCCACGACAGCAGCTTAAACACCTACTTGGGCATCATCTGTTGCAGGTCGTGGTTGACGTTTCACATGTGGCTGAACACTTCCTGTTTCCTTAAATAAAGTAACTATCCGGCGAACGGTCCGGAAACTTGGATGGTGTCATCCAGGATATCGAGCAGTATACATAGCACACGCCCGTTTGGCAATTTGTTCACAATAGCCATACATGAACACGATATCGACCTTCTCCGCAATTGGTAAACGGTCCATTTTAACACGGCTAATGTATCACGAAGCAAATACCGTCCACACTGTCGGAATGTTACGTGATACCACGTACTTACACGTTTGTGACTATTACAGCGCCATCTATCGCAAAGCGAAAAAAGTGGTCCAACTAAAACATTCATATTTCTTTACGTACTACACGAATATGTAATAAAAATGGGGGTTCCAAAAAAAAAAAAAAACGCAGTTGATATCCGTTTGATATATGGCAGCGCCATCTAGCGGGCCAACCATAGCGCCATCTGGTTTCCCCCTTCAAGATAGACGAGTTTCGTTCTTTGCAGTTCTTTCGTTTGATGTTTATTTCGTGAGATATTTGACCCGGTCACTTTCAATTGACCACCCTGTATAAGCACCGAGAGTTGCAACATTCGCTCTTTCCAAAGGGCATGCGGTAGATGAGCAAACGTCAACTACTACAGCGTCATTACCAAATGCGACAAAACAGAACGAACGTGCTGTCATTCTTTTCTTAGTTGCCGAAGGACAAACACCGGCAGACATCCATCGGAGAATGAAGAATGTGTATGGATTATCATACCGTCTTGGAATGTGCTCGGCGAGTGTGCTGCTGCTTCATGTTAACTCACATCCCCATATTGCTGTTATCGTAACGCAGAAGTTATTCCAACTCAAGTGGTAGATACTAGAGTACCCGCCCTGTTCTCCTGATCTCTCCCCACGCGATTATAACACCTTGACAGATCGACGATTCCCGTTGGACGAGGGTGTGCAGCAGTCAGTTACGGACTTCACGCAACCGGATACGCTGTTTTCCATATGGGTACCTTCAACCAGCTGCGTCAGTGGGATAATTACCTCAACGCTTACGGCCATTTTGCGTGATTGGCATAGCAGTTGTGGACTGTACGGCATTGGAACAAAACGTTTTCAAAATGGTTCAAATGGCTCTGAGCACTATGGGACTTAACTGCTGAAGTCATCAGTCCCCTAGAACGTAGAACTACTTAAACCTAACTAACCTAAGAACATCACACACATCCATGCCCGAGGCATGATTCGAACCTGCGACCGTAGCGGTCGCTCTGTTCCAGACTCTAGCGCCTAGAACCGCTCGGCCACTCCAGCCGGCTACACAACGTTTTGATCACTTCTTGTATTTATATTTTTGGGACACTTTTCCTCATACGCTTGGAACTTACATCATCTACCACATTGGAGTCACTGAAATCCACATTTCTGTGTACGATAAATCTGTTCAGAGACCCCAATTTTAGAGATTGCATTTGTTTTTCCCTTAACCGTGGCTGGTGTGAACATCAAACCAATTTAAGTAGTTGGATACGGTAATTTTGGGACTGATTTTCGCTACCATTCAGTGGCAAGACTGACAGACTTGCCACTGCTGCTTTCTTATTTTGTTACACTTCACGAGAAGAATACAAAGAAAAATGTTCGCTGGAAAGTGTCATATTAATAAGAGATTTTCGCACCTCACAAGGGAATAACGGCACTTGATTCATAAACGCTGCTAAATTTGCTGACAACAGTGTAGTTTAGATTAATAAACCTGTCGTAACCTGCAACGTGATTATACAGCGAAACAAAGAAATATGAGGGTGTAATGTCTTGCTGGCATCGAATCATACAGACAGAACAATCTCGCTTAGGACAGATACAGAAGATCATAGACCGCGTGTTGTTCAGTGGAACCATCTCAGCCTTTGCCTTATTCAGTTTAGAGAAATCACAAAAACCTATATCTGTATGGTCGAATGTAGATGTAAATCACGATTTTTTTCTAATTCATATCCAGCACCTTAGCTGCTGCGCCACTTTACCTTACACTCAATTATTTGCGTTGATATGAGAAGTTAGTCCTGACCTGGTAAGGCTGTTAACTAAAGTTATGTAGAGAATATTTGTGTAGTACTACATCAGACTGGTATGGTGCTTCCTGTACTGGTGAGAACAATGGAACGACCCTGGTCAATTCATTAACGTTAATTTTGGAGCTACGACTACAATAGCTTAAAGTTCTTGGAGGGGTCGGAGTTCTCATTTTGATATGTAGCGGAATTTCATAACTGACGTCAGAGGCAAGAGTTGCTGCCTTTCTTTGTGTAACCTCAGTAATTATGCAGTCCTTTGTAACATCTCCACTCTACCACAATCCCGCTGCCGATTCCCACCGTGTGCAAATTCTAGTGAAGTAAAAAGATTTCCACCTGATTATGCAATATTTTGTATCGACAAGGGCAAAATCTTACGTCGAGAGGAAATTTATCTTACTCCTTTCTTCAAACATGAAATTTTAAAATAAATCTTATCCTACTGGGCTTGATGTATATTACTGTAGTAGGTTATGTATTGACCGCATCATGTAGAAACATTCTGCTATGCGGTAAGCTGAGGTCTATATTTTTACTGAAACGAATTTTCAAATGTTAACGTGGCTCCAGATATTGAATTTTATCGTAGGTAAGTGAGATGTTGTTTCGGCAGTTTGCTAATAATAGTAATAATAATAATAATTCAGTGTGCCTCAACGGGCTAGTGCAAGTTTTTCAATTGGATGCCGCTTCGACGCTACTAAAATACCTCAGTAATCCTAATGCGTAGAGAGGAACCACAGTCTAACGTGGAATCTGAACCACATGTCCTTCTCGCTGAGTCTACACGTTACTGAGCGCTGGGGGCTCCGATCGGGACTCGATGCCACTAACTTCCAATTTCCATGCATGCACTTTATCGCTAGACCATGAGACCCGTCATTTTGCTATTACAAGAATAGATAAACTATATTAAAAAGTTATTACCGGAAAAAATGGGTTTCCGTACGCAACTACAATCTTGATGCAGAAAGATTACAATTTCTTTATCCGAATCAAGATGTGTGTTTCGTAACATCAGGAAAATACTCCGTTATGGAAGCGACCACCTACCCGTTGGTTAAAAATTTTTAAGCTAGAGCATGATAAAAGAAAATCGTGTTGGAGGTATCTCAACGAAATAATGTGGACTCAGAAATGTGATAATGGATCAAAATTTCATAAAATTCTTGTACGAAAGATGCTTGATTTTGTTCTGAAATGTCCTCAAGTATCTTTTAAAAGACATAAGTGAACAATTACAGCACTATGTAGACACTAGGGAGAATTTAATGTCCAGATTTTCTTTTAGTGTACTAGCCCTGTTAGGATGTTTAAAATATCGACCACCGCATTCATTACGAGTACGCCCCTGGTAGCTGAGTGGTCAGCGCGACGGAATGTCATACGTAGCGGCCCGGGTTCGATTCCCGGCTGGACCGGAGATTTTCTCCACTCAGGGGCTGGGTGTTGTGTTGTCATTATCATAATTTCATCCCCATCGACACGCAAGTCGCCGAAGTGGCGTCAAATCGAAAGACTTGCACCAGGTGAACGGTCTACTCGACGGGAGGCCCTAGCCACACTGGTTTCAATTTGATTTATTACGATATTATTTACCGATCACGGTGGCTGTTTGATGATGTTTACTTCTTGGTCGGAACACGTTTCAACTTCCGTCCTTCTACACCACATTTTATTTCATTCGTACATTAATAAGAAGCTTTAAAAACTGTCGCACAGTGTACGGGACCGTAACCCAGTTCGTTTCTATCCAGACCCGTAAATGAAAGACATGAGAGCAGGAAGACATCTGCTTCATGTGGCTACTAGTGGACAACTTGCACGTCCTAAATTACATTGTTCATCGTATTTATTTTGATTCGTTGAGTCCAACTCAATACTTCGTTTTTGGATAGACCTTATTTCCTTCTATTCTTCTGGATATCTGCTTCACCATTCTCTATGTTTCTTCTTCCAGTACTCTGCCCATCCTGTAGCTCGTTGAAACGTATTCTCAATAACTCTGTAACTGCAGATTAGGGTTTTAAATATTTCGCTATCTTGAAATATTTCTCCATGAAGTTTAACTTCCTTCAGCTTTTCATTAATTTCTGTAAGGCGAGGGGCTTCGATTCTTCATCAGTAAAGCTGAGTTCAAAATTTTCTTTGTAAGCCGCTAATTGTTCAGTGTACAAAAGTGACCATAAAATAGAAATTTCCATTCTACAACTGAATCGTTGATATCTTAACGTACTTCCTTCAATTTATTCTTCTTCCAAATTGCCTTTCATATCTTGGCCTTTGGATTTTCATCAGAATTTTCATTCGTTGTTTCTCTTTGTATTTGACTTCTGATCTGCTACCAGCATTGAAACATCCAAATTTTCGCAATTTTTTCTTATAATGTCTGTGGTATAATTTGTGTAGCAGGGAGCTCTTGAGGCGACTTAGCGGATTATCGGATCTTTGGGCTATCTACAGCACAGGGTTTGTGCAGGGGAGCGGGGTTGGTGGGGAGGGGGGGGGGGGGGGAGGGAGAGTGTGCCTCCTGCGTGCCAGAGACCAAATATTTGCACAGCGCCGCACTGTTCAATCGGACATTAATTACGATGTTAACCCTAATGAACGATATGTTTTCCATCAGCGGTAACTGATACAGCGCTATTAGCAGACATTAAATTATCGACTGGCGTCCATCTGCTGGAGATTTTTATGAGTATACAACGAATTGACTGCATTCAGAAATAACTGTAAGCATGCCCACGTCGTGAAGGAAAAATTTATACAAGTATATGCATTCACCAGTGTGGACCACTGTTAACGAGGAGGAGGAAACAGAAGCCCAAGGAAGCAGTAGTTTACCTTCAACCGTCAACTGTTGAGGAATCACTGAATGTGGTGGGACAACAAGAGAAACACGTAATGGGATAAAGGAAGATAAAGACTCGAATAAAGAAAGAGAGATGATATTTCACCAAACTATAACGCATTTTCTCGAGAATCGTCGTTAATATTTACCGTCGATCATCACTCGTTATCCTCTATAATAGTCATTATTCATATTTCCTCTGCCAGAACTTCATCAGACGAGACTATTCATACATTAATGTATGTTGAGAGAAAAATAGCGGCATCTATCGTGGCTACAAAAGCAAATCGTGGAAAGAATCTGTGCAGGGTTACTTGACTAAGAGTCAATGTGGCTTCACTATTGCTTCCATAGCTCGGTTTGGAAAATTGACCTTGCTAACTAAACGACTGTCTCCTACGTAAATAATTACGTACTTTGTGACTTTTAGTCCGGAGAATACTTTTGAGATCTACAAGACTTCGGCATCCTGCTTGTCGGTTTCGCCACTCATTTCATTAAGCATCTATTCATGTGGCGTTTCGAGGCTTTCGTTTTCCCAGCATTAAAGCCAAAATGGGTACCGGGAATCGAATCCGGGACCTATACGGCTGCATCAGACTTACTTTACGCGATCAGGGTAAGAGGACCGCAGGTTGCTAGATTCTATTTCCTGCTTTTTGCTGCCAGTGATCCTCTTTGCCGATCTGCATCAAGTCCTCATGGATTCCGTCTCTCCGACTTTTGTTTGATTTACCTTGTGCTCTTCTTCCGTGGGGAGTAAACTTCAGGGACTCCAAGCCCATCTATGTTTGTCTATCCCAGCGACATTATCTGCCCAAGCCATCCGGTTTTGTCCAGGTCCATAATTTTTGTGCCGGTTACACAGGTTGTTCTGAAACTCTCTTTCGAAACTTATAGGGCCTTTAGAGGGGACTGAGTAGATAATTATTTGAACTGGAAACCACGTCTGGGAACGTACAGTTTCCATGCTACAACTGTTTGAAAACACGTTGGTAACGCGACAGCTTAATAAATTAAAAAAAACACTCTTGTTTAGAGTTAAACTTAAGCCGTTTTTGTCCTTTCCAAAGGATGGTTAGCATGCTGATCGACTAGAAGTAAGGTGCACACGCTGTATGTGCGAATGAT
This sequence comes from Schistocerca serialis cubense, assembly GCF_023864345.2. NCBI lineage: Eukaryota > Metazoa > Arthropoda > Insecta > Orthoptera > Acrididae > Schistocerca > Schistocerca serialis. Next base: position 632,417,949 of record NC_064641.1, on the reverse strand, counting down.
GTTGTGGTACACACGCCCTATCACACGCGGCGTCTCTACAATCTGTTCTCCAGCGACCACAACTCGCGCCATTAGATCTTCTTCTGTCTCTACAGGAGCCTCTAAAAACCAAACTCTTCATTCGACTCCAGAGGAAAAAGTGCAGTGGAGTCAAATCCGATGATTAGCCAGCTGTCTCCGAATCGTTGGTCCAGATGTTACCGAACATGACGTGGAAAGTAAGCGGATGCGAAGTCATGCTGAAACCACACGTCTTACGGTCGTTCAGTGGCACAGCATCCAACAACACTGCCAATTCTTGCTGTAGGAAGGTAAAGTAGACGGGTTCCATGAGCTTGGATGGAATCTTGTATGGTCCATTAACATCACTGATATCAAATATGTGTTTTAATTCCTGGACATACGTCACACGTATGCCCTCCCAGACATTGTTGTTTCCAGAACTGAGAATACAGTCACTAGTAAATAGTAAATTTACATTCATCAATGAAGAGAATGCACTGTGGAAGTACTAGTGGCTCGTTGATGCAGCGGCGCAGAAACTGCACATAGAATTCAACGCGTGGTGCGAAATCGGCTAGTGTTAGTGACAATTTCCTTTGAGGAGGTATGGATATAGTTATTGGTCATGCAGAACATACCAGACGGTTCTGGGAGTGGCGTCCAATGCATACGCAATTGTTCGTGAACTCTTTGACGCGTTCTGTTCAAAGTGATGCAGTATGACTTCTTCCAATTCGGGTGCGCCGAGTCTCCTGGGTACACCAATACCTGTTGACGGTGAAGGCACCCCATTCTCGAAGCCGCTGCGTAACGCCGGCCGGAGTGACCGAGCGGTTCTACGCGCTACAGTCTGGAGCCGCGCGACCGCTACGGTCGCAAGTTCGAATCCTGCCTCGGGCATGGATGTGTGTGATGTCCTTAGATTGGTTAGGTTTAAGTAGTTCTAAGTTCTAGGGGACTGATGACCTCAGCTGTTAAGTCCCATAGTGCTCAGGGCCATTTAAACCATTTTTTTAACCGCTGCGTAACAGTGGCGAGAAGGGTATGCGTCGAGTCGGACATTGTGGATAACAATCTTGATAAAGGCGACGAGCAGCTCTTCCACTACCGTGAGCTTCATCATATAGGAGGGCCATTTCGATGTATTCTGCAAACGTGTATTCAACAATGTTGCTCTAACACTACAAACATTACAGATTCATGAATGAGGCTCGAACCAAGTCAGATGGTTCAAATGGCTCTGAGTACTATGGGACTTAACTTCTGACGTCATCAGTCCCCTAGAACTTAGAACTACTTAAACCTAACTAACCTAAGGACATCACACACATCCATGCCCGAGGCAGGATTCGAACCTGCGACCGTAGCGGTCGCGCGGCTCCAGATTGTAGCGCCTAGAACAGCTCGGCCACTCCGGCCGGCACCAAGTCAGAGAGCCGATTTGACTTAAGCACCCCCCTTCCCACTAGACTCACTGTTGCATACCACACAGCAAGAGTATGTTTTCAAATGACTGTAGCACGGAAGCGGTTCGTTTCCGGATATGGGTTACAGTTCAAAATATTGTCTACTTAGTCTCCTCTACAAGTCCTTGAAGTCAGTAAAAGGAATTTTAGAACGCCCTGCTTATCTTCTGCAGTTAACATTTACGTCGCTCCTCCATTAGCCATTGATCTCATCTTGAACTGGAGTAGAAATCTTCCTTAAGACTCGCCGTGGCAAAATGAGAAGATTATTTAAGTGCTTTTTTAGGACCCTCTATGTTCCACAATCACACAGCCCAAAGACCTGAATCAATATTTTTTGCAGGTGACTTTGGCATTCCTTGGCAGAATGCAAGATTTAAAACGCTGACTCAGCCTGAATTACGATCGTTTTCCTGTTTGGATCTTCGCTTTGATCTCTGGCTCGTACCATAAAAAAAAGTTCAAATGGCTCTAAGCACTATGGGACTTAACATCTGAGGTCATCAGCCCCCTAGACTTAGATTAAACCTAACTAACCTAAGAACATCACACACATCCATGCCCGAGACAGGATTCGAGCCTGCCACCGTAGGAGCAGCGCGGTTGCGGACCGAAGCGCCTAGAACCACTCGGCCACAGCGGCTGGCTGTGTAAAAGTCACCCGCAGACGTTTAAATCATGGAATCTGATCCTGTAAAAGGATCAGGTTCAGACTACCAATGGCTAGAATGAGTCTCTTGAACAGACAGGGATTCAGCTCATTACTATATACTTGGTTAACTGGTCTTCGCTTCGTTCACCAGGCGACCGACCTTGCACGTTACAGGGTCCCACGCAGTCACTCATCAAACTCAGTTCTTGATTTTCTCACCTTAGATATCGATCACTTCGATATCCCTACGAAAAGTCTCACTACTCATGAACGAGGGTGAGCAGTTTCGGTGACACATCATCTTGTCGTCTCACGCGTGTGACCCGTAGACACTAATCACTAGGTCACGGAATAAGTGCTGGGGCGACTGGGTGGAATAAAAGGCTCCCCTACACCAGACTGACAGCTAACTGATAGTTACACTGTGCATATAGTTATAATGTACATGAATTAAGCTTGACACCTTAAATTATTCATGGAAGTAATACTGTCTAGCTTCCTCCTTTAAACAAATTCACGTGTTCGTTGTTCTAACAGTAACTACTCTCTTTTAAGAGTTCCGCTACACTCTGATTAAACTTAAGACTGTGCAATAAGACGTCAATATGCAAGGTGTTCTTAGCATATAGGGATAAAACTATAGGGACGGCAGATGGCTCTAAGTTGAGTATTTGCAGATAAGAATCCAATGATGGAAAAATAATATTACAGTTAATACTGTAATGTCACAAAGTTGTTGACACTAGCTTTCGTGCTTCTGCCTTTGCCGCAGTCACAAGAATGTCAAGTTTGACTATGCTTTGTTTAATGGCCTGTTATTTAGTATATTTAATATTTTCTTTCACGAGAATTTGGTTCTGATCGTTTGGTCGTTGTGCTCTGTTTTTTTATTATTTTGTGTGAGGCTAGTGAGCTCCACGGCTGTGGCCGACTAGGGTTCGTCCGCTGCGTAATACGGATACGGACTGGCGAGTGTTGCGGCGCCATGGCACAAAGTACACTTTCTTTCTTTTAACAATTAATTATTCTCTATTGTTTGTCTGAACAGATTGGAGAAAGGTATCACAAAAGGAACAGGGTTTCTTAATTACCTCTCTTGAGCAAAAATGTAACACCGGTTTTCCCACCATATTTACTAGGAGAAAGAAAATTGCCTATTTTATAATCCGATGAAAAACAGTTCGCAACAAATTTTTTTAAATTTTCATTTAACTTCTTTTTCTGAGAACGGAGTGAACCGGCTACTGAAAAGATTCTTAACAAAGAGAACCACTGTAGTATGAGGTCTCGAATAAGCAAAGTGTCTGATGCACGTGCTTCTGAAATGCATAACTGTGCCATAAAAAAATAACTGCCTGCTTCATCGAAGTTGCGGTGCTATGTTGGAAAACAAAACACAATAGCCGGTGTGCCCAATGCGGAGTTGGCCAGTGTTTACAATTCACGACTCGATGTTTTAGATGGAGTTGCCGGAACTCCCAGAAACTCACTCAATATACGGTGCAGCAGGATGTAGGGCCCGGAGAGCCGGACAGATGTACACAGCAGAGACAGGCGTCCCTCTAATTGGAGGAAATTTATAGTCGCGAATAGAAAATTAAGAGCAACTACGTCGTTTGTTCCAAAAACTGCTGGCCCAGATACTCAACAACTGTTCGTGCGGTAGACTGCTGAGGCTGTGTTGGATCGCGAGGCAGAAGATTAACCACCCGTGGACTTCCCCTTCATATGAACATTCGAAAAGCATAGAGTGGGGAGTACTGCTGCCCGAAGATTTTAGTTCAGTTCCGTCGATGTATTATATTGTAACGGTCTAATGGTCGTCATTTTAAACAGTTAATATTAGATTAAGTTTTTCTTATAATTTGTGAGTGGTCTGTGTTAACAGAAAACTGAATATTCACTTCCAACACTAAATCACATATTTCAGAGTACTCAATTAGAATCCTCTACGACCTGTACAATTTAGACCATTACATTCTTCTTGAGTGGGTATGAATGGGCACGAAATGGGGACCGAAAACAAGAGAGTGACTGTAATATTAGGTGATATTATATTTTAATCAGTTTCATTTTAATTCTTTTAATCACGCTCTTCTCAGATTATTTTATCAAAAGCGCTTTAACCTCACTTTTGACGGCCCTAAATCTACAAAGATGAAAACATCTTCTCAACCTGTAAACTTCTGGATGTAGTTACAAAGGAAATAAAATTAAACCCAATAATTTCAAGGAAGCGCATCTAGACTGCATTCATTAAAAAATGGAAATAAATATATAATAAAAACACAAAGAATTTAAATGTGGAGTATGTTGATCGAACTGTAATTCAGAAACCAAAAAAGTATACAAGATCATTATGGAACCGCAACGCCATGCGATGAGCTCACCTTACTGTGTTTAGAACGCAAGAAATCGATATGCCAGGATGATGTATCCCAAGTAGCTTCACTACTGTCTGTGATTAACCCCAGCAGTAATACAGCACATCCATTGGTGCGTGACGACATCAATGATAACATCGTCTCTGTTGTAGGCGGAAAAAGCGTGACACTGTTTTGGAAAACTACTCAGAACTCAGAAATTGTCTGAGCGAGAAGTGTACCACCAGAATGGCTTCTCTCAAGAAAGTCCCTAGCTAACTCTTCGGAAACCTAGCCACTAAAATTTGCAAATTCTTTCTCACTGTGGTAGATTGGTACTCACTGATAGTGAAATAATTTTTCACTGGTTTCAGAAGATTTTCTCTCTTGTTTTTAAGTTCAGTTTTACTTTACTTTTTCCTCTTCCGTTTATTTATTTTGCTGACCATCCAGTCACTACAATCAGGTGCCCTATGTATATCTATGTCTTCATTACTAGTTTGTGACACTTTATTTTCCATGTGTTGGTCATATATTATTGTAATCTTAGAACTGAATAAGAGTCGAAGGTAATGAGGGGGTGCAGTGGTTAGAACACTAGACTCGCTTTCTGGAGGACGACGGTTCCAACCCTCTTCCGGTCATCCAGATTTGGGTTTTCCGTGATTACCCTAAATCGCTTCAGGCAAATGCAGGGATCATTCCTTTGAAAGGGCACGGACGATTTCGTTCCCTATCGTTGACGCAATCCGAGCTTGTGCTCCGTCTCTAATGTCGACGGATGTTAAACCTAATCGTCCTTCTTTCGAAGGGAATGAAAGGGAAGCAGTAGTTGAGAAGCTAGTGAGACAGAGTTGTATCCTATGCTCGAAGTAATTGAATCTATATCTTGACAAAGCCGTGGAAAAACCACGGATAAATCTGGAAAGGAAATTATAGTTCAGGGAAAAGAAAGAAAAGCTTTGAAGTTTGCTGATGAAATTGTAATTGTCTCACGGACGGTAAAGATTTTGAAGGATGGTTTGAATGGAATGGATGGCGTCTTGAAAAGAGTTTATAAAGTTAATAGTAACCGAAGTAAAACAAGGGCAATGGGAAGTAGTGGAGTTAAATTGGGCGATGGCGAGGGAATTAAATTAAGAGGTGAAGTATTAGAAGTAACAGACTTAAGAGTTTTGTTACTTGGGCATAAGTACAGTTGCACTCTACCAAAACTAAGGTTCGGTAGTTTTGGTACGCTGTAATAAATGATGTAGTAAATGATAGAATTACTGGTAGTACTGGTAGCAACTAGTACCAGAAACTAGAAGTAGAAGACTTCTTTTTATTTGTTTGGTTGTTCGTCTTGCACATAATTAGAGCTACACGTCATTCAGTGTTAGTCCACAGTGTACCTTACATCATTACAGAATATAAATTGCATTTTATAAGTAACAAAAAAATAGTTGATTACGGAAGTTTTGCGCTTTTATGTTATTAAAACAATTACTTTTGAAGCAAGTACTAAAATACAAAAAACATGTTTGATATAGGTTCAGCGGAGTACTGAAGAAATGTTTATTGTATTTCCGTTTTGGCATCTTTTTATTGTACCTTTTTTATATGACAAATCAGTATTGTCGTCTTTATTTTTACTACAACGTCCCTACGTTTCACGTTACAAATCACAAATTTTCGAATAAAACCTGAATTAAACAATGAGAGTTCCAATTTTGCTACAAATACTGTTTACCTTTACGTAATAAACAGGAGGCTAACTATGTAGAACAAAAGTGTTCTGTAGCTTACCTGCCTCTTTATATATCCTCACTCAGTTTCTGGACGGTTCACCTCTTCAGTCTTTAGGGGAATCCAGGAAGACACTGATAGCACATGAAGAAAGCGATCTCTATTAGGTAACGCCCGCCGCGCGGGATTATCCGAGCGGTCTAGGCGCTTCCGTCATGGACTGTGCGGCTGATCCCGGCGGAGGTTCGAGTCCTCCCTCGGGCATGGGTGTGTCTGTTTGTTCTTAGGATAATTTAGGTTAAGTAGATTGTAAGCTTAGGGACTGATAACCTTAGCAGTTAAGTCCCATAAGATTTTACACACATTTGAACATTGAGGTAACGCCCGACAGGTATGCAACACGCCTAGTGTACGGGTAACTGACCAAAGCTACTATAAAAACTACCATAGTCTACGCTTACCTATCATAGTCTACAGTTGCCAGTAGTGGTTTTACAACTCTGGGCATAAGTGATGATGGCTGAAGAAGAGAGGGTGCAAAATGATGACTGGTAATATAAAAATAAGAAAAGTTTCTGAAGAAGAGAAACATAAATTTGAATGTTAGGAAGTCTCGTTTGAAGGTATTTGTCCTGGAACTTAGCCTTGGATGGAAGCGGAACGTGGTCAGTAAACAGTTCAGATTAGGAGAGAATAAAAGTGTTTGATGTGTGGTGCTAAAGAAGAATGCTGAAGATTAGATGTGTGTATCACATAACTACTGAAGAGGTGCTGAACCGAACTGGAGGATAAATTATGAGACAACCTGACTAAAAGAAAATATTGACTAATACTACACATACCAAGGCATCAAGGGATTATCTTCTTTAGTGATGAAGGGAAGTATGGTTGGTAAAAACTGCAGAGGGAGCAACTTCAGATGGATGTAGGTAGCAATAGCTGTGCAGTGACGAAGACGCTCGCACAGGACAGACTAGCCACGAGAGCTGCATCAAATTAGTCTGCGTGTCGCAGACCACAACAAACAAACAACATAATTCAATTTCAGGCCTACTTTCAAATTTTTTAATTTGTTAAGCTTTTTTATTACTCATAGAAGCAAACTATACAGTCACTCGGGATAAACAAAGGTGATGCAGATATGTTCGATTACGACATTTTCCTTCTTATTTCACCGATTAAAGATCCTGAAACTTCCTTTAGAGACGTTGGGAACAAATTTGCTGATACAAAATCTTCTGCTCGACACCTCTTTTAGTTCTGTTTGCCAACATCGGGATGTAGTGAACTATAAATTTTATCTGCATTCTAATGGAGACACGCAGCGTTGCCCAGACATTTCCGTATTTATAGTTGTGCATCCATGTCTGTAGCATGCAGCGTCTGGCCTTATCGGTCTTAGGCGTCTTGTCACGGTCCGCGCGGCTCCCGCCGTCGGAGGTTCGAGTCCTCCCTCGGGCATGGGTGTGTGTGTCGTCCTTACCGTAAGTTAGTTTAAGTTGGATTAAGCAGTGTTTAAGCCTAGGGATAGATGACGTCAGCAGTTTGGGTCCATAAGACCTTACCACAAATTTCCTGGCCTTATATTTAATGTTTATGGCGTCATTATTGCTGAACAATGTGGCGTACAATAATGTAATTTTGTAGGGACATTCAGCGGCATACGTGGATACTTTCTACAAAATGTGTTGCGAATGGAATTAGTAGCAACTTACGAGGGAACCTCCCCATCGCACCCTCCTCAGATTTAGTTATAAATTGGCACAGTGGATAGGCCTTGAAAAACTGAACACAGCTCAATCGAGAAAACAGGAAGAAGTTGTGTGGAACTATGAAAAAAATAAGCAAAATATACAAACTGAGTGGTCTATGCTCACCATATGCAACATTAAGGATTGTCCTACTTCAGTAGCGCCGTGGTCCTGTGGTTAGCGTGAGCAGCTGTGGAACCCGAGGTCCTAGGTTCGAATCTTCCCCCGAGCGAAAGTTTTAATTTTTTATTTTCAGACAATTATCAAAGTTCAGGCACACACACACACACACACACACACACACACACACAATCAACTTCGTTCTCCAAAATTCCAGGACATGTTCAGATTTGCTTCGACATATGCAGGATTTGACGGTCTACACACGGAAAAATTTGAAAACGTTAAAAACATATGTTTTGACAGAGCACAGGGAAAACTGTGCGACTGTTGCAGTAATTTGTTGCAATTTATGTGACAAACTCTTATGTTTTCATCACTTTTTTGGGAGTGATTATCACATCCACAAGAAAACCTAAATCGGGCAAGGTAGAAGAATCTTTTTACCTATTCGCCAAGTGTACAAGTTAGGTGGGTCGACAACATATTCCTGTCATGTGACGCACATGCCATCACCAGTGTCGTATAGAATATATCAGACGTGTTTTCCTGTGGAGGAATCGGTTGACTTATGACCTTGCGATCAAATGTTTTCGGTTCCCATTGGAGAGGCACATCCTTTCGTCTACTAATCGCACGGTTTTGCGGTGCGGTCGCAAAACACAGACACTAAACTTGTTACAGTGAACAAAGACGTCAATGAACGAACGGACAGATCATAACTGCGAAAATAAAGAAATTAAGTTTTTCGCTCGAGGGAGGACTTGAACCAAGGATCTCTCGTTCCACTGCTGCTCACGCTAACCACGGGACCACGGCGCTCCTGATCTCACACTTTCCTTGATGTTGCATATGTTGCACATAGACTACTCAGTTTGTATATTTTGCTTATTTTTTTCATAGTTCCACACAACTTCTTCCTGTTTTCTTGATTGATCTGTGTTCAGTTTTTGAAGGCCTATCCACTGTGCCAACTTATAACTAAATCTGAGGGGGGTGCGATGGGGAGGTTCCCTTGTTGGTAATAAATTTAAACGCCTTATACAACGCTGCAGTTTTTCATGCATCTCGCTGTCTATGGCTGTCTATGACGTCATATCTCCTGAAGTATGTGTCATACAAGGATATAATTTTGCAGTTTCATTCAGCGATATATGTGCATAGTGTCTGTGTAACATGTCGCGAATGCAGTTAGTAGTAAGGTACGAGGCGGTATTTTACTGCATGAACAACGAAAAAGTAATCAGCGATAAACATTTTTCGTTTCGCCGTTTTGTAGGGGTTGTCAACGAGAAAGAATTTCGTTAAGGTTTTAACTTGTGTATAAAGTTTGTTGCAAGTCGCTAATTGCTCTCATCCTCAAATAATGGATCAGTGAAGCCTGGGAATTCACGCGGCTCGGTATACGCTTTTTTCCTCCGCCACCCGACTCCTTCGATAGGTAGATGTTTTTTATCTCCCCACTACCTATCCTCTGACAGTAAGGTATATGTGTACCAATTTTGGTTGATATCGGTCTAGTGGTGTAGGAAATCATACGCACACCTATGGCTATTATACATTTCATCCAATCTGCGCACTAATACAGGTTGAATGAATTCCTTGTTTCCCAAGGGCTGTCAGCAAAAATTTCGTTGTATTTGATCCAACTAGTCCTTCAAAATCTAGGAAACCCTCGAAGTGTGCTGATTTCTATAATTTCGTTCACGAGTTGTAAATCGTCATTGCTGCTACATATGGTCATGGAACCAACTAATTCCTTTGCTTGATGAAAATCTAGTCTTGCCTATTACGAACTGGAGGCTAATTCAACATGTTGTATATATTATTTATTTAGTTTTCTCTCATAGTTGCATGTAATCTTTAAAGGCGACTAGTTTCGAACGCGTGTATTCATTTCCGAACTATTGCTTGTGTGCCAAATCTTTGACTGTAACACAATTATAATGAAACATTGGAAAGACTTGTTCATTCACTTGTTCATACGCCAGGTCAACGTAACAAATAAATTTGTTATGTTGACGTGGAGTATGAACAAGTCTTTCGAAAGTAAAGGAAGGCAGATTATGTTTAACGGCTTGTCGACGTAGATGTCATTAGTGGGAGCACAAGCTCGGATTGGGTCAAGCATGAGGAAGGAAATTGGTTGTTTCCTGTCAAAGGAACCATCACGGCATTTGCCTGGAACGGTTTGGGGAAATCAAGGAACACCTAAATCTGGATGGCCGGACCCGCATTTGGACCGTCGTCCTCCCGAATACTAGTCTAGTGTTCTAACCACTACGCCACCTCGGTCGATAAGTGTTTCGAGACTAGTGACCATTGAAGATTACGTACTACTGTGACAGAAAACGAAATAAATATTGAGCTGCTGATCCTTTACGCCAAAGGAATGTTGGGATTGTACAAATTGTTCTTGCCTGTCTCCTTTCTTGTGAAACAGAAAAATTCCATTTTGACCAAGATTTTTCCATGACAGTCATTGTGTTAAAATTTTTGACAAGTTTCTTTTTCTCCAGCTTCTATTGACACCGGTAATGTTTAGCAACACTGACACCTGCAGGTGCCTTTTTCTCTGTCACATCTCCAATGGATTTATCAGTTATATCATATGCCTACCACGATGTCTTTATTTTCATTATCCCCCACATTTATTTCAAAGAAATCATTCAATGCGCTTAAGCTTCTTTTTTAATACTGCTTAGCGCGTAATCTGTAATTTTAACTCTTGAAATGCAACATATCCTATGACAAAAGCTTTATATTACTTCTCGCTGCTCAATGAGAAGTCCTGAAACGCTTCCAACAGAAAGCACATTCACTAGTTGACAATTAGCCTCCACGGCAACACGAATTCAGTTTGTACACGCCTGTGTTCGACCACCGACATGAAACAAGCGGTGCCGCGGCTTATCACTTACAGCCTATACATTTAATGGTCTCTACAGTCCAACTAGCGGCCGCGTCCATGCGAGCGGCCGTCCCCAGCGAGGTGATGAGGTAATTATGACAAAACCACTTTCTTAAATCACCTGTTTTCGCACAATATAGAAGTTAATAAACCCTTTAGTGTCATTTCGGTTGACGAATTAAATTGGTATATTAGCTTCACAATTATATCAACTGGTTTTTAGAACCCTACTTATTCGTAGGATATGGACGGGTGACAGGTAATCGTGATGTACTTTCTAATGTTGGCAACCGATGGGGTCGAGTATAAAATTGGAGCTCACCCCCTTAGCGTCAATTAAGACCTGAAGATGGCGTATTGAGTCACTGAAACTGGTTGCTATATAATAAATGACATCGAAAGGACGGCTGCAGGTGTTTCATTTTATTAGGTAACTTTTTAATGAATTCACTGCAGTATTTCTTCTACTGAGATTACGTTGTACGAGGATGAACAATCACGCACCGCCAGAGATACAGTGTGCTATTCGTGAAGTACCTATTATTATAAAGTTAGTACCTACCTATTTGCAGCGGGTTACCATAAAACTTTTATAGCGCGGAGGTGCGTTATCTATATGTACACGGATACTCTGCAAATTACACTTAAATCCCTGGCAAAGATTTCATGTAACCATCTTCACAACTCTATTATTCCAATCTCGAACAGCGCACCGAAAAAAAGAACGTCTATAAGTTTCCGTGCGAACTTTGATTTCTCTTAGTTTACCATGACTATCGTTTCTCATACTGAAAAATAGTTATTTCTACTAGACCAGAAAATTTTTATCGTAACTTCTATAATGAGCCCTTTAAGCTACTTTTACATGGGCTGTCTGTTTAGTCTACGGCAGCCGTAATCTATAAAGCGACCAAGACAATCTCAGATACACATCTCAAGAGTTTTAAAGTGCTTCAGCCAGCTCTCTATACTACAAAAAGAGATAAAAAAATATAATGCATTTCTTTGGATGGCCATCCTCATTAGCAGCTGTTATATAAATACTGAAGAGCCAAAGAAACTGGTACACCTACATAATATCGTGTACGGCCCCCGCGAGCAAGCAAAAATCCAGCAACACGACTAAGCATGGACTCGGCTAATGTCTGAAGTAATGCTGGAGGGAACTGACACCATGAATCCTGCAGGACTGCCCATAAATCCGTTAAGAGTACGAGGGGGTGAAGATCTCTTCTGAACAGCACGATACAAGGCATCCCAGATATGCTCAATAATGTTCATATCTAGAGAGTTTAGTAGACAGTGGAATTGTTTGAACTAAAGAGAGTTCCTGGTGGCACTCTGCAGCAATTCTAGACGTGTTGAGTGTTGCATTGTCCTACTGGAATCGCCAACGTCCGCCGGAATGCACAATGGACATGAATGGATGCAGGTGATCAGACAGGATTCTTACGTGCGTGTCACCTGTCAGAGTCGTATCTAGACGTATTAGGAGTCCCATATCACTCCAACTACACCCGTCCCACACCATTACAGAGCCTCCACCAGCTTGAACAGTCCCCTGCTGGCATGCAGGTTCTATGGATTCATGAGGCTGTCTCCATACCCGTGCACGTCCATCCGCTCGATATAATTTCATCCGACCAGGCAACATATTTCCAGTCATCAACAGTCCAATGTCAGTGTTGACGGGCTCAGGTGAGACCTAAAGCTTTGTGTTGTGCAGTCATAAAGGTACACGAGTGGGCTTTCGGCTCCGAAAGCCCATATCGATAATGTTTCGTTGAATGGTTCGCACGCTGACACTTGTTGATAGCCCAGCATTGAAATCTGCAGCAGTTTGCGGAAACGTTGCACTTCTGTTATGTTGAACGAATATCTTCAGTAGTCGTTGGTCCCGTTCTTGCAGGATCTTTTCCGGTCGCAGCCATGTCGGAGATTTGATGTTTTACCCGATTCCTGATATTCACGGTACACTCGTGAAATGGTCGTAAGGGAAAATCCCCACTTTATTGCCACTTCGGAGATGCTGTGTCCCATAGCTCGTGCGTCGACTATAACACCACGTTCAAACTCATTTAAATCTTGACAACCTGCCATTATAACAGCAGTAAGTGATCTAACAACTACGCCAGAGACTTCTTGTCTTATATAGGTGTTGCCAACTGAAGCACCATACTCTGCCCGTTTAGATATCTCTGTATTTGAATACACATGGCTGTACCAGTTTCTTTGGCGCTTCACTGTATATAATAATAATAATAATAATAATACCACAGTGTCAGACCTGGTGGTCTAGCGGTTAAGTGCGTGCCTAAAAACGAAAGTTCACGGGCCTGAAACTCGGTCGTCCATGGGTTATTTTCAGCGTGCCTTTAACCTAGCTTCAACATCACAGTGATGTGAGGAGTCACCAGGAACGATATGTGGTTCGGAATCCATGCTAAACTATAGGTTCCATTTCGCTATGATCTGTGCTGAAAAAGAAAAAAGGATCTCTAGAAGAGAAGTGTGTTATGTAACGTTGCAGGGTGTGGGTAAAAATGTAGAGGCCCATTGTGTAGAATCTATGGTAACGAAACTAGTGCTGGGGTGGATATTGGGAAGACAGAAAGACACACAGAGTGTGATGTCATGGTGTCAAGAAGAGAAGAAATGGGGAAAGATGGAGAGCGAAGAGGGGTGGGGGAGCTCAGATGCGGAGTGGGATAGCTGGTACGATGGATAAATATCGAAGCGTCTTTCATAGTTTAGGAGAGGCAGTCGGTTGCAGTTGCGTTGTGATAGGAGTGTATTGGTGTAGACACGATGGGCTGTGTGGGTGTAGGCACAGCAGCAAGGGGAAACCAAGGGTTCATTGGAATCGAGTTTCCGGATAGTGAAGGTTATGTGAAGGAGTTCTGTGAGGGTGAAGAGGAGTGGTAGAGGATCCATGTGAGGGAAGGTAAACGGATGCAGAAAGCAAGGCGGAGAGCATGGCGGTCAAGTGTTTTCAGAGAGTATTAGAATTTGGGTAATGCAGATATCCAGCTAACACTGGCATAGGAAATGATAGGACGGATCAGCGTTTTGTAGGTGGAAAATAGTTGAGGGTCGCAATCCCTATGTTCAGCCAGTTAGTAGTTCTAGTCTACTGTGGAATCTCTGTTGGATGTTTAGTAGACGAGATTTCCGTGGTAGTTTCCGGTCAAGGGTTAATCAAAGATATTGTAGTGTATTGGTTAACTGGATAGGGCGGTTGTAAATGGTGAGGTAGAATTAAGGAGGCGGAAGCTACACGTGGTTCGCACTATAAGTACTGCTTGCGTCTAAGAGGAGTTCATCTTCAGGAGCCACTATTTACATCATGACGGAGTTGGATATTTAGTAACTAATATTGCAGGTAATTATTTTCGTTACGGTATTGTGAATTATTTAAGTGTTATAGAAAACAACGAATTTGAGAGACTAATTTTACGACTGACGCAGTTTTTAATAAAACCTCTACATATTTTAAGCTGCAATAACGTGTATATCTGACTATACTAGTAACATTATTTTAAGCAATATAATTTATACTATCTGATGTTTTTTTTTCACCAAAAATAATGACATGGCCTGTATTGTGGCCAGATAACTGTAGTGCTCTCTCTGGTAGTGCATACTGACTCTTTGTAAAATGGTGGTCTAAACATATTCTTTGAGCGTTGCCTGTCCCCACGTTTTTATAACGACTGTGTTTGTGTCTGTGGAAGCGAAAGGACATGTTGTGCTGTTAAATACATTTAACAAGGGCTTGAATGTCGCTTTCCAACAATAATTCAGGTACGTGACATGTTACAAAATGCGTTTCTGTCAGCAGTATCAGAAGTGCAAGAACAATTGCAGATTTTCGACGTGCAACAAGTTTTGTTCCCACGTAACACTGAATAGTTTGTAACTGTGACACACATTTCATCCTGTAGCTGTCAGTAGTGTAACGGGAATTATAATATGCGAAATGTGACGATTTCAAGAACCTGTTTTACTTTTTACTTTGTAGGTATTGTTACTACAGGAATCTGAAAATAACCACAAACCTAAACTGACCCGTAATTAAATATAATACATAATAGAAGTCATCTCGTGTAAAGAATCTGACAGCCTGCGGTGGACATTTAAAATGGTTTTAATATTCGGAAATGATGTCGAGTTATAGACTTGTACAGGAAGAAGCTAATGGAACATCCTCATCTTTTAGTAATTCATATATCACTATTGATAACGCCTGACGGGACGAGGTGCTGAGGTACTGGTGGAAGTATAGCTGCGAGGACGGGTCGTCATGTCCCGAGTTCGAGTCTCGGTCCTGCAGACAGTTTTAATCTGGCAGGAAGTTTCTTATTTATCTTTGTCTGTGTGATAACGATAGTTGTTTGCAGTGTGTTATCTCTCTGCATACCCCGCCATTTGCTTCCTCGTTGATGTTGCCCCATCTACCGGATGTTTATGTTGCGTTTGGGCCTTGAAAATTACGGTGTGTCCACCTCTTGTAATATTGATGGTTGCCAAGGACGTCACCCGGCTGCATTTCCACAATTTATTTGAATATTTTGTTACGTTGTGTATTTACTGTGATTTGAAAATTAGATTTCATTTTTAAACAGATATGATTGAGTCCATCAGGGTTAATCAAAACCCTCTAGAGTTTCAAGTGGGCGAAACTACATTCAAAGTCTAAATGAACGCCGTTATTTCAGGATTGTTATTTATAGCTCTTCGTAAAACTTATTTTTCATAATAGATCAAACAACCTTACGCTGTCAGCTTGGCTGTCTACTGATAAAATTATCAATAAAGGAAATGAATTTCCTGGATAAGTCAGCGTTTATTGTGGTCATTTTGTGAATAAAGCCGTCTACATAACTTAATATATTTATTTGTTATAACGTTGTTTCCTCTACTGCCATCATCAGATTTTTAAGTTTACAAAGACATAAGAAATAGAGATATTTGTCATACATTAAATTTTCATCATTTGTAGCCTCATAATGTGTATCGAACACCACTCACTCTTATGCAGCTGAAATGTAATAAGAGAACAGACAATAACAGTAGCCAAAACGATGTTACAAATAGAGAAACATATTAGTTGATCTTGGTTACTTTATTCAGCAAATATCTACAGACCACAGTTAAATATAGTGAAGGGAAGTTTGAAACTGCATTACACTCTACTTTATGGTAGATGACTCCTCCTCTACAGATTAAATGGCTTGCGTTGTTTGAGAAGGAGCTTAACAAAATCCTGCATGTCTGCGATACATTTGTAATGCACTGAGTTTGATGGAGATCAAATCGAATTTTTGTGAAAGTATTTCTGAATATGATTTCAATCGACTTCTGCATATTTGGATGAATGATATGAACGTTGTTTTTTATATTCCTTTCGATAAAAATTTGACACAACTCAGCATAATACCATTTCACAAATCACATAAACTTAGCATTAGACAAAATTTATTGTCTTCTAACCGTTACTTGAAGTTTAGAAGCAGAAAAATGTAACATTCAGCCCATTGTGAGAAATGAGATGCGTACAGAGAGAATTGAGGAGTACAGCTCCTTACACTTAACCACCACAGCGGCTAATGGTTGTGTAGAAGCATCACTCTGGTGGTAAAGTGTCTTTTTTGTTAGCTAACCTTTTTCACTTTCTCGTTCAGTTTACTACACCAAAAAACCAGTGAGTAAAAGAGACACATTAACTTCCGTTTCATGTAACAATTTACCCCTACTTCAAGTGTGAAAAGAGAAATCCAACGTAGGAAAGGATTAAGTGTCACTTCAAAAATATTATTTTCTAAAAAAAAGGACACATGTAAATGCACTAAAAAACAAAAAACAAAAAAGCGGTGCCCAGCAAAGGAATTATACGAATGGGGCGGAAAATGGTAAATGTAATCAACATGTACAGAAAAAGTAATGACTACATTTTCAGAGAAACTGGATATACTCATTAAGAAATAGAGCTTCACAAATTGACCATGTCAATCATGCGTTAGTCCACCTCTGACCCTCATGCAAGTAGTTATTCGGCTTAGAACTGATTTACAGAGACGTTGGCTGTCCTGTTTAGGGATATCGTCACAAATTCTGCCCAACTGTTGCGTTACATCGTCAAAATCCCGAGCTCGTTGGAGAGCTCTGCCCATAATGTCCAAAACGTTCTCAATTGGGAATATATCCGGCGCCTGTCTGGCCAAGGTAGGGTTTGGTAAAACATGAAGACAATCAGTGGAAACTCTCGCCGTGTGTGCGCGGGCATTATCTTGCTGAAATTTAATCTCAGGATGGCGTGTCATGAAGTCCAACAAAACGGGACGTAGAATATCGTCGACGTATCGCTTTGCTGTAATGTCACGAATGACAACAAGAGGAGTAGGCCTACTGCTACGAAAAAAATGGCACACTCAGACCATTTCTCCTGGTTCTCAAACTGTATGGTCCACGACAGTCAGGGTGGTATCCCTCTGCCTGTCCGGTGCATCTTCATGGTCGAGACACGTCTTCGCTGGTCATCAGGCCTCAATTCTTAGAGGGACACGTGACGTAATACAACTGTACTCCAGTCAATGAGATTCCAGGCCGAAGACATGTCTGGGATCGTGTCGGACAGCGATAGGATACCAACCTGACTGTCGCCCGCTATATGGCATGGTAAACAGGAGTGATGGTTTGGGATGCCATTTCTTTTCGTAGCACGACCCCTTTGGTTGTCATCAGCGGCACCCTTAGAGCACAGCAGTATGTCGACGATATTCTACGCCCCTTTTTGCTGCCCTTCGTGGCAAGCCATTCCGGGTTTACATTTCAGCAACATAATGCCAACCCGCACAGGGCGAGAGTTTCTAGTGCTGGGCTTCGTCCATGCCAAACCCTGCCTTGCCCAGCAAGATTGCCATCCCTCTCTCCAGTTAAGAACTGATGGAGCATTAAGGGCAGAATCTTCCCACCAGCTTGGGATTTAGACGATCTAATGCGCCATTTAGGTAGAAGTTGTCACGGTGTCTGTTAGGAGGACATCCAATAACGCTGTACATCAATGCCAAGCCGAATAACTGCTTGCACGAGGGGCAGAGGTGGACCAATGGGTTACTGACATGATCACTATATGAAGCTCTCTTGAATAAAATATACACTACTGGCCATTAAAATTCCTACACCAAGAAGAAATGCAGAAGATAAACGGGTATTCATTGGACAAATATATTATACTAGAAATGACATGTGATTACATTTTCACGCAGTTTGGGTGCATAGATCCTGAGAAATCAGCACCCAGAACAACCAACTCTTGCCGTAATAACGGCAAGGATACGCTTGGGCACTGAGTCAAACAGACTTGGATGGCGTGTACAGGTACAGCTGCCCATGCAGGTTCAACACGACACCACAGTTCATCAAAGAGTAGTGACTGGCGTATTGTGACGAGCCAGTTGCTCGGCCACCATTGACCAGACGTTATCAGTTGGTGAGAGATCTGGAGAATGTGCTGGTCAGGGCAGCAGTCGAACTTTTTCTGTATCCAGAAAGGCCCGTACAGGACATGCAACATGCGGTCGTGCATTATCCTGCCGAAATGTGGGGTTTCGGAAGGACCGAATTAAGGGTAGAGGCACGAGTCGTAACACATCTGAAATGTAACACCCACTGTTCAAAGTGCCGTCAATGCGAACAAGAGGTGACCGAGACGTGTAACCAATGGCACCCCATACCATCGCGCCGGGTGATACGGCAGTATGACGATGACGAATACACGCTTCCAATGTGCGTTCACCGCGATGTTGCCAAACACGGATGCGACCATCATGATGCTGTAAACAGAACCTGGATTCATTCGAAAAAATGACGTTTTGCCATTCGTGCACCCAGGTTCGTCGTTGAGTACACCAACGCAGGCGCTCCTGTCCGTGATGCAGCGTCAAGGGTAACCGCAGTCATGGTCTCCGAGCTGATAGTCCGTGCTGCTGCAAACGTCGTCGACCTGTTCGTGCAGATAGTTGTTGTCTTGCAAACGTCCCCATCTGTTGACTCAGGAATCGAGACGTGGCTACACTATCCGTTACAGCCATGCGGATAAGATGCATGTCATCTCGACTGCTAGTGATGCGAGGCCGTTGGGATCCACCACGGCGTTCCGTAATACCCTCCTGAACCCAACGATTCCATATTCTGCTAACAGTCATTGGATCTCGATCAACGCGAGCAGCAATGTCGCGATTCGATAAACCGCAATCGCGATAGGTTACAATCCGACCTTTATTACAGTCGGAAACGTAATGGTACACATTTCTCCTCCTTACACGAGACATCACAACAACGTTTCACCAAGCAACGCCGGTCAACTGCTGTTTGTGTATGAGAAATCGGTTGGAAACTTTCCTCATGTCAGCACGTTGTAGGTGTCACCATCGGCGCCAATCTTGTGTGAATGCTCTGGAAAGCTAATCATATGCATATCACAGCATCTTATTTCTGTCGGTTAAATTTCGCGTCTGTAGCACGTCATCTTCGTGGTGTAGCAATTTTATTGGCCAGTGGTGTACAATCTTTCTGAAAGTGTAATCATTTGTTGGGCTGTCCATGTAAATCAGATCTACCTATTTACGTCCCATTTGGGTAACTCATTCTCATGCATCGGTTTCCTTTTTTGTCATAGAGTGCAATATGATCATCGTAGTGGCCGTGTGTTTATATGTTTGCATCAAGAATATGTATCACAATGGCATATACCAACTACATCAAAGGCTATGGAGATTCAAGACTTACAGTTCGTTGCTGTTTAAATACTGTTACAGGATTACTTAGAGAGACAACATGCACTTGCTTTCGTAACAACGAGAAATGGAAGCATGCAACGTACCGTAAACAGCGGATGGACGTCCTTCAGTTGTATCATTAGCCTAAGCTGTGGCAGCGTGGGTACGTCCATGTTTGGAATTTTATGGAACTAATATTGCATGTCTGGACCCTTCAACAGGGGCTGTTAAAGATGCAGTACTTTAGTAAATGGGACAGAGGTCGGCGCAGACCTTATGTAAGAGCCATCCGCGGCTCCGCCGACGGCGGAGCATGTTGAGAGCCACTACGACAGCGGGAGCTGACACGACTCACATGTGCACCATTAATCACGGGTAATGGCTGCGCCCAGCGAGCAACTGGAGCCCAGCGCAGCGCGGCGGCCGCTTGCGTGTCTGCCCGGCTGGAATTGGCCAGCCGCCCTAAAAATACTCGCAAGCCGCGACAGTAAACATTTAATTAGCAATTAGAGGTCTCTGGAAAATTTCTTTAAGTCGACAGCGCGAAACGTGCGTTCACATCATGATTACCCTGTTGTTGAACACATACTTTATCAGTTACGACTGAATTAATTACAAGTTTCTGAGTTTATACATGAAACGTATCGTAAAATGCAAGCTTTAGAGCCAGAAAGATTAAAATTACTAAAATTGACAGATAACCCAAGATGATAAACTGAGCCACTGCGCACAGTTGAAATATAGTCACACGGACCGTTATTTGGAATATAATTTAAGTCACCATGCACTGCAGAATCTTGGGCTTATGAAGGCGTTAGCAGAAACGACTAGGATAATCTGTTAGCACGGACTAGTTGCAAAGAAATGGAATGTCTCACTTTGCTATGTTGAAGAATGAGTATTCGTTCATCAACATAAGGAGGGTGCTATGTGGTCGCGAAGAGGCTACAGTGTAATTCAAGTATCTCCTAAATGAGGGGTCTTCTTACACTGGAGAGCCAAAGAAACCGGTACACTTGCCTAATATCGAGTAGGGCTCCCGCGAGCACGCAGTAGTGCTGCAACACGACGTGGCATGGACTCGACTAATGTCTGAAGTAGTGCTGGAGGGAACTGATACGACGAATCCTGCGGGGCTGTCGATAAATACATAAGAGTACGAGAGGGTGCAGATCTCTTCTGAACAGCTCGTTGCAAGGCATTTCAGAGATGTTCAATAATGTTCGTGTGTGGGGAGTCTGGTGACCAGCGGAAGTGTTTAAACTCTGAATAGTGCTCAAGAAGCCACTTTGTAGAAATTCTGGATGTGTGGGGTGACGCATTGTCCTGCTAGAACTGCCCAAGTACGTCGGACTGCACAATGGACATGAATGGATGCAGGTGTTCAGACAGGATGGTTACGTACCTGTCACCTGCCAGAGTCGTATCTAGATGTATCAGGGGTTCCAAATCACTCCAACTGCACACGCCCCACACCATTACAGAGACTCCACCAACAGTCCCCTGCAAACGTGCAGGGTCCATGGATTCATGAGATTGTCTTCATACTCGTTTACGTCCAACCGCTTGGTATAATATGAAACGAGACTCGTCCGACCAGTCAGCATATTTCCAGTCATCAAAAGTCCAAATGTCGGTGTTAAAGGGCTGAGGTGAGGCGTAAAGCTTTGTGTCGTGTAGTCATACGGGTACACGAGTGGGCCTTCGGCTCCGAAAGCCCGTATCGATGATGTCTCGTTGAATGGTTCGCCCGCTGACAATTGTTGATGGCACAGCATTGAAATCTGCAGCAGTCTGCGAAAGGATTGCACTTGTCATGTTGAACCAGTCTTTTCAGGCGAAGTTGGTTGCAGGATCTTTTTCCAGTCCCAGCAAAGTCGGAGATTTGATGTTTTGCCAGATTCCTGACATTCACGGTACACTCGTGAAATTTTCGTGCGGGAAAATCCCCACTTCATCTTTACCTCGGAGAAGCTGTGTCCCATCGCTCGTGCGCCGACTATAACACCACGTTCAAGCTTACTCAAATCTTGGTAACCTGCAATTGTAGAAGCAGTGACCGATCTAACAACTGCGCCAGACGTTACTATGTAGGCGTTGCCGATCGCAGCGCCGCATTCTGCATGTTTATATATATCTGTATTTGACTACGCATGACTATACCAATTTCTTTGGCGCTTCAGTGTACAAGTGCAACAGGCGCCAACAGCTACCAGCACAACATACATCACAGGGGCGGTGATCCAGTCCGTGCAAGGCTGAAATTCAAACCATTCAGCTTACTAGCAAATCAACTGGAGGAGACACGAGTGGTCGAGCCAGCAACAGCGCGTGCGAAGCTGCGAAATTTGAACCAATCAGACAGAAGTGCTACGCCGCGAGACGACTATTTAGGCCCACGCCGCAATGGCAACCGGCGGTTCCCGCGCAGCCATGCGCATCGCTGAGACCTCGCCTAGACAACGCGCTACCATGATCAACTTCTCTACTCTACGCCGTCACCATGAAATAATATTTTGCCAAAAGGGAAGATGCCGATTGGAGAGGACTTGGTATTCTGTTTTGGTAAGTCTTTCACACTTCGAAACTGTAGAACTTTTGTGCCAGTATTACAAACTACATTGATAAAGACTTTAAAGGATTCAACACGTGACTGTTACTTTTTGGAACTGTTTATTTGAGTATTCACTCAGTCAAGGAAGTTTTTTATTTCTTTTTCTGAAGAACTTAAGAAGTTAGTTTTTGTGTAAATGCAAAATCTGTGAATTTACTGTATTCCTCATGCTGCAAAAGCGTGCTCGTCAACCTCTGAGAAAAAGTGGAATGTGCTGGGTACCACGTGGTTACGACAGGTGTACAGAGACAACAGCAGACAAAAGAATATAGGAGCACAAAGGCAATACTGTCGGAGAGGGCAAACGGATAAATCAGCTACAGTGGAACACGCTTTGCAACCAGGGGAACATAAGATTTCATTTGAGGAAAATGAAATTCTGGCGACCACAAGCAGTTACTACAACAGATTGTACAGGTAGGCAATAGCGATTATTAAGCACGCCGATGACTTTAATAGGAAGGAAAAAGACGTCAAGATCATAACTATCAGGCTTCCGATCCTGAAGAAATTTAAAGTACAAGGAACGACAAAGATCGTGACGTCAACGACCGCAAACAGTTGAACAGCGCCCGCATTCAGAACGCACGTGACGTTATGCCGCCGCATCTCAGTATGCGACAGACCAAATTAACGTGTCAGTGGCGAACCGCTGTGTGCTCCAGACCGACATCGAAGCCATAAACCCCGCAAAGACGTTCTCCACAGGCGAGGACGAAACGTTTTATTCCCTGACAGCTCATAGGAGACTAAGGCATAATCATATTGGCACCGATATTACCTTCTGTGTATCGTTCAGAGACCGTGGTGTCTTGTCATGGTAAGCAACACGAATCGATGCCAGAGACATTAGCTAGAGCTTGCTGTAATCCGCAACAATGTATGAGAGGCGCTCCAGGAGAGCACGCCTCCCTCTCGGCAACATCAACACTCTCGAACTGAGATCAGTATAGTGTCAGGAATGCAAGAGCTCTTCCCAGTTCGTGACCTCAGCTACAGCAGTCATCAGTACAGTGTACGACCAACCTGAGAAGTTAAAGTTTCAAATGAACTTGTACTGTTGCAAACGCCAAAAATTGTACCTTCAGAGAACAATTTGTTACTTAGTACATCAGGTGATGGTTTCATGGTCAATAACAGTTGTAAATTATCCAGGACTCCTGTGGCAAAGACGTGTGTCAAAGTTAAGTAAATCTTTTATTCATTTGTGTAGTAGAGTATTCTATTTTGATGTGCCACCTTACCAAGCAATGAAAGAGCGAACAGCTACGCCTGGACAAAGGTAGTTTGATCTCGTCATCCAGCCGCGGTGGTCTCGCGGTTCTAGGCGCGCAGTCCGGAACCGCGCGACTGCTACGGTCACAGGTTCGAATCCTGCCTCGGGCATGGATTTGTGTGATGTCCTTAGGTTAGTTAGGTTTAAGTAGTTCTAAGTTCTAGGGGACTGATGACCACAGCTGTTAAGTCCCATAGTGCTCAGAGCCATTTTTTGATCTCGTCACAACATCCTTCATTGAACAGTCTGACCCATCTTCTAAGCATCGAATGACTCATAGCATTTTGTCTTTAAACCTCGCAGATATGCTGATGGATTTCCTTTGGTTTAAATGTCTTTGCATTTAGAAAACGAATAACACATATGATTTCACACGGGGTGGTATTTTCAAATACGGCTGACATTACAAAGAAGCACTACAAAGCAGACGTCGGCAGCAGCGATCTGAAAACGGTCTACATTTTAGTCTTCTCCTTGAGTCAGAGTAACTGCCGCGCTTGCTCGGAACTGCGATCGTAGCGCTGCCGCATATAGAAATAGAAATGGAATTTACTTTGTGGACGACCCTCGTATTTAGTTCTTCATCGACGTATATAACACACACTATGTGAACAAACGTATCCGGTCACCTGGCTGAAAATGACTTAAAAGTTCGTGGTGTCCTTCATCGGTAATGCTGGAATTCAATTTGGTGTTGATCCACTCTTAGCCTTGCCGACAGCTTCCACTATCGCAGGCATACGTTCAATCAGGTGCTGGAAGGTTTCTTGGGGAATGGCAGCCCATTCTTCACGGATTGCTGCACTGAGGAGAGGTATCTATGTCGGTCGGTGAGGCCTGGCACGAAGTCGACTTTCCAAAACATCCCAAAGGTGTTTTATTGGATTCAGGCCAGGACTCTGCGCAGGCCAGTCCATTACTGGGACGTCATTGTCGTGTAACCACTCCGCCACAGGCCGTGCATTATGAACAGGTGCTCGATCGTGTTGAAAGATACAATCACCATTCCCGATCTGGTCTTAAACAGTGGGGAGCAAGAAGGTGCTTAAAACATCAGTGTGGGCTTGTGCTGTGATAGTGCCACGCAAAACAACAAGGGGTGCATACCCTCTTTATGAAAAACACGAACACACCATGACACCACCGCATCCGAATTTTAGTGTTGGTACTACACACGCTGGCAGATGACGTTCACCTGGAATTCGCCATACCCACATCCTGCCATCAGATCGTCACATTGTGTACCGTGATTCGTCATTGTTTAATCGTCCAATGTTTACGCTCCTTACACCAAGCGAGGCGTCGTTTTGTATTTACCGATGTGATTTGTGGCTTATGAACAGCCGCTCGACCATGAAATCCAAGTTTTCTCATGTCCCACCTAACTGTCATAGACTTTCGGTGGATCCTGATGCACTCAGTAATTCCTGGGAGCTGGTCTTTATAGATGTCTGCCTATTACACATTACGACCCTTTTCAACTGTCGGCATTCAACAGATGAGGTCGCCCTGTACGCTTTTGTGCTGTACGTGTGCCGGCCGTTGTGGCCGAGCGGTTCTAGGCGCTTCAGTCTGGAGCCGCGCGACCGCTACGGTCGCAGGTTCGAATCCTGCCTCGGGCATATATGTGTGTGATGTCCTTAGGTTAGTTAGGTTTAAGTAGTTCTAAGTTCTAGGGGACTGATGACCTCAGATGTTAAGTCCCATAGTGCTCAGAGCCATTTGAACCATTTTTTGCTGTACGTGTCCCTTCACTTTTCCGCTTCACTATCACATCGGAAACAGTGGACCTAAGGATGTTAAGGAGTGTGGAAATCTGGCGTCCATACGTATGACACAAGTGACGCCCAATCACCTGACCACGTTTAAAGTCCGTGAGTTCCTCGGAATGCCCCATTATGCTCTCTCACGATATATAATGACTACTAAGGTCGCTGATATGGAGTACCTGGCAGTAGGTGGCAGCACAATGCACCTAATATGAAAAACGTATGTTTTTGGGGGTGTCCGAATACTTTTGATCACATAGTGTACACCTTACAGTAGCAATTATGCTCGAACCCTATTTTCTAAGTGAAGACTGCTACTCTTAATGCAGGCATTACACAGGAAAGGCGTATAAAATTTTGGCGTGGGCAATATAAAACTACACAAGAAAGTATTTAATGCATTTTGAAAGATGGTCAGTTTATCGCACACGCTAAGTGGACTTTCGCGCGCCGGAGATCACCGCCATCAGTGTTTCGTGTGTGCCGTCATGTTTAGTGTTCAGTGTTCACCGTCACCCTCCATCGTTCACCAGTGTCATCGTCTTCTTCAGTGTTTGTGCGTCGTATCAACAGTTTGCAGTGTGGATTGTCGTCGAGTGTGAACGGCTCCGTGTTTGTCTTTATGTGTCTACTGTTTTATTGCCCACCGTTCTGTAAGTTATGTGTCTTCTCAGTGTTTCTTCTCTTTGTGTATCCTCTGGCTGAAGAGCGGCGTAGAATGCTGCTGACAGCCTGCCTGTTGTACAGGTTTAAAATAACAATAAAGAAAAAAATGGTCAGTTTGTCGCGAGCTCCTTTCATATATAGGACACCCGCGCTATGAGTAAGTGATTTGTCGAGTCAGAGACGATCATTCACCAACCGTCCCTGTAAGAGGGCGCGGTACACCTTTGCCGAACAGCAGAGAGCAGGAATCTCTTGAAGCAACGCTAAAGCTTTGACAGGTTATGGTCAATCAGAGTGCTTGGCACACACTTTGGTCGGGCGCCTCGTGCAGTTTGAAACACAAAAGAACTTTTGTCTCCTCTTTCGTTCTGGGTCACTCAACAGAGGAGAAGTAGTTCAGACCCTTCCCTTATATATTTAATATTAGCCCATTCGACCAAAACATTCCAATAGAATCATTAGATTACAGCAAGCTGGGAGTTTCCCAATTGTATTCACAAGATCGGAAATCGTGACAGTGTTGACTTCAGATAAAATTGTATCCTTTTTGCTTTTGTGTTTCGCATATTAACATGCAGTGCATAATGTTGTGCCTTTGTCCTCTTTTTAAATTGCTTCAGAGCATGTGTTGATTGAAATTCGTCTCTGAGTTAAGTAAGTGTAAATCCAATTAAATTACAAACAGAATCTTTCACTCGAAAAGCTGTTTCTAAACAATTTGCAGAATTAATTTTTCCTAATTGTGTGTTGTGATGTTCGAAAGGTATTTTACATCTTCCGAATCGATAACGCTTAATTTTGTGCGACTATCTGAGACGTGTTCGCGTATCATACCAGATTTTTCGCACATTTCTCCTTCACGAATTCATTATCTTATATATTCCCTTTGCTCACAAACTCTACAACGTGTACCTTACCTCCATATCTGAATACGTGAGATGTGTCTCATACAAAACGTGGGCCATTTATGTATTCTTCATTTTGCTCAGGGGTTGTAAGAGGTATGTTTATCTTCCGTAAGAAATTTTCATCAAGTAAAGCATCGGTGACGCAGGTCTTCGAGTTATACCGCCGCGGAGGCGACGTCATTGTAAAATATTGCTTTCAAAACACAAGTCTCTGTTTTCAGGTTACTAGGTAGTGTAGGCAAGAGATAAAAGAAACCTGTCCCGCACAAATCGTGCATACAAGTAGTGATTTTATTATACTTTGAAGCCATGTACTGTGAAATTTGCATTTAATGTTGCAGTTGAGTAATCAAGTGTGTTACCTCCAAATAACTTCCCCATACCCCCACCCCCCGTTTTCGTAGCACTTTGCCTCCTCTAAACTCAAATTTGGAAGTGAAATCGCGTTGTTAATTGGTCATACACACTGCCAGGGAAATATTTCAGGATGTGAAACAAGTTCAAAGTCTTGTACGAACATTCAGTCACAGTTTCAGAAGGAATGGTAGGCTTACAACTTTAAAACAGATTACCAAACTTACATCATTCGCAAAAAATGGTTCAAATGGCTCTGAGCACTATGGGACTCAACTGCTGTGGTCATAAGTCCCCTAGAACTTAGAACTACTTAAACCTAACTAACCTAAGGACAGCACACAACACCCAGCCATCACGAGGCAGAGAAAATCCCTGACCCCGCCGGGAATCGAACCCGGGAACCCGGGCGTGGGAAGCGAGAACGCTACCGCACGACCCATCATTCGCAATAGGGGCAGATGATATAATCTCGGTTGCCTAAGATGCATAAAGTATTTCCCATTAAAAATTTATTTTGCACTTCCTGTGCATGCCTATTTGATGATGCACAATGAGACCGACAGCTGGGATCCTGTCAGCTTCTCCTATTCGCTTTCTGCCTGGGTTCGATACACCGATGACCTTATGCAATTAAAAACAGAAAGAGTGACACGAATGTTGCCCACAGCACGATCGAGTACCATGTCCTCAAATTCTACAGTGCGAACAATTCGTACTCAAGAACCTTATATGAGGGTCATATACCCCCACATATCATTTTATTTACAATTTTTCATCATTTTTGAAGTTTACTTTTTAATTTAGTTATACATTGAGTAGTGATAGTCATGCAGCAACAGCAGGTTAAACAGTACCCAAAAATAAGTTTTTCTGCTGATTTTGGTTCATAAATTATCTTTACATACGGAATGTCCCAGAAATGTCGCCACAGACATGGAGGGGTTGTAGAAATCAAGGTTAGGAACCGGTGTCTGGAAACGGGAACCAACGACGCTACAGGGCGTCGAAGCTACAGACGCCAGCCGCTACCACTGGGTAACCCCTTCGACTGCAAACGTGACTTTGCACGTTGATGAAACGTAGGTTGAACGCCTCACAGTGTTTTTTGTTATTCAGTGGTCGTGACTGATCGTCTCGATCGCCATTGGAGAAGATGGAACTAGCTGTTGTATAGACAGGCCTGTTCTCTTATGAATACGGAGCTCTGTTGCCTTGATGAATAAGGGTTACGGATATGGCTTTTCATCTGAAATTTATTTTTCACCTGTATACAGAGAAACAACGGAGATTTTATAGGATTCCAGGAGGAAAATAGATAGCGGATGGAAATCCATTTCCAAAACCGTCATCCATTGAGGCAACAGAGCATTGAATTCACAGGAGGCAAGGCCTTTCTACACAGCAGGTAGATCCATCTTCTCCATTGGCTATCGTTACAATCAGTCACAGTCACTGAATAACATACAACTTTGGAGACGTTCCGCCTACATTCCGTCCGGGTATAAGGTCACGTCTGGTGCCTAAAAGGTGGCGTAGTGGCAGGCGGCGGCTCCTATAACTTCGACGCTCTGTAGCGCCATTAGACATGGGTTCCTTTCCTCGATTTGTTCCACCCGATACAATCTATCGGTCTGTCGCAACATTTCTGAAACATCTTATATGTATCTGAAAGAACAGACGCTGTTGACAATCCACAGCTGTACGAAATACTTCGAAATTAATTCGCTGACTGCGAAGTCCCTGACGTACGCTGTTTTTATTTAGCGTATGGCCAATAAAGACATATCATAAAATTAAATTACATATACATATGTACATATTGACACACAAGAAACTTAAGTTTGTCTTTACGACTGAATATCCCGTCCTTCAATCCAGCGCACTTCATCTGGAGTTGCTAGCAGGAAGTCCTCTTCAGCACCGTGATGGGCTCGAATCCTGCAGTCACTGACAATGTGGTGAATAGTATGGTATGGAGCCACGCAGTCACAGGCTGGATTGGGCAGCTTCTTCCACTTAAAGAGAGCATTCCTTCATCGGCCATGGTCGGTAAGGATTCTGTTGAGAGTAGTCCAGGTCTTGCGGGGTAGGTCGAATCCACTTGGAAGTCTAGCACCTGAGAAGATGCTATGCAGGTGCACATCTGTCACTGCTTCCCACCGACCTTTCCATTCTTCAAGAGGTTTGAAATCCTTAGCAACCATGTCAGCAGCATCGCACAAGTTGGATGGCGTGATTTCAGCCTCTTACGATTAAAAAGTGGCAGGTCGCTACGCACGGGTAGGTTAGAATCCCTGGAGATCTTGTGGAATTCTCTCATAAGGGCAGTACATTTTCGTAGAACAGGAGGCATTATACCGGTTAACAGTGGAAGCCAGTAAACTGGAGTAGATGTGATTGCCCTAGATATTACGCGCATTGTCGTATTCTGCTGGGTGTCAACAAGCCTTGTATGATGACTGTTCATCCAAACAGGTATACAATACTCAGCACGTCAGTACACCAAGGCCAGAGCTGAAGATCGCAGAGTGGTTGCTGAAGATCCCCAGGTAGTTCCGCATAGTTTATGGGGGATGTTGTTTCGAATCCTCAACTTTTGAGCTAAGTTAAGATGGTGTTGTTTGAAGCATAGTGTACGGTCCAGGATGACACCAAGATATTTTGGGTTCCAATTATAACGAAGAATTCTGCCTCTGAAACTTACTTTCAATTTTACGTTCGCCAACCGATTATTTACATGGAAGCAACACACTTCTGTTTTACTCATATTGGTTTATAGACTCCAGATTTTGTAGTAATTATCTAATGCAGACAGGTCATTGGTTAGAATCTCTTCTGTTATCTTCATTTCCTTTTGTCGTACGGGTAGAGCCAGGTCATCGGCATAGCAGTATTTTCTGGACGAAGTGTCAGGTATATCAGATAGATATATGTTGAACAGTAATTGTGACAGAACCGATCCTTGAGGCAATCCGTTGTTCAGGTTCCTCTCCTTACTTATGTTGCTTCCAGTGATTACGCTGTATTAGCTATACGTGTATACCCCAGCAGCGGTAAGGAAATTTGTGCCGAACTTAGACTGGAGCTCAGATTTCCCGTTTACTGCGATCTGTCACCTTACGACTTTGCGTATCGGTGCATTTGATGAACTTAGTGGACTACAATACAACGATGTAGACAGTGTGGTATATGGAACTGTGGCTCGGTCCAGGAAACGTGCACAGATGGCCGAAGTTGTTAAGGCGATCGCTAGCGATAAGCGGGAAATCCGCGTTAGAATTAAGGTCTGGCAGAGATTTTAATATGTCACTATTAGGTAGTAGATTTATACCTAATACACCCGATGCCAAGGAATTCGCCGTCATAAATTATCGTTGTTGTTCGTGATTTGCGCACGCTGGGCGTAATTTTTGAATTAGTACCAGTTGGACAGCAGTGCTATTGAGATACAGACGTTCTGATGTATGTGTTTCGACGTAGATGGAATAAAACTACGCCAATCTCGATATTACTAATGCGCGCCATTTTTAAAGTATACCTGAAGTTTCAGTGAGCAGCAATTCGTTATTTGCTGTGGCATATAGGAATTTTCGGAATTAAAGTTTGCGTTTATGTGGGTTTCTGCCCAACGGAGTAGGCACATTTACTTAAAACCACAAAAAGACTACTGCAGGGAAGGGGAAGCAAAGCAGCACATGCCCAAACATCACATAAAATATCAGTATAAATATCTGCAGTTAATAAGGAGAATAAATGTTCGACACGCGCCTTCCTATGCGTCAAGAAAACATGACTGGTGCAGTTATTATTTAAATAATGAAACTTGTATTGGGTTTTGGAGAAGGATCATTCTACCACTAAACAATACATTTTGTGATTCGCCATTAACTGACATCGGTTAGATTCTTGACTGTTAGTATCTTAATATGCTGCTGCACGAACACGTATGATTGGCCAATTACAAAAATGCATGAGAGTGAGCGATGCAGCATTTTCGTAATGCTGCAGAGGCTGTTGCATTTGGGTCATCTCTGTGTGGCGTGATAGAGCCAGTTTCTCGCATGTTTAGATTTACAGCGATGAATTTTTTCGACTTAGGATGACGTCTTTACACAAATTTTCTCTGTACAACAGTTCGGCTGCCCAGACACTACATCCTGCTCACCATATTCACCGTACATTATGTACATGCATGTCCGCATGATCAGTAAAGAGAAATGACCTATATTCAGCAGCCATTTATGGACTGTAAACAGAGGTAAACCCCACTCTTCGGACGATTATGTACTGTTTTGCTTTGTAGTTTCACCAACATGGGAACAGTCAACATTTGGCCTGACTCACACACTTTCCTCGTACCGCCTGAAATGTTCATTTCAGACCATTGGTTCTTTATTTCAGAACACGTAATATTAGGTCATCAGTCTAATTTTGGCGTCGAAAAGTTGGTACTGCCTGTATTCCAGGTCAGCATAAATGTAAACAAGAAACCCTTGCTTTGCAGCATCCATGTGAAACTTCCTGGAAGATTAAAACTGAGTGACGGATTGTAACGCCGCTACCCTTTGGACGCAAAAATGAAAAATAAAAATTTAGTCCTCACACCCCAATACAATCCCCAAGCTCAAGATCCAAATTTCACAAAAAGAAAACCAAAGTCCCTCTGTACTAACATCGCATGACTAGTAGCAAGTAGACTGAAAAGAAAGTAACATAAAAAGAAACAGAAAAGAATCTTGGTAGCAAGGTAACTTAATGTTTTGAAGAAGAATAAAAAAGAAATGGTCTCCATTAGTTTCAAGATAAAATATTTGTGGATCGCAAAGTTGTAGACTTGTAGATCACGGAGTATAACAAGTGATCTCAAATAATACTCCTTGTGAGTACTCTTTAAGGACACTGCGAAATACAGAAGCTAAAGTTGTACACTGTTAATGTGCTTCTGGCGCTTGCTTTGTCTGTCGTAACTGAACTTGTGAGCTCGTACGTAAAATTGGTAGGCGATAC
The DNA here is from genome assembly GCF_023864345.2 of Schistocerca serialis cubense. Classification (NCBI taxonomy): domain Eukaryota; kingdom Metazoa; phylum Arthropoda; class Insecta; order Orthoptera; family Acrididae; genus Schistocerca; species Schistocerca serialis. The sequence continues at coordinate 632,385,578 of NC_064641.1, read as the reverse complement.
GAGATGGTTTGTTACCTTTTGAAGTTTTTCGATCTGCTAGAAATGATTAAATATTGAAACAGCAAAATCAGCAACTTTGAAAATATCTTTGAAGTAATTCAAGCTAGGAAAATAACCGAATATATTGTCTTAATTTGATTATTATCAACGAAAGGCTGAACTTAGACCCAATGTGATAGACAATTAATAGTTCAGCTGATAGGAAGTGATGAATAGTGTAAACTGTGAGGAATATACCTAAACTGCGTTACAGTAAATAGCGTAATCTGGATCTTGCTGTAAACTGTTTGGCTGAATTTACGTAACTAATGCCACCCATCTGAAAGAAAGGTTACTTCTTTAAGACAATGATAGGATGTGCATAGACTAGAATAAACCAACATAAAGTGAATTTACAGTGTTTACGTTTCTTTCAACCCATTTAATATTACGTACTCATGAAACATTTATCTGCGCGACAACATAGATTATCAACAGAGCGCAGCGTTCATAGATATTCTTTGGCGCTCTAGAAAGTTATCGTTCTGATTCAGACCATTTAGCTAACGCGAATTGTAATCTTTCATAGATAAACTCTGGATGTAGATAGACTGAAACCATGATTAGGGCAATAATCTCAGGTTGTATGCATTTACGTGTAGCTAGGCTCATGCACGCCGGGGAGCAAAATATGATCATCTGAGTAAGCCGGTACAACTAAGACGCACTCGGCGTAACTACAGTGCAGCAAGACAATTCTTTTTCGGCACTTTCCTCGCAAACATTCTACCGCGAGCTAGCCGGAGCCTGAGCAAAATTCATTAACAATCAATCAATATAAAATGAGAAGTTATAGGACAGAGACCCGAACACGGGAGCTTTGCCTTTTGCGGGTAAGTGCTCCATCGACAAAATCCGGCACACAGTTTTAACTTGCCAGGAAGTTTCACATGAGCGCACATTCCGCTGCAGAGTGAAAATCTCATTCCAGCATCCATGTGGTTTTAGGAGAGGCTCGCACGAATTGGTCATGTCGCTTCAGCGACTCCAGCTTTCCGGGACGGTGACCTCTAATTTGGCAAAAGAAACCCTAAGCACACATTTGTGACCATGATCTATGAAACTGTGAGTATAGTCAGGTAACTCATGTAGCTTCCGTTGTGTGTTTTTTTTTTGGGGGGGGGGGGGGGATGGGGGGCGAGGAGGCCGTGATTAAAAGAAAGGAAGATTAATGAATAATGTCTCGCTGACGACGATTAGAGCCGAAACACGAGATCCGATATGAGAAGAATCTAAGATGCCTTTTCATTGAGACAACCCTGCAATTCGCCATAAAGAGATACAAGGAAACCTAAAACTTTATCTTCAGAAGAGTATCCGAACAACGCTCATTTCGGATGGTGAGCCCATTGGTGACGAAAGAAGGAAGAGGGAGGATCACAGTATCTGATGAATACTGTTCAGTGGTTAACACACAAGACTCTTATTTAGCAGGACCAGTATGAAATTCCCAGCTCCTATTCTGGTTAGGTTTGTTACATTATTTCCTGAGAATATTCAGTTGGTTGCTTTAATAAGGGAGCGACTAGTGCTACATTAATTCTTATCCAATGTGAGGTAATGTGTTTTTCTGATGATCTCGATGTAGTCAGAACGAAAACACCGAATCTCCTTGCCTCCATCTGGAAGAGAAACAAGGTTTCAACGTCTTCAAACCTGACAGATGGAACATCATCATCAACAGTGTAGCCTGTCGCTTTGTCAACAGAGCCCGTATTAGACGTACATGTGAGCCACGTTATGCCTCAAGTACGTTGTAAGCAGAGCAACGGTAAAATAACAGAGAATTCCGTTCCTTTCCATAGCTGATTCTCCCCGATCGGGGGCGTAATTTGCACCACAGCTCAAATCAGTTCTGTATGTGTTTGCGTATTATGCTGATGCAAACACAAAACATGTTCAGCCGAATAAAAAAAAGTGCACTATGGTAATGTAAATCATCTCTTCCCTCAAAAATATAATAACTGCTGAACTCGATATAATCAACTGTAACAAATTATTGGTGACTGCCGTGCAGGATGGAGAGTGCCCTTCTCGTCACTATGAATAGGATTTCGTCAGACAGACGAACGCTGGATGATATCATCAGATTTCATCACCGGCAGATCGGGAGGATTACTTCATCTTCTTTTCGCGCAGCCAGTGGGCATTCTGCATGCCACCATGTCAATGGTTAACCGTGTTGTTTGTTACGTTAGAACAATTACAACAATCTTTTAATGCGTTGATCGCATATACGTAAGACAACTAAAATATGATGACGAGCTAGTTTCGGCCGTAAGCAACAGCTATCTTCAGACCAGAAAATCAGCAAAATACAGAAAATCGCTTAAGAAAAACTTTTTTACAAAGTAATATTAAGATAAAAATGTCTGAAAAAGCACAAAATACAAAGATGAAACCGCAAACCTGCTAAAAATGGCACTATAGAACATCGTAGGCAAAAATAAACCATAATATGTAAAAAATGAAGGTGCATCACAGAAGACTTTAAGAGTGATACTTCCACGAGGAATTTTATGCTTTTGATGCAACCTGCCATGCACATATTGAATGCGGGTTGAAGAGAAACTGAATGTACCATTTATGATCATTATGTAGTGAAATGCATTTGCGTAGAAAGCAACATGAATAAGAAAAATTTTGCTTTTCGTTTATATGTATTCCTGTAGTTGAACAGCGTGGCTCGGTTTTGTTGTTGCTGTTAGCAGCAAATTTTTATTTTTGTTGCTTTCTAGGCAAATATATGTCACAGCATAATGATTGTTATTGGAAATTCCAGTTTGTGTTCGCCCTGCATTGATTATGTGCATAGTAGGTTATATTAGAAACCCAATTTTTTTTGTAGATGTGGCAATATTACGCTGCTATGATGCACGTTCATTTTTTTATGTATGGTGTTTTACCATGTTTGTTATGTACTGCCATTTTTACTAGAGTAGTAGATTTCACGTTTGTAATTTGTGATTTCTTAAAACATTTTCATCTTGAATATTCCTTTGTGAAGAAGTTAAAAAATGGTTCAAATGGCTCTGAGCACTACGGGACTTAACTTCTGAGGTCATCAGTCCCCTAGAACTTAGAATTACTTAAACCTAGCTAACCTAAGGACATCACACACATCCATGCCGTAAGCAGGATTCGAACCTGCGACCGTAGCGGTCGCGCGGTTACAGACTGTAGCACCTAGAACCACTCGGCCACCCCGGCCGGCTGTGAAGAAGTTATTCTAAGGTGATTTTCTGTATGTTGCATGTTTGCTGGTTTAAAGAAGTAGCTGCTTACAAAGGAAACAAGCTAGTCATCACATTTCGGTTGGCGTATATAACTGCGACCTAGACACTAAACATATTTGTAGAAAAGACCACATATGCAAGCAGCGTGTTAACGACAAGAATCTTCGCCTGTCACCCCACGTTTGTACCAACGGATAGAAGCAGCCATACCACGCAGAAACACACATGTCGTCTGCTCATATGGCACAGAGATCAGAAGTTCACAACAGGGCGCTCTACTGAAGGAAGTGCACCCATGGACAGCCCAGTCGTTGCCTAATATCATGTAGGGTACCACGAGCAAGTAGAACTGCCGCAACACGACTTAGCATGCACTCGACTAATGTCTGAAGTAGTGCTGTAGGGAACTGACACCAATAATCCTGCATGGCTGTCCATAAACCCCGTAAGAGTACGATGGGGTGGAGATCTCTTCCGAACAGCACATTGCAAGGCGTTCCAGATGTGCTCAATTATGTTCATGTGTGGGGAGTCTGGTGGCCAGCGGTAGTGTTTAAACTCAGAAGGGTGTTTATGGAGCCACTCTGTAGGAATTCTAGATGTGTGGGGTGACGGATTGTGTTGCTAGAACTGCCCAAGTCTGTCGAACTGCACAATGGACATGAATGGATGCAAGTGATCAGACAGGATGGTTACGTACCTGTCACCTGTCAGATTCGTATCTAGACGTATCAAGGGTCCCGTATCGCTCCAACTGCACACTCCCCACACCATTACAGAGACTCCACCAACTTGAACAGTCCCCTGCAAACGTGCAGGGTCCATGGATTCATGAGACGGCCGCGGTGGTCTAGCGGTTCTAGGAGCTCAGTCCGGAACCGTGCGACTGCTACGGTCGCAGGTTCGAATCCTGCCTCGGGCATGGATGTGTGTGATGTGCTTAGGTTAGTTAGGTTTAAGTAGTTCTAAGTTCTAGGGGACTGATGACCACAGATGTTAAGTCCCATAGTGCTCAGAGCTATTTGAACCATGGATTCATGAGATTGTCTTCATACCTGTATACGTCCAGCCGCTTGATACAATTTGAAACGATACTCATCGGAACAGGTAACAGCCATCAGCAGTGCAGTATCGGTGTTGATGGGCCCAGGTGAGGCGTAAAACTTTGTGTTGTGCAGTCATCAAGGGTACACGAGTAGGCCCTCGTCTCCAAAAGCCCATATCGATGATGTTTCGTTGAATGGTTCGCACCCTGACACTTGTTGATGGGCCATCACTGAAATCTGCAGCAATTCGCTCAAAGGTTGCACTTCTGTCACGTTGAACGATTCTCTTCAGTCGTCGTTGGTCCCGTTCTTGCAGAATTTTTTTCCGGGTGTAAAGATGTCAGAGATTTTATGATTTACCGGATTCCTGATATTCACGGTACACTCGTGAAATGGTCGTACGAGAAAATCCCCACTTCAGCCCTACCTCGGAAATACGGTGTCCCCACGACTATAGCAACACGTTCAAACTCATTTAAGTCTTGTCAGCCTGCAATTGTAGCAGCATCAGCCGATCTAACAACTGCACCAGACACTTGTTGCCTCATATAGGCGTTGCCGACTACAGCGCCGTATTCTGCCTGTTAGATATCTCTGTATTTGAATACGCGTGCGTATACCAGTTCCTTTGGCGCTTCAGCGTTTTTCCTTGTGTGAGATTTTTTTATGATATACGAAATTCATTCACTCATTAATTGATCATCTGTAGGGTCCATGAAGAATGCGATACATCTGGGATGTAGAATGAGTGAACGCGTATACTATCTGGTCAAAAGTATCAGGACACCTATTGGTGGACATTAAGATGTGGTGTGTTCACCTTTCGTCTTTATGGCAACTTGAACTCCTCTGGAGACATTTTCAGTGAGGAGTCTGAATGACTGTGGAAGAATGACAGCCCATTCTTCGTTCAAGAGTCTAAATCAGAGAAGGTAGTGATGTTGGACGCTGGAGTGAAGTTAACTTTCTAAGTCATTCCAGCGTGGACCCACTGGGTTCCATTTAGACCTCTGGATAGGCTGGTCCATTTCAGAAACGTTAGTGTCCACGAACCACTGCCTCATAGAAGCTAATACAATCATCGTTTTCGAAATGTTCCTCTAGTGCCCACAGTGCACAATAACCTAAAACCCTTATTTTCTACGGTACGATAAGGGGAGAACTCTCTAACCACGAAAAACACGTCCATACCATAACATCTCTTCTTTCGTACTTCACTGTTCGCACTACAAATGATGGCAGGTAACTTTTTCTTTTACATTTCCAGTTCACAATAACAGCGCTGTTGAGTTCGACGGCTTTAGAAGGGTTGAAACGTCCTTGACGGATTTGTTACTCACAAGGGAACCTCCCCATCGCACCCCCCTCAGATTTAATTATGAGTTGGCACAGTGGATAGGCCTTGAAAAACTGAACACAGATCAATCGAGAAAACAGGAAGAAGTTGTGTGGAACTCTGAAAAATTAAGCAAAATATACAAACTGAGTAATCCATGCGAATGATAGGCGACATCTGGGATAGATACCACTCAGGAGCGCCGTGGTCCCGTGGTTAGCGTGAGGAGCTGCGGAGCATGAGGTCCTAGGTTCAAATCTTCCTTCGAGCGAAAATTTCAATTTTTTATTTTCAGACAATTATCAAAATTCAGGCACTCACACATAATCAACTTCGCTCTCCAAAATTCCAGGACATGTTCAGATTTACTTGGACATATGCAGGATTTGACGGTCTACACACGGAAAAATTTGAAAACGTTAAAAACATATGTTTTAACAGAGCACAAGGAAAAGTGAGCGACTGTGAAACTGTTGGATTCATTTGTTGCAGTTTATGTGACAAACTCTTACGTTTTCATCACTTTTTTGGGAGTAATTATCACATCCACAAGAAAACCTAAATCGGGCAACGTAGAAGAATGTTTTTACCCATTCGCCAAGTGTACAAGTTATGTGGGTCGACAACATATTCCTGTCATGTGACGCACATGCCGTCACCAGTGTCGTATAGAATATATCAGACGTGTTTTCCTGTGGAGGAATCGGTTGACCTATGACCTTGCGATCAAATGTTTTCGGTTCTCATTGAAGAGTCACGTCCTTTCGTCTACTAATCGCACGGTTTTGCGGTGCGGTCGAAAAACACAGACACTAAACTTATTACAGTGAACAGAGACGTCAATGAACGAATGGACAGATCATAACTTTGCGAAAATAAAGAAAAATTTTTCGCTCGAGGGGAGACTTGAACCAAGGTCCTCTCGTGCCGCAGTTGCTCACGCTAACCACGGGACCACGGCGCTCCTGCGATCTGCTTATGCTTGATGTTTGCTATCTTCGCATGGACTACTCAGTTTGTATATTTTGCTTATTTTTTTCATAGTTCCACACAACTTCTTCCTGTTTTCTCGATTGATCTGTGTTCAGTTTTTTAAGACCTATCCACTGTGCCAACTTATAACGAAATCTGAGGGGGGTGCGATGGGGAGGTTCCCTTGTCAGGTGATATCTGGTGATCTGTCCACGCTCGAAGTCACTGACTTTTTCTGACCGACCCATTGTGCTGTTAGTGCTTCTGTACTGGCAACACAGTACTACTCGCCTTCCTTCGTTGTCGCGTCTTCACCTCTTGCGACATTCATTGATCAATTCTGCATTATATAGAGTTGTGCAGATATTCTGATCAGATACTGTACACCAATGAAGTGTATGGAACTGATAATCTGTCTCTGTACTAACAAGAAACTGCCACTATACATTATACAACTTACTTCTATTCGTTCTTGCGTCAGCCACATGTCTTCATGTAAATTAGAAGGAAAGCTGTTACTTTCAATGAACCTGCTGCCCAATTAGTTACTGTACATAGCTGCTATTGATGTGCTATTGCTAGCTTAATATTTACTCATTAATTTTTTCAAGGAGAACACTTATCTACATTTATAATGATCGCTCAGTCAGTTTCCATGACTCCTCAGTCATCTCTAAAGCATGTGAACAAGTGCATATGTAGTTTAGTATAGTATAGCATATGTGGTTTAGTGGAAGAAAATTTGAATTTAGCACATATACTGTAGAAAAAATCACAGAAATAAATACAAAAAAATGGCTCTGAGCACTATGGGACTTAACATCAGTGGTCATCAGTCCCCTAGAACTTACAACTACTTAAACCTAACTAACCTAAGGACATCACACACATCCATGCCCGAGGCAGGATTCGAACCTGCGACCGTAGCAATCGCGCAGTTCCGGACTGAGCGCCTAGAACCGCGAGACCACCTCGGCCGGCAGAAATAAATACAATTAAAGAACAGAGCCATATAATTGTAAATAGAAATAGCTACATCCAAAACTGCCAAAGAATCACAACAGATCTCATATCCAAATAAGTACAATTAAATATAATTGTACGTGTGGTGTCACCGCCAGACACCACACTTGCTAGGTGGTAGCCTTTAAATCGGCCGCGGTCCATTAGTATACGTCGGACCCGCGTGTTGCCACTATCAGTGATTGCAGACCGAGCGCCGCCACACGGCAGGTCTAGAGAGACTTCCTAGCACTCGCCCCAGTTGTACAGCCGACTTTTCTAGCGATGGTTCACTGCCTACTTACGTTCTCATTTGCCGAGACGATAGTTTAGCATAGCCTTCAGCTACGTCATTTGCTACGACCTAGCAAGGCGCCATTATCAGTTACCATTGATATTGTGAATCATGTATCGTCGAGAGCGTCGTTCATCATTAATGGATTAAAGTTAAGTATTCCACCAGCTACGTCAGTTTTTCTAAATTCTAATTTCCTTGTCCTGTTCCAGACCTCACGCCAGCCTGCGTGAGCTAATACGCGTGGATTTCGGCCTCCTTTAGTAAAACGGTATTGGCTCTCCTGCCAACCACAACAGTACGTATTACAGATCACCCAAGATGCGTAACATGAATCGACGAAACATGTCTCGCACTGAAGAATAAAGTTCGGTTGCAAGAGACGGAAATTTTCTTATCTTTATCATCAAACATAACTGAAGTTCAAAGTTCATTGGCACAAAATATTATTGAGCCCCTTTAAAGAGAACTATCGTCGATTCGGAGTCTTGTCCTCCTCAGTGAAAGCGTGAGTCGGCGCATGGCAACGTAGAACCAAATAACTTTGGCTACGCGACTATAAACATTGATATATATCCCTTGCTTCACACGGGAATGATACAAAACACGAAATCAGTACAAAATACACTCCGCCATACACTGCACGGTGTTTGCGTAGAATATTTCGTTCGTTTCAAGCAGCAGTACTAACGACAGCGTCATCTTCAGGTCACGTCGCGAGTACTACGCTAGGAAGCTTATGTAGGCTTATCAGCTTTGTAGTACCCGCTGCCAGCTTACTTAACTTACACTTAGCCCATGTACTTAATATTACAACATCGCATATCTTGCTCTTTTCATATTTTTTAAAAATTAAAAACCGAGACGAAACCTGTTTTACTCACTGTTTTATAATCCTCATTCGGTGGTAACAGAAATAAAGTATTGTCCGTTGTAAAACCTGTGCGCTGAGTTTTAGCGAGGATAGAAAAGCTGCCACCTTTTTCTCCTTCGAAGCCAATTGCTGGGTTACGAAAGATTTCTTCGGCAGAAGCTTTCGTCATAGCTACCTGTAGCTGGAACACCAGTTCCTTACCTGGGTTAACATCGATCACGAATGTAGATTTCCTGAGAGTCGTCAGTTCGGTAGATTTCGTAATCTAATTTGTCAGCTTTTTCACCAAGAGCTGCTCACCTGAACTGGTTGTTACACTAATTGCGCTGCTTTGCTTTTATATTTTTCTGCTGTCAGTGTTACGATTTATTGTCAGGCAGGCGTCGACACAATACAGATAGTGCTCGCAGTGAATTCACTGGGCAAGTAAATAGGGCAGATCATTAGTGACGGATATGAAGTAACGACGGATATGAAGTAACGAAATTGCGATATTACCACGCTGGGATATAGGGGAAGCACGGAAGAAGTATATCAGGATGGTCAAACTTGTGCGTAGACGCCGCTCCCCCTTAGTAAAGTGCCTTGATTACGACGTCAAAAAAGAGAGAGAGAGAGAGAGAGAGAGAGGGGGGGGGGGAGGGGTGGAGGAGGAGGAGGAGGGGGAGGAGAGAGGCACGAGAAGACCGGTAGGTTTGATCAACGCAAGAGTATTAGGGAGACGCTTTGTGAACTCAAATAGGAATCCCTGGACGGAAGGCAACGTTCTTTTCGCAAAACACTACTGAAAAAATTTAGAGAAGTTGCATTTGTGTTTGACTGCAAAACGATTCTACTGCCGCTAAGGTATATTTTGCGTAACGACTACGAAGACAGGGAAATTAGAGTTCGTATGGAGGCATATAGACAGTCTTCTTCCCTGACTCTATTTGCAAGTGGAACAGGAAAGAAAATTAATTGTAGTGGTAGAAGGTACACTCCATTAAGCACCACAAGGTGACCTGCGGACAGCATACGTAGAGGTAGTTATAGATGTGGATGTAATTCCAGAACTGAATTAATTTTTACAACATTCAGTTTCCTGGGTCTCAAGTAATGATGTGTAACGAACTGTAAGTATAAGGTATTTAATTGAAAAGTAACTTATTCTCTAATATGCCTCTCATACAATTTCCACTAGTCCGAGCATATGACTTTGGTTCAATAGACATTTTCTATGGTTTTAATTTTTTTACCCTCTCAATGTTAAAAAACAACAAAGTTTATGTTAAACTATACCCAGTCAGATTAAAACTGCGTCCCAGACGGAGATTCTATCTCGGAACTTTTGCTTTTCACGGGCAAGTGCTCATCGACTGAAATGCCCGCCAGGACTCGCGACCCATCTTCCCCACTTCCCCTTATATCGCCCTACTAACTTACAAGCATCAGAAGTTCTCCTGCATGACTTGTCGGTCTAGCACAACCGAAAGAAAGGATAGTACGAAGAACTGGCTTAGCCACGGCGTAGGCGATTCTTTCCAGAATGAATCTTCCATACTGCATCGGAGTGTGGGCTGATTAAGATATCCTTGAAGATTAAGACTGTATGCCGGAGGGAGACTCGAACTTCTGTGTAGTCTGGAGGGCTGGAGAGAGGAACTGGCGGAAGTAAGGCTGTGAGGGTGCGTCGCGACTCGTACTGGATAGGTCGGTCGGGGAACATTTGTTTGCAAAAGGTAAACGTTTCGAGCTCGGATATCGGTCTGGGCAACAGTTTTAATCTGCCATGAAGTTTCAAAGCCTTTAATGCAGAGTGCAAAATACACTCTAAAAGAAGTATGTTGTTGATGAAGATTGCGGAAGGAATCAAGCTCTACTTTTATCGTGGTTTCTGTAAATCATTCTATACCAATGAAGGTGTGGCCCGTGTGCAAGAAGATACAGCTGATTTTCTTCCCTGTCCTCATGCATGTTCGTACTTCGTCTCTAACTACCTCGTCTTCGACAGGATGTTAAACCTTTGCTTTTGTAGCTGCCCGACGCCATTATTTTCCATGGAAATAATACCCCTTGTTTGCACGTCGAGCGGCAAAAGCAAATAAAACGGTATTTTGAGTAAAAGATCTATTGGGAGCACTGTAAAATAAAAATCTTCAACGACGAATAAGAATTCCAAATAAAGCCGCGTCATCCTGTGTTCTGGCAGTATTCTTATGAACGTGGTAACTAATGTCTTACCACTGGGGCATAGATGTAGAATTAATGTCGGAGCAGAGGATGATTATTGAATTGAGCATTTTATCAAAAACAAATGACGTTATGTCACTAGACCTTTGCGACATTAAGATATGAAATCCAATGAAAGTCACAGATGCTGAAACCTGTAGCAGGCTGTATCGCAAAAATTGGAAATAATGCCTAAAACTGTGATCTGAAAGTCAGACGATCCTCACCATGTTAGGTGTTTCTCGTTGAGGAGGAGAAGAGGAGGAGATTAGTGTTTAACGTCCCGTCGACAACGAGGTCATTAGAGACGGAGCGCAAGCTCGGGTGAGGGAAGGATTTCAAGAGAATTCTGATTGTAGTTAAAATTATCTTGTAAAAAGATCATTGCCAGTATAAGGAAACATGCTCACTTAGGTTGTTACATACCAAAAAAATTTCCCTTTCATCAGGTATCAGCGGCCTTAAAAAGTATTTTGTTCCATTGAAAAGACAGTAGTTACTTCTACCATGACAGTAAAAACGGTTTGCATATCATCCACATGTCAAAAAAGAAATTTTTGTGTGCTATCATTTGCCTAAAAGTCGTTTTGATATCCTAAAACCTTTACGAAATTTGATAGATATTGTGAATGAATTATTCTTGCTGTAATGCAGTGCAAGCGAGCGGCAGAGAGCGTACCACATAAAATACAGTTTCTCGAGGTTGGAGAATGATATAATCCTCCCCCCAAACGTAAAGAGAAATTCAATATTAGCAACATTTCACACACAGCAATGTATAACCTTATGTGCACCAAACATAAACTCATGGCTACTACTATTTTTTACCGCGAATCATCCGAATTTTGTACAGTGATTACCTAATTTCCAAATATCATAGTAATTAGCTGACCTATGAGGCTGTACGTAACGAAAGAATCAAAAATTTTTTGCAAATAGTTTCTGAATGATCGTTTGAGAAAGATTAGAGCAGCCAACCTGCACATGCCTCCAATGTGCAGTTTAGCGTGTTGGCCACCTGCCATGCTGAAGTGGGTAAAAAATGTTTTTTTCATTCTGGCTAGGCAGGTGGCGTCTGTCCGCCGCCGTTGGTGGAGCCACCCGGCTGCCACTGTGTGTTGACCCAGTATAACACTGGGATGTTCTCCGTGCTGTTTCGTGTCGCCCAAGCTGGCAGCCACTGCACAGGTAACCCACTTTCCTTGTGTGCACAACCGTTAAGGTGAGTGTTGCGCTACAAAGTTTCTGAATAAAGAAAAGCTGCAAGTGGATGTATGCGAGAACTTTTGTGTTGCTTTTCAGAGGCCGACACTCTTTCTACAGGACTTGGTAGTGCACGCAGCCTACGGCCTTGGCGCAGTGGTAACACCGGTTCCCATCAGATAACTGATGTTAAGCGCTCTTGGGCGTGGCTAGCACTTGGATGGGTCACCGTCCGGGTTGGCTGTGGCAAGTGGAGAGGACTCAGCCTTTGTGACGCTAGTGGAGGAGTGACTTGACTGAGAAGTAGTGATACCTGTTACGAAAACTGACAACGACCGGAAGAGTAGTGTGCCTGCCCCTCTGTATCCGCATCCAGTATGCCTAAGGGCTGAAAATAACACGACAGGCGGTTGGTACCATTGGGCCTTTAAGGCCTGTTAGAATGGTGTTTGTTTTTGTTTTTGATAGCACACACGGTTCGCGAATAAACTACCTCAGGGCAGGAGTGTAATGAACGTCCAAAGAATTGTGATTAAATGCGGTTTTTTTTGTACTGACTATCTCTTTATTGCAAAATGTTATTAGTCAATATCGAATCTTGAGTTGTTCTGGAGAAGGCGTTTGGATTAACTGTAGGCACTGGTGCTGAAACGCAAATGCGTGTGGAAACTTACCTTCAAGTCCAGCGAAAGCTTCAGGATCGATGTGAGTGATTTGGTTGCCATCCAATTCCAGTGAGTTCAGCAGCGTCAGGTGGGAGAAGACGCGACCCGGCACCTCCTTCAGCATGTTGTGCGCCAAGCCCAGAGAGTCCAGACTCCTCAGCCCTGCAAGCAGAATGGAGAAACTAAGATAAACATATCTTCTGGCCTCATTAATGTGGTCCGTCAGTACTGGTGGACACTTCACCATTGACAATTAAGTTTGGAGGGATACTGTTTACAACGAGTAGCTATTCAGAGCAGTTTTATTTTGATTATAGCAAAGATCAGTTATACACTTGTGTGTATCTAAATTGCGACCCTAAAAATAATATTGCTGTTGTGATCTGCAGTCCGAAAATTTGTATGATGGAACTATCCAGGGTAATATACCTCAACATTCCAAAAAAGTTTCTAGACTGGATTAATAAAAAATAGAGAAACGTTAAGATAGCTATAATGTTTTGGGTGTTCGACATAGTCTCACTTGCCCTCCTCCACTCCACACGCACAGAAACTTCATACAACCATGTGAAACTGTCAGATTTGTGCAATTCGCTCCACACACTGATTTAAATATCGTCTATGTCGTCAAAATGTTCTCCTTTCATATGAATTTTTGCACTTTTTCGTTTTTTAGTCGTTTGTACTGATTACACCAAAATCACTCGTGACGTCTTTTTTTCAGAAAAGAACTGTCCGCGTATTGCATCACAATCAAGTCACAGGAAAAATCCACTCGTCGCTGTTTGATAAATAGGCAAGTGTGCAGGACAAATATTGCCCACGTTTTTCTATTCTTCAAAACGTTCTGGAGAATTTCTTGAACATTTGTTTTAGAGATGTTGCTCCATGGCGATTTTTGATACCATAACGTTGACAAATTAGCCACATGTTCACACTTCTCACTCCCAACTGAATGTTCATACACACAACTTCTGTTTTATTAGTTTAAGCTGCCACCGTACTTATTACGCTGACATCATTTATACACTAGGAATAAACTCAGTCTACGAACTTTTCGGACACACATCTATTACAAGCTACGTCTATTTGAAACTGCTTACTGTAGCCAAACTCGGTCTTCCTCTGCAATTTTTATCCCTCCAGAACTTTCCTCCATTACCAAATTGAAGATTCCTTGATGCTTCAAGATGTGTTATATCAACTAATCCCTTCTTTTAGTTAAGTTATACGAGGGTTTGTTTTCAATCTCCCATCACTTTTGAAAAAAAAAAGGAAGATAAGAAATATTTTATTTGCAACGTTCAGCTACACCTTGCAGCTGCTTCTTTACATAGTCGTCATTTCGACACAGACATATGTCGTAGCATCATACCAGCTACCCAATACCTTCGTCATAGCCGCCTGTGCTTTCCGACAATTCCTTTGCTGGTCTACTGCTGGTCTACAGCTCGTTGTCTGTGCCAAAATGCTGTCCTCAAAGCCAATGGCTCATGTGAGCGAAGAGATGAAAGTCAAAGGGAGTCAACTACGGTGGGTTATCAAATACTTCCCATCGAAAACGGTGCAGCAGCGTCGTTGTTGCTTGCACCGGCAGTGTGCGAAGGACAACTGTCATGAAGAAGGAAACACGTGACGGTCATGTTATGTGGGCTGCATGAAATTAGGCGGAATCCCTCAGCAGGCACTTCATACTTGATGGAAGGCTCTATTGTTCTTAGCATCTCTACATGTACACTGTCCACTCATAACTCAAAAGTGCCATGTTACGCGATCGATGGGCGTACTAGAGACACTGTACAACACATCTGCACAAAGCTTCATAACATTTTTACTGTGGTTTTAATTCTGCGATCGATCGGAGGTTGACAAGAAATAGTCTTCATAAGCAAAATTCTTTTATTCGCAATTAGATTTAGTACTTTCTAAATAGTTATCTGATCTACCTGTCTCATCTTCAATGTTTGAAGAAGTTCGACATTTCAAAAGCTTCTATTCTCTTCTGTTCTGAGTTGTTCATCGTTCACATTTCACTTCCTTACGAGGGTACAGTATACACAAATACGTCCAGAAATGACTTACTAACAGTTAAACTTATGTTATAGTAGTAAGTTCACATATTTCCGTTTCTCAAAAATGTTTGTCTTATTGTCTACCTTATATACACTGCCCACCTCGGCCTTCGTCAGTAATTTTGCTGTCCAAATAGCAGAACACTTTAGGGGACTCATTTTCTGTGCGTGCGTGTTTTGACGTTTCTTTGATCTCCTGTCTGCCTGTCTGTGCATTTTAAAAGGTCAGTTCACATATCTGACCCGTAATGAGTAACTAGGTAATGTGTGATTCCCAGCAGTTGAGTCAACAGGTAAGGCATGCATGTACACGCTGGTAACAGCAAGACAAAGGAAGGGGTAACTGCTGGATATGCCACTTTCCAGATCGCCAATAGGCCCTTAGGCCCTCCCGTCTGGACTTTGAGAGGTGTCACCTGAGGTGTGACCAGTCAAAATGGCTCTGAGCACTATGGGACTCAACTGCTGAGGTCATTAGTCCCCTAGAACTTAGAACTAGTTAATCCTAACTAACCTAAGGACATCACAAACATCCATGCCCGAGGCAGGATTCGAACCTGCGACCGTTGCGGTCTTGCGATTCCAGACTGCAGCGCCTTTAACCGCACGGCCACTTCGGCCGGCGACCAGTCACTTAAGGCGAGTTACTATTCCAGTCTCAGGAACTCCCAGAGGAAATAATCGCATCATCGGCAATAGGAGGGGATCGAATCACAATGACCACCTAACCAATTCTCTCAGCCTTGTCTAACAAACGGAAAGAAATAACGAAATAATATCTTTTCAATCAGCACCTTGCTAATCAGTGTTACGCGTGGAGGAAGGTAAGAGTTTTGTTAAGGTAAGTCTATACATCATTCAGTAAAATGTGGACGCAACTGCAAGTTCAGTGAAGTAATTATGTCGCCTACGAAATGGAACTTTCCTAATCGGGACAGTAAGTGCGCTCCAGGCCCAAAATCCTTTAGAAGCTACACTCACTTAGGAATACCCGCTTCGAATAGAAGCCCATCGCATACTGAAATACTCACTCGGTTTTGTTACCACTTGGCTGCTTGATGGGCGGACCAAGGGGCGAATCTAAGAATATCTGTATGATTAGAGCGTAACAGCAATCAATAAAGTTACGAAGGGCGTAGACAACGAATTTACATACTCTATTTCTCACATTCGATCGAGTGGGGCAGCAGAATGTGTAAACTGCGATAGAGAGCGAGACTGCACGCCCATTTCCCCAGTTGCATTAACTCCACAGGAGACCACGCCGCTTTGTCGTGAGAATGCCCTGTGTATCTCGATAAGCGGGATATTCAGGAGATCTGAGTGAGAACGAGGGTTTCACTTACTGTTGCCGAGCAGATATTTGTCATACGGAAGCATCCATGACACCGTCCGTCAGTTAGGCACTGTCTTGGCCGCATCACGACTATAACAGGATATGGCCAAACAGTTCTTAGATCATGAGCTCAGCATCACAATTTTAAAATCCCTCAACACGTATTGGAACATAATCCATCTGATTCTGAATCGCGTATTCAAACGTATACAAAACCAGACGTTCCAAAGCTGCCAAGGAAGTCGCCAATAACGAAACTACTATCTGCTATTCTTTAATACAGCCATTCTTTGATGGAATGTATGCAGCATCAGGTTTCTTAGGGTAGAACTGCAGCTGCTAGTAAGTTCAGAATCCCCCACACTTTTTCGCAATACATCACGACCTTCCTCCAGGAGAGGGAGCTATGCCTCACGGGTGTGTAACGAGGCTCATCCGAGACAACGTCCATAGCCAGATCATGCCATTGAAATATTCGGCTGTAAGCTCCTGCTGTCCATATTTGACTTCCCAGAATTATATTTCCGCTTTACGAAAACCACAGACCCCCGTCGCTCGTCCTTACGAGGGCTGATATACTAGAGCTTATCGCCCATCTCACAACACCTTTTCGTGGTGCTCGGTCACTGAAACGACCACCATTCCATCTGGGACTCTTCTAGAGCGTACGTAGCGGGCCTGCCCCTATCAGGCATTCTGGACCAGCTTAATATCGCTACCAACAACACAGGCGAACCTACATTTCTTTAAGATTCTGAATATTTGCTGTCGCACCCGCCTCTCTCTTTCTGCAGCTCACAGCTTGCTCACCGTCTAGAGTTGTCTATTGTGCAATCACACTTTCGAGCAACCATGTCTGATGCGTAATTCACGTGGTGAAGCACGTACAATCCATGCGTAAAACGACTTGGCAGCCTTGTAAAACTGACTGGAAGCTTTGCTCTGCATTAGTGACCTTTTACAAACAACAATTACGCAGCAGTTACGCCCAGGTCGAATACATTACGAAAGTGATCCTCTCAGCCACTGAACGTTCCACTTCCCGAACATTTTCCCTCATGTGACAAACCCCAGACCCATGGTGGACACAGTGTAATGTCCCCACAGAAAATACTCTCTACCACGCACCAATTAATCGTTGTCAATCAAACCATCCACATTCATTCACTTTGGAAAAGTATCTGATCTGATTTTCTCGTAACATATGCGGCGACAGCTCGACGACACCAAAGTATTTTCTAGTGCGTTTATTCTTTGAAATAACAGAGATGTATATATGCATTCTCCTTGGTTGTTGGCGTGTTAACTAGGGCAGCTTCTGGGAGTATCTGTTGAGGGATTGACGTGTTTCTGAGAGATAAATATTTTGCTTTTCTTCTCGCTAAAGCGAGCCAATTAACATTTGTGCCGCTAGCGGTTTGTTTGAAGAGAAAGAGACTGTAAACGGAAAATAATTAAGACGTGGAATCGCCGGAGATCTGGACATGTAATGGAGATGGATTGAATACACAATTTCCTTCATAAATAAGGTTTGTGACTTTTTTGTTCTGGAGTGAATGAACGAATGAGTTTTTTCTGAATCATTTGATGATCACGTTGGCCCAGTAATTAGTGGGGAAGTTTCAGCTGTGTGGAAGAGAGCCTGCAATCACTGAGTCTGTGTTAAATCGTCCATAAAGGCTTCGTACACATCTGGAATTCGCAATCTTTCGTAAAAGGAACAAATTGTCCACACGATTGATTCTCCCGACTGAATGCAGTGTTTAACAGTGTTAAAATAGCACGCAATTCCTGCATGCAGACGTCCTCTCTGCATCTCTGAGCGCCATCCAACGATGGGGACCTGTGTAAAATAACAACAGATGGGCGCAGAAAGCCGTAGAATTATTAGAGGTAACAAAAGAGCCTCTTGGGTTTCATTCGTCAATCCTTTTAATTGTTTTACTGCTCCTTCTGTCTATTTGGAAAAATGTCTATCATCCAATACCCAGTAATGAGTGGAGCGTTAAGACCTCTGTGAAGTGCACGCCCATGGTCCTGGAGATTTCATCATGATTCACTATAATATCGTTTGCAAAACGAAGTGTAGGAGTCAGCTTCACGTGGATGAAGAAGTTTTCAGTGGCTGACCTACAGTTCGTATTGCGGGGACAAAGGTGGACAAACTAGTCAGGAATGGAATTTTCATAGCAACCATTCAGGCATTGACTTTCATCGAAATCGAGAAACAACAGGAAACGTAAATGCTGATGAGCGAACGAGAATCTGGTGTATCATCCTCCAGAATGGGAGTCCAGTGTACTAACCACTACGCTGCTTCGCTCGTTACATGTTCACTGAGTATTTGTGTAATGTGGATGACTATAATGAGTGTTGCAGTATTTGAAATGTTGGGGATACGTATGAAACTGAAAGGAAACGAAATGAATTTATCTGTATTTTCGTTAACCACAGACAGGATCTCAAAATGCTAATATCGCCACCCTAGGGACTACGAACAATACTGTCCTGCAGCTAGCTCCATGTAAGACTGCAGAGAGGTTTGGAATTGAGCTCAGAACGTTAGAACACAAGCTAACGACCAGAAATTTTCCTCAAATATTTTTCAAGTTTCTAAATTGAGGCTCTCAGCGGATTTAGTATCACTTGGTTTGTGGATAACCAATACAGCATCTTGATAATCTAGCGGTATGTACACGTGGTAAGTGTAATTCAGTCATTATCAACAAAAATTTATCTCGCTACATTCACTCAAAATATCTTCGAACAGTATCAAAATCTTCCTGAAGGCTACGAACAAGCAGTAACATTTGTATTCTTACAATGTGTTTTCCCCTCTCAGCTTACGCACTTTCCTCACAGCATTTCCAATTCAGCGAACAGACCTGGAGCAAGCTTGTGCGATAGGTCTTAAGGCCGCCAGGGAATTTAATCTTACCTGCTTGTGCCGAATCTCCGTCCTCTGAAATTGCATTCAACTTCGGAAATAAGACGAAGTCCACAGAGACCAGGCCGCTAGAATTGGTAGGCTGATGAGATACTTTCTGCCTCGTGCCGGTCGCGAAAGCTGTGGATCGGCAAAGCCCGAAAATCGTGTTTTGAATATTTAGTTGCAGTTGTGACGAGGAGAATGGAATGTGTATTTATACTGTTTCCTACTTCAATATACGAGTCATTATTGTAAACTCATGTACTTAATATGCATATTAATACTGCTCCTGTGTGACTTGCTAAGGTCATTTTACTGCTACTTGCAGGAATCAACCATCACCTACATCTACATGGATACTCTGCAAATCACATTTAAGTGCCTGGCAGAGGGTTCATCGGACCACCTTCGCAATTCTCTATTATTCCAATTTCGTATAGCGCGCGGAAAGAATGAACACCTGTATCTTTCCGTATGAGCTCTGAATTTCCTTATTTATCGCGGTGATCGTTCCCCCCTATGTAGGTCGGTATCAACAATATATTTTCGCATTCGGAGGAGAAAGTTGGTGATTCGAATTTCGTGACAAGATTCCGTCGCAACGAAAAACGCCTTTATTTTAATGATTTCCAGCCCAAATCCTGTATCATTTCTGTCACACTCTCTCCCATATTTCGCGATAATACAAAACGTGCTGCCTTTCTTTGAACTTTTTCGATGTACTCCGTCAGTTCTATCTGGTAAACATCCCACACCGCGCAGCAGTATTCTACATCTACATCTACATCTACATTGATACTCCGCAAGCCACCCAACGGTGTGTGGCGGAGGGCACTTTACGTGCCACTGTCATTACCTCCCTTTCCTGTTCCAGTCGCGTATGGTTCGCGGGAAGAACGACTGTCTGAAAGCCTCCGTGCGCGCTCTAATCTCTCTAATTTTACATTCGTGATCTCCTCGGGAGGTATAAGTAGGAGGAAGCAATATATTCGATGCCTCATCCAGAAACGCACCCTCTCGAAACCTGGCGAGCAAGCTACACCGCGATGCAGAGCGCCTCTCTTGCAGAGTCTGGCACTTGAGTTTATTAAACATCTCCGTAACGCTATCACGGTTACCAAATAACCCTGTGACGAAACGCGCCGCTCTTCTTTGGATCTTCTCTATCTCCTCCGTCAGACCGATCTGGTACGGATCCCACACTGATGAGCAATACTCAAGTATAGGTCGAACGAGTGTTTTGTAAGCCACCTCCTTTGTTGATGGACTACATTTTCTAAGCACTCTCCCAATGAATCTCAACCTGGTACCCGCCTTACCAACAATTAATTTTATATGATCATTCCACTTCAAATCGTTCCGCACGCATACTCCCAGATATTTTACAGAAGTAACTGCTACCAGTGTTTGTTCCGCTATCATATAATCATACAATAAAGGATCCTTCTTTCTATGTATTCGCAATACATTACATTTGTCTATGTTAAGGGTCAGTTGCCACTCCCTGCACCAAGTGCCTATCCGCTGCAGATCTTCCTGCATTTCGCTGCAATTTTCTAATGCTGCAACTTCTCTGTATACTACAGCATCATCCGCGAAAAGCCGCATGGAACTTCCGACACTATCTACTAAGTCATTTATATATATTGTGAAAAGCAATGGTCCCATAACACTCCCCTGTGGCACGCCAGAGGTTACTTTAACGTCTGTAGACGTCTCTCCATTGATAACAACATGCTGTGTTCTGTTTGCTAAAAACTCTTCAATCCAGCCACACAGCTGGTCTGATATTCCGTAGGCTCTTACTTTGTTTATCAGGCGACAGTGCGGAACTGTATTGAACGCCTTCCGGAAGTCAAGAAAAATAGCATCTACCTGGGAGCCTGTATCTAATATTTTCTGGGTCTCATGAACAAATAAGGCGAGTTGGGTCTCACACGATCGCTGTTTCCGGAATCCATGTTGATTCCTACATAGTAGATTCTGGGTTTCCAGAAATGACATGATACGCGAGCAAAAAACATGTTCTAAAATTCTACAAGAGATCGACGTAAGAGATATAGGTCTATAGTTTTGCGCATCTGCTCGACGACCCTTCTTGAGCACTGGGACTATCTGTGCTCTTTTCCAATCATTTGGAACCCTCCGTTCCTCTAGAGACTTGCGGTACACGGCTGTTAGAAGGGGGGCAAGTTCTTTCGCGTACTCTGTGTAGAATCGAATTGGTATCCCGTCAGGTCCAGTGGACTTCCCTCTATTGAGTGATTCCAGTTGCTTTTCTATTCCTTGGACACTTATTTCGATGTCAGCCATTTTTTCGTTTGTGCGAGGATTTAGAGAAGGAACTGCAGTGCGGTCTTCCTCTGTGAAACAGCTTTGGAAAAAGGTGTTTAGTATTTCAGCTTTACGCGTGTCATCCTCTGTTTCAATGCCATCATCAACCCGTAGTGTCTGGATATGCTGTTTCGAGTCACTTACTGATTTAACGTAAGACCAGAACTTCCTAGGATTTTCTGTCAAGTCGGTACATAGAATTTCACTTTCGAATTCAATGAACGCTTCACGCATAGCCCTCCTTACGCTAACTTTGACATCGTTTAGCTTCTGTTTGTCTGAGAGGTTTTGGCTGCGTTTAAACTTGGAGTGGAGCTCTCTTTGCTTTCGCAGTAGTTTCCTAACTTTGTTGTTGTACCACGGTGGGTTTTTCCCGTCCCTCACAGTTTTACTCGGCACGTACCTGTCTAAAACGCATTTTACGATTGCCTTGAACTTTTTCCATAAACACTCAACATTGTCAGTGTCGGAACAGAAATTTTCGTTTTGATCTGTTAGGTATTCTGAAAGAGGACGGACAAGATTAGTGTAGGCAGTCTCCTTAATAAATCTATTACATTTTCTAAGTGTCCTGCCAATAAAACGCAGTCTTTGTTTAGCATTCCCGACAACATTTTCTACGTGTTCCTTCCAATTTAAGTTGTTCGTAATTGTAATACGTAGGTATTTAGTTGAATTTAGATTAGACTGATTTATCGTGTAACCGAGTTGCTTTTAACACTCGCACTTTTCGTTATTTAGGGTCAACTTCCACTTTTCGCACCCTTCTAATATTTCTTCTAAGGCGTTTCGCAGTTTGTTTTGATCTTCTGATGACTTTATTAGTCGATAAACGACAGCGTCATCTGCAAACAACCGAAGACGGCTGCTCAGATTGTCTCTCAAATCGTTTATATAGATAAGTAATAGCAAAGCGCCTATAACACTACCTTGGGGAACACCAGAAATCACTTCCATTTTACTGAATGACTTTCGGTCAATTACTACGACTGTGACCTCTCTGACGGGAAATCACAACTCCTGTCACATAACTGAGATGATATTCCATAAGCACGCAATTTCACTACGAGCCACTTGTGTGGTACAGTGTGAAAAGCCTTTCGGAAATCCAGAAATACGGAATGAAAACAATGTTGTGGGAAATTGTTTGCTTTTATTTTAAAATCTTTGTTGTTGATCGATGGTGCGTAACGTAGCTCATGGGACTATCAACCACATGATATAAACCTGATTCCCATATTCTCATTAAATGCAAATCATCTCAGGATCATCTGTGTGTGGTTTTCACATCTTTTCTGCAGTTAAGATAAAGGATGAGAATCATTGTATTAAATGATGGTTTCATAACAAAAACAGTATGCTAAACACGTCTATACTCACGATATCCGGGAAGACTGTGTTGGAAGCACGCTAAGAATTGGCGAGATTTGCATCTGCTGACAAAACGACAGGCCATGAAAAACTTAGTCTGCATGCGATAAATAGAATTTGGTCCTCTTCTCTACTCTTCATGAACAATGAAAATTATGGACAGTTCAATCATGCAGGCAGGCCGTCCAAGAGATCTTGAAGCCCTGGAAGCAAATTCGAACATCCAGAACCATACTGGGTGCCAGCTCGGTGGCGATACGAAGAGCTCAAAGAAACTCTCGATTGATTGAAATCTACAAAGCCAAGTAACAGATTCAAGCAGTTAAAGTTTATTTTAAAGTCGTGGTTTTCTTCTTAGATCCATACTTTTCAAACGCTTTTAGTTAGTTGGGGGACTTTTTTTCCCTTTATTGAATTTCAATTCCCCCCGAAGAGGGCTCGCTGGCAGCAGCTTAGTAAGCTGCTCTACAGCCTACAGACTTTTTTAAAAACGGAGGAAGAAAAGAAACAAGAAAAACAGGCGATAAAACGGTGACTTAAAGTGTAAAATGCCGGAAAAATGCGGAAAGTTAAAACAGAAAGCAAAGGGGTTGGCAATGTTAAGAAAATACACAGGAATCAGACAAGTAACGTAGTAGACACACAATTAAAAAACATGGCGACAGTTTGGTTTCTGTTCGCAAGAGATAAAAAATCACACCCAGCGACAGTATGATGGCCGTACGCAACACTTCCCAAAAGACACACAACACGGAACACTCACTGAAAAACACTCACTGTAAAACACTGCATGAAAATGGTGGCACAAAGATGACACTCCAAAGCCAAAGGCAGATGGGGGGGGGGGGGGACCTGGAGGAGGGGGAAGGACAAGGAGGGAGGAGAGGAAAAACCGAAAAGGGTGGGGGGAACCAAGGAGGAAGAGGACTCATAAGGGGGGAGAGGGGCAGGGCAGACACTAGAGGGAATGAGAAAAGGCAGAGGAGGGAAATGCAAAACGACTCGTGGAGAGAAGGGGGCAGAGAGAGGGGAGGTGGGGAAAAAAGAGGATGGAAGGGGGGGTTAGTCGGGGGGAACTATGGAAGTATCTTGTAATTTTAAAAATGGAATTATTATATCAAGAGCGATCAAGAAGTTTCCGTTTCGGGCGTTGCTGCAGCTTATATGCAACATAGCGCGATTCCGATGCAGTTGTACAGGGTGGTCCATCGATAGCGACCGGGCCAAATATCTCACGAAATAAGCGTCAAACGAAAAAACTACAAAGAACGAAACTTGTCGGGGAAACCAGATTGCTCTATGTTTGGCTCGCTAGATGGCGCTGCCATAGGTCAAACGGATATCAACTGCGTTTTTTTTTTTTTAAAAATAGGAACGCCCAATTTTTATTACATTTGCGTGTAGTACGTAAAGAAATATGAATGTTTCAGTTGGACCACTTTTTTCGTTTTGTGGTAGATGGTGGTGTAATGGTCACAAACGTAAAGAACGTGGTATCACGTAACATTCCGCCAGTGCGGACGGTATTTGCTTCGTGATACATTACCCGTATTAAAATGGACCGTTTACCAATTGCGGAAAAGGTAGATAGCGTGTTGATGTATGGCTATTGTGATCAAAATGCCCAACGGGCGTGTGCTATGTATGCTGCTCGGTATCCTGGACGACATCATTCAAGTGTCCGGAGTGTTCAGCCACATGTGAAATGTCAGCCACGACCTGCAACAAATGATGATGCCCAAGTAGGTGTTTCAGCTGCTGTCGCGGATAATTCGCACATCAGTAGCTGACAAATTGTGCGAGATTCGAGAATCTCGAAAACGTTGGTGTTGAGAATGCTACATCAACATCGATTGCACCCTTACCATATTTCTATGCACCAGGAATTGCATGGCCACGACTCTGAACGTCGTGTACAGCTCTGCCACTGGGCACAAGAGAAATTACGGGACGATGACAGATTTTTTGCACGCGTTCTATTTAGCGATGAAGCGTCATTCACCAACAGCGGTAACGTAAACCGGCATAGTATGCACTATTGGGCAACGAAAATTCCACGATGGCTGCGACAAGTGGACCTTGGCGGGTTAATGTACGGTGCAGCTTTATGGGAGGAAGGATAATTGGCCCCCATTTTATCGATGACAATGTATGCTGATTTCCTATGTAATGTTCTACAGATGTTACTACAAGATGTTTCAGTTCATGACAGAATGGCGTTGTACTTCCAACATGATGGATACCCGGCACATAGCTCGCGTGTTGTTGAAGCGGTATTGAGTAGCATATTTCATGACAGTTGGATTAGTCGGCGAAGCA
Organism: Schistocerca serialis cubense; assembly: GCF_023864345.2. Lineage (NCBI taxonomy): Eukaryota > Metazoa > Arthropoda > Insecta > Orthoptera > Acrididae > Schistocerca > Schistocerca serialis. Next base: position 632,360,341 of record NC_064641.1, on the reverse strand, counting down.
CCATACCATGGCCCGTTCACCGGAGCTGACGTCCCCGGATTCCTTTCTGTGGGGAAGGTTGAAGGATATTTCCTATCGTGATCCACCGACAACGCCTGACAACATGCGTCAACGCATTGTCAATGCATGTGCGAACATTACGGAAGGCGAACTACTCGCTGTTGAGAGGAATGTCTTTACACGTATTGCCAAATGCATTGAGGTTGACGGACATCATTTTGAGCATTTATTGCATTAATGTGCTATTTACAGGTAATGATGCTGTAACAGCGTGCGTTCTCAGAAATGGTAAGTTCACAAAGGTACATGTATCACATTGGAACAACTGAAATAAAATGTTAAAACGTACCTACGTTCTGTATTGTAATTTAAAAAACCTACCTGTTACCACATGTTCGTCTAAAATTGTGAGCCATATGTTTATGTCTATTACAGCGCCATCTATCACAAAGCGAAAAAAGTGGTCCAGCTAAAACATTCATATTTCTTTACGTACTACACGAATATGTAATAAAAATGGGGGTTCCTATTTTAAAAAACGCAGTTGATATCCGTTTGACCTATGGCAGCGTCATCTAGCGGGCCAACCATAGAGCCATCTGGTTTCCCACTTCAAGCTAGACAAGTTTCATTCTTTGTAGTTTTTTCGATCGACTCTTATTTCGTGAGATAATTGGCCTGGTCACGATCAATGGACCACCCTGTATAGGCAACGGCATCTAGCTTAGGTTATAGCGTAGCATTCATGTCTTTCTGACACGCGTACGGGAAAAGCAGAAACATGAACTATAGTTCTGTTATTTCCAAATACTTCCAAACAAGACCGACGTGTTGTCTTTCTTTCCTTGGCTGCCGAAGGACAGCACCGATAGACATCCATCGACGAATGAAGAATGTTTATAGGTTACCACGGCTGTTGAAAACAACCGTTGTGAGATGGTGCGCCAAGTTCCGTGCTCCCTTATGATAACGCAAATCCCCATATTGCAAATGTCGTAAGGCAGAAGTTACAATTCAAA